>NC_044995.1:0-370843 GCF_008728515.1 Papio anubis | reverse complement strand
GATTGCCTGAGGTCAGGAGTTTGAGACCAGCCTGGCCAACATGGTGAAGCCCTGTCTCTACTAAAAATAAATACAAAAGAAAAAAGAAAAAAAAAAATAGCCAGGCGTGGTGGTGGGCACCTGTAGTCCCAGCTACTCGGGAGGCTGAGGCAGAAGAATCTCTTGAACCCAGGAGGCAGAAGTTGCAGTGAGCCAAGATGTGCCACTGCACTCCAGCCTGGGTGATAGAGCGAGACCTCGTCTCGAAAAATATATAATAACAAAGAAAAATTTAAACAAAATAAAAATGGAAGATACATCGTAGGTGGTGTGTTCATCACATCAGTGTAACTAGAATGGCTCTTTGTCCCTGTACAAGTCAAGCTAACATTGGTGGGCAGTTTCTGGAGGTGAGAGAGCCTCTTACCTCTTTTTTTTTTTTTTTTTTTTTTTTTGCTCTTGTTGCTCATGAAGTGAAATGGCACGATTTCAGTTCACCACAACCTCCGTCTCCCGGGTTCAAACGATTCTCCTGCCTCAGCCTCCCGAGTAGCTGGGATTACAGGCGTGCACCACCACTCCTGGCTAATTTTGTGTTTTTAGTAGAGACGAGGTTTCTCCATGTTGGTCAGGCTGGTCTCAAACTCCTGACCTCAGGTGATCCACCCACCTCAGCCTCCCAAAGTACTGGGATTACAGGCCTGGGCCACAGCGCCCACAGAGCCTTACCTCTTAAAGTTGCATCCCTTTATGCCCAGCAAGTTCTGAGTGACGCCTTCGTACCCTGCTAATGACTACCTCCCCTTTCTGTGTCCACTAAGTTGTCTTATTTCCTGAATCAGTTGTTTTATTAGGGTTGCAAAATGATGATTTTGGTTGTTGTTGTTGTTGTTGTTGTTGTTTTTGAGATAGGACCTCATTCTGTCACCCAGGCTGGAGTGCAGTGGTGCAATTATAGTTCACTGCGGCATCAACCTCCTGGGCTCAAATGATCTTCCCACCACAACCTCCTGAGTAGCTGAGACTGGAGGCGCACGCCAGCGTGCCCACTTAATTTGTAATTTTTTTGTAGAGACGGGGCCTTGCTATGTTGCCCAGGGCGGTATCAAAATCCTGAGCTTAAGTGATCCTCCTGCCTCAGCCTCCCAACATGCTGGAATTACAGATGTGAACCACCAAGCCCAGCCCAAAATGGTGATTTTTTTAAAACATTCAATTGTCCCATCTAAACATGTAGCTGGGGCCGGGCGCGGTGGCTCACGCCTGTAATCCCAGCACTTTGGGAGGTCGAGGCAGGCGGATCATCTGAGGTCAGGAGTTTAAGATAAGCCTGACCAACATAGTGAAACCCCATCTCTACTAAAAATACAAAAATTAACTGGGCATGGTGGCCCGAGCCTGTAATCTCAGCTACTCGGGAGGCTGAGGCAGCAGAATTGCTTGACCCCGGGAGGTGGAAGTTGCAGTGAGCTGAGATCATGCCACTGCACTCCAGCCTGGGTGACAGAATGAGACCCTGTCTCAAAAAAAAATTTTTTTTTAATATATATACATATATATATTAGCTGGGCGTGGTGGCAGGCGCTTGCAGTCCCAGCTACTTGGGAAGTTGAGGCAGGAGAATCACTTGAACTCGGGAGGCTGCTGTGAGCCGAGATCTCCCCACTGCATTCCAACCTGGATGACAGAATGAGACCTTGTCTCAAAAAAATAAAAATAAAAAATAAATATGTAGCTGGAATTCTGCACAGTTTTCTGTCATCCGTAAGGCTATTCCATTTCTTTTCTTACTGGAAAGGCAAAGTAAAGGCTTAATTTTTCCTCTTTATTAACCAAGGCTTGTGGTTTTTTTCCCCCTCTGGCTTTCTCTTTCTGGGTATCATTATGTGCCCAGGTATTTTTAGTGTTCACTGTGTTTCCAGCCATTGCAATGATTCACTTTGTAGTTCAAATCGGGCCGCTGGGAGACCTTTCCGGCCGCTGTGCATCCTCCTAACGCGGTGTCGAGCAGCTCCCCTGCCATCTGGCACCGCAAGGCTCACACTGGAAATTTCCTGTTCCCGGACCAGCCATGTCTCCAAGGGTGTTCATCGCTTCCTGCTTGTTAATTCTACTAAGCATTTTCTATGAATAGACTGACCAGGGAGACGTGTGTGTGTGTGTGTGTGTGTGTGTGTGTGTGTGTGTGTTCATGATATAAACCTTTTCATCTTATATTTGAAACTTTCTCTTACTAAAAATCTGACTTCCCAGTAACATAGTACTTTTCATCTTATATTTGAAACTTCTGGCCGAGGTAGCGGTGGCTCAAGCTGTAATCCCAGCACTTTGGGAGGCTGGGGTGGTAGGATCCTGGAATCAGAAGGTCGAGACTCCATCCTGGCTAACAAAGTGAAACCCCGTCTCTACTAAAACACAAAATTAGGCAGGCCCGAGGTGGGGCCTGTGGAGTCCCAGCTTCTTTCGGGAGGCTGAGGGAGGCAGGAGAATGCGTGGCGGGAACTCCGAGGGCCGGAGCTTGCAGTGAGAGCTGAGATCTGGCCACTGCACTCCAGCCTGGGCGACAAAGCGAGACTCCGTCTCAAAAAAAAAAAAGAAACTTCTTTTTTTTTTTTTGGAGACCAAGTCTACGCTCTGTCACCAGGCCAGGGTGTGCAGTGGTGCAATCTCCAGCTCACTGCAACCTGCACCTCCCAGGTTCAGCTGATTCTCCTGCCTCAGCCCCCAAGTAGCTGGGATTACAAGCACCCATGCCACCACGCCCAGCTAATGTTTGTATTTTAGTAGAGATGGGGTTTCCTGTTGGCCAGGATGGTCTCGAACTCCTGATCTCAAGTGATCCACCTGCGCATCCAGCCTCCCAGAGTTTTTGGGTTACAGGCGTGAGCCACCGCTGTGAATTCACCTTCTTAAAGGGTGCAATTCAATGGTTTTAGTATATTCTACAGACATGTCGTCCATAAAATTTAAGAACATTTCCATCACCCGAGAAAGAAGCCCTGTATCCTTCAGTGGTGGCCTCCCAGTCCTCATCTCCCCAACCCTGGACAGCCTCTGATCTACTTTCTGTGGGTTAGCCTATTCTGGACATTTGTTTCAATGGAGTCATACACTGTGGTCTTCTGTGTGTCTGGCCCCGTTCACTTGGCATCTGTTTTCAGAGCTCTCACCATTATTTGTAGTGTGTGTCAGTGTCTCCAGTCCGTTTATGTGGATAATATTCATAGATGCTTGAGGATAGACCACGTTTTGCTCTTTGTTCATCCATTGACCAATATTAGGTTGTTTCTACTTTGGACTGTAATGAATACGCTATGGGCCAGGTGTGGTGCTCACACCTAATTCCAGCACTTTGGGAGGCTGAGGTGGGCAAAATCACTTGAGGTCAGGAGTTGAGACCAGCCTAGCCAACATGGGTGCAACCCATCTCTACTAAAAGTATAAAAAATTAGCCAGGTGTAATAGCTAGGGGCCTGTAATGGCAGCTAATCAAGGGCACAGAGGCAGGAGAATTGCTTGAACCAGGGGCCGGAGGCTGCAGTGAATGATGCCATTGCACTCCAGCCTGGGCAACAGAGAACTCTGTCTCAAAAAAAAAAAAAAAAAAAAGCAATTAGATCAGCTGCCAGGGCTGGGTGAGAGGAGAATGGGAATTATTTGACTGCTGCTAAGGGGGATGGGGTTTTGTTTTGTGGTGGCCAATTATTTGGAACTAGGCAGAGGTGACATTTGTACAACATTGCAAATGCACTAAATGCCACTGCATTGTTCACTTAAAATGGTTAACTTCATGATATGCAAATTTCACCTCAATTTAAAAAAAAAAAAAAAATTGCTTGCTTGAGGCCAGGGAATTTGAGACCAGCCTAGGCAACATAGTGAGACCCCATCTCTATGAAAATAAAATATGAAAAATCAGAGGCGTGGGGGCAGCATGCCTGTGCCTTCAGCCTCAGGAGGCTGAGGCAGGAGGATCACTGGAGCAGAAGTTTGAGGTTGTAGTGAGCATTGTTTTCTGCCTCCAGCCTGGGCAACAGGACAGCAAGACTCTGTCTTTAAAACGATGGGAGTGCAAAATACAGGTGTGTGTGTGTGGGGGTGTGGGTGGGGTGTGTGGTGTGGGTGGGTGGGTGTGAGGGGTTTGGGGAGTGTGGGTGTGTGGGTGTGTGTGTGGTGGGTGGGTGGCTCAGGGGGTTTGGGGAGTGTGGGTGTGTGTGGGTGTGTGTGGGTGGGGTGGTGTGTGGGGTTTTGGGGGAGTGTGGGTGTGTGTGGGTGTGTGTGTGGGTGGGTGGGTGTGAGGGGTTTGGGGAGTGTGGGTGTGTGTGTGGGTGTGTGGGTGGGTGGGTGTGAGGGGGGTTTGGGGAGTGTGGGGTGTGTGTGTGGGGTGGGTGTGTGTGGGTGTGTGTGTGGGTGCAGGTGTGAGGGTTTAGGGAGTGTGGGTGTGTGGGTGTGTGTGTGTGTGGGTGGGTGTGAGGGGGTTTGGGGGTGGTGGGTGTGTGGGTGTGGGTGGGTGGGTGTGAGGGGTTTGGGGAATGTGGGTGTGGGGTGGGTGGGTGTGAGGGGTGTTGGGGGGAGTGTGGGTGTGTGTGGGTGTGGTGTGGGTGGGTGGGTGTGAGGTTTGGGGTGTGGGTGTGTGTGGGTGGTGGTGTAGGTGGGTGTGAGGGTTTTGGGAGTGTGGGTGTGTGTGGGTGTGTGGGTGCAGGTGGGAGGTGGCGAGGGGGTTTGAGGTGTGGTAGGTGTGTGGGTGGGTAGGTGTGAGGGGGGTTTAGGGGAGTGTGGGTGTGTGGTGTGGAGTGTGGATGGGTGGGTGTGAGGAGTTTAGAGGAGTGTAGGTGTGTGTGTGTGGGTGGGTGGGTGTGAGGGGTTTTGTAAGGAGTGTGGGTGTGTGTGGGTGTGTGGGTGGGTGTGAGGGGTTTTGGGGAGTGTGGGTGTGTGTGGGTGTGTGGGTGGGTGGGTGAGGGGTTTGGGGTGTGTGGGTGTGTGGGTGGGTGGGTGTGAGGGTTTGGGGTGTGTGTGGGTGGTGTGTGGAGGTGTGTGTGTGGGTGGGTGGGTGTGAGGGGGTTTGGGGTGTGTGGGTGTGTGTGGGTGTGTGGGTGGGTGGGTGTGAGGGGTTTGGGGAGTGTGGGTGTGTGTGGGTGTGTGGGTGGGTGGGTGTGAGGGGGTTTGGGGAGTGTGGGTGTGTGGGTGTGTGTGTGGGGGTGGGTGTGAGGGGGTTTGGGGAGTGTGGGTGTGTGTGTGGGGTGTGTGTGCACGCATGCATTTATATGCTGAGATTAATGTCAGGCAGGGTCCACATAGGAGTGTGGGGAAGGCAGGGTGCTTGGATTCTCACAGCTCCATTCTTCTCCCAAGCTCTACCTCGCCTGCCTCCTTGAAGGAAACACGGGGGAGCCAGGACTGGCCATCGCGTTGGTGACAAATATGTCCCAGGTAAGTTGGCAGCTCACCCTCCCCCAGAGGGTGTTGTTCCCACGAGTGAATGTGCCTCTGCCTGTGGCTGGGAGTTAGGTAAAGCGCGTGCAGCCGGGCAGGGCCCACCGCCAGCCGTGCTGTCCCAGGTCTCTGCACCTCTGCTTAGAGAGAGATGCTGCCCTGGGGATTCTCATGGGACCACCCCCACCCCAGTACTGACCAGTCCTTTCCACGCCTCATCCTGGCTGCCTGTGGGCTTCACGTTCTGCTGCAAAGCATGCTAAGAAAGGAGATGAAAGTGTCTTTGGTGGGGCGCAGTGGCTCAAGCCTGTAATCCCAGGACTTTGGGAGGCTGAGACAGGAGGATCATTTGAGGCCACGAGTTTGATACCAGCCTGGGCAACATAGCAAGACCCCTGTCTCTATAAATATATAAAAAAAAAAAATGCCTGGCATGGTGGTGCATGGCTGTAGTCCCAGCTACTTAAGAAGCTGAAGCGAGAGAATCGCTTGAGCCCAGGAGGGTGAGGCTACAATGAGGACTGATCACTCCACTGCACTCCAGCCTGGGGCACAGAGTAAGACTCTGTCTCTAAAAATCATAATAAAGTAAAATAAAAAGAAAGTGTCTTTGTCTTAAGGAACTCAGGGTCTTGCAGGGGACACTAGGCATTTATGCAGCGGGCAGGGCTCTCCTGGTGGCAGCATCCCCCGCGACTGTCGTGACCTGCAGATAACAAGGAGTGGACTGAGCCGTGCCCCAGTCCAAATTTTTTTTTTTTTTTTTTGAGATGGAGTCTTGCTCAGTTGCCCAGGCTGGAGTTGGGTGGCGCCATCTCGGCTCACTGCAAGCTCTGCCTCCTGGGTTCATGCCATTCTCCTGCCTCAGCCTCCCGAGTAGCGGGGACTACAGGCATCCACCACCACGCCCAGCTAATTGTTTGTATTTTCAGTAGAGACGGGGTTTCACCATGTTATCCAGGATGGTCTCGACCTCCTAACCTCGTGATCCTCCCGCCTCAGCCTCCCAAAGTGCTGGGATTACAGGCGTGAGCCACCACGCCCGGCCTACCCCTATGGATTTTTAAGCCACCCCTCTGTGATCGTTTGTTATGACAGCCTGAACAGGCTAATGCATCAGAAAGACACACAGCCGGTCAACTGGTGGAGACTGAAGTCCAGTCGTGGGACTCAGGTACTCTTTTTCCTGAGACGGGGCCAAAAACGATGGTGTGTGCCGGTTGTCCCAGCCACTTGGGAGGCTGAGGTGGGAGGATCACTTGAGCCCAGCAGTTAGAGGCTGCCGTGAGCTGCGTTTGCACCACCGCACGCCAGCCTGTGTGACAGCTCAAGACCCTGTCTCAGAAGAAAGAGCACCTGAGTCATACGACCGGACGTCAGTCTCTACCAATTGAGCGTATGCTCTTCCCGTTGCATTAGGCTCTTCAGGCTGCCGTAACTATCACAGATGGGGTAGCTTAAGCAACAGACATTGATTTTCTCACAATTCTGCAGGCTGGAAGTCCAAGATCAAAATGGCGGCGGGGTTGGTTCCTTCTGGAGGCTCCAAGAAAGAATTTGTTCCATGTTCTTACCTAGCTGCCGGTAGTCACTGGCATCCTTGGCATTCCCTGGCTTGTGGACCCATCACTCCAGTCTCTGCCTCCCTCACCAAATGGCATTCTTTCCTCTTTGTCCCTCCCTCTGTCCACATTTCCCCTTCTTTTATATATATATATATATATATATATATATATATATATATATATTTTGTTTGTTTGTTTGTTTTGAGACAGGGTCTTGCTCTGTTGCCCAGGCTGGACTGCAGTGGCAGGATCATAGCTCATTGCAACCTCCACCTCCCAGGCTCAGGCAATCCTCCCTCCTCAGCCTCCCGGGTAGCTGGGACTATAGGTGCCCACCCACATTCACGGGTAATGGTTATTTTTTGTAGAGACGGGTTATCACTTTGTTGCCCAGGCTGGACTTGAACTCCTGGCCTCAAGCAATCGTCCCGCCTCAAACTCCCAAAGTGCTGGGATTACAGGTGTAAGCCACCGCACCTGGCCAGATTTCCTCTTCTTATAAGGACACCAGTCATTGGATTAGGGCCCACCCAACCCCAGTACAACGTCACCTTTTTTTTTTTTCTTTTTTCTTTTTTTTTTTTTTGAGACAGAGTCTCACTTTGTTGCCCAGGCTGGAGTGCAGTGGCATGATCTCGGCTCACTACAACCTCCACCTCCTGGGTTCAAGCAGTTCTCTGCCTCAGCCTCCTGAGTAGCTGGGACTACAGGCACCTGCCACCATGCCCGGCTAATTTTTTGTATTTTTAGTAGAGATGGGGTTTCACCATGTTGGCCAGGCTGGTCTCGAACTCCTGACCTTGTGATCCACCTGCCTCAACCTCCCAAAGTGCTGGGATTACAGGTGTGAGCCACTGCGCCCGGCCACAGCCTCATCTTAATTCATTGACATCTGCAAAGACTCTAGTTCTCAAATCAGGTCACCTTTGCAGGTACCAAGGGTTAAGACCTCAATGTACCTTTTTTTGTGGAGAACGGGGTCACAGTTCAAACTGATAACAGGACACCCCACTGAGCCAAACCGCATGTGCTGTTTTAGGACTCAGTGACCTTCGCAGACGTGGCTGTGAACTTCACCAAAGAGGAGTGGACCCTGCTGGACCCAGCTCAGAGGAATCTCTACAGAGATGTGATGCTGGAGAACTCTAGGAACCTGGCATTCATAGGTAAGGAGGCCCCCTTCCTGCACTTAGTCAGTGATGGGACCAGTGCTACTTTGGAACCGTGATCTGGGAAGTGCATTGGAAAATGGGAACTGGGTTAAATTCCAGAGACAGAACTGTTGTCCCCCAGGTAGTAGATGTAGGGTTCACCATGAAACTGGAAATAGTTTGTTGCATTATTTTATTTTATTTTATTTTATTTTATTTTATTTTATTTTATTTTTTGAGACAGGGTCTCACTCTATCTCCCAGGCTGGAGTGCAGTGGCATCATCTCAGCTCACTGCAACTTCTGCCTCCTGGGTTCATACAATTCTCTTGCCTTAGCCTCTCTAGTAGCTGGGAATACAGGTGCACACCACCACACCTGGCTAATTTTTGTTTGTATTTTTAGTAGAGGCAGATTTCACCACGTTGGCTGGGCTGGTCTTGAACTCCTGACCTCAAGTGATCCTCCCACCTTGACCTCCCGAAGTGCTGGGATTACAGGCGTGAGCCACCACACCCAACCTTTATTTTTCTTTTCATGAAGGTGGGGTCTCACCCTGTCACCCAGGCTGGAGTGAAGTGGCACCATCACGACTCACTGCAACCTCCGCCTCCTGGGCTCAAGCAATTCTCCTGCCTCAGCCTCCTGAGTATCTGGGATTACAGGCATGCTCTACCATGCCCAACTAATGCATTACATTTTTATTCTCTTGGTGATCGAACAGACTTTGGGGGATCCTTATGTAGGTGAACATGGTACACAGGAAAAGGGTCGTTCTGAGCCCTTTTGGCAGAGTTTTAGTGCATTGATGAGAAAAGTAGAGGGACCACTGTTGCTCTTCTATTCACACATCGTCAGCTTCGGAACCCCCAGCAAACCACAGCTTGTGTCCCATTTCACAGAAAGTCTTGGCATAGTTCCTTTACACCACGTGCTTGCCCAGTGAACGGGATCTCCACTAGGCAAACCCAGTCTGCCCTCTCATTTGGAGCAAGAAGTGGTCTGAAAACAGTGCAGGGCAGTTTTGTCCAGGCATTCATGCATCTCAGTGCCAGGTAGATGTGAACATTACAGGACTGACAGGTTTGTAAACCAGCAGCATAGTAACAGAGCAACAGGCTCATGCCACTGAGACAGCAAGGTTTGCAACAGAGAAAGTTTCATGATTATCTGGTGCCGACCGAGGAGATGGGAGGAGATGCTCAAATTCTTCTCCCTGAGGGGTTTTGGGGTTCTTGTTTTTTTGTTTTTTGAGACTGTGTTTCACTCTTGTTGCCCAGGCTGGAGTGCAATGGTGCGATCTCCGCTCACTGCAACCTCTGCCTCCCGGGTTCAAGCAATTCTCCTGCCTCAGCCTCCCGAGTAGCTGGGACTACAGGCACACACCACCATACCCGGCTAATTTTTGTATTTTTAGTAGAGATGGGGTTTCATCACGTTGGCAAGGCTGGTCTCGAACTCCTGACCTCAAGAGATCCGCCCACCTTGGCCTCCCAAAATGTTGGCACTACAGGCGTGAGCCACTGCTCTCGTTTTCAAGGGGATCATGAAGGGCAAGGGACCGGAGAATTGGAGATGTTGATTGGTCAGAGGAAGGGGGATGAAATCGTCGGGATGAGGAAAGTACATTCTTTGGTGCGTCAGTTTCTCACGGCATTCCTCAGACCAGTTGGCATAGTCATTTCATCAGAATGCAGGACCTGAAGGAATATCTCAAAGTGGAAACTTAATGCTTTATAATTTTCAAGTTGTTATCTACAGAGCAGCTAAGGAGACCTATAGGCCAGGCACAGTGGTTCACACTTATAATCCTAGCACTTTGGGAGGCTGAGGCAGGAGGAGGATTACTTGAGGCCAGGAGGTCGAGACCACCCCAGCCAACATGGCAAAACCCTGTTCTTTTTTGTCTTAAAAAAGTTTTTTTAATTTAAAAAGAAAGGAAAAAACAGGTACCCTCTTGCCCAGGCTGGAGTGCAGTGGTGCAATCTCCGCTCACTGTAATCTCTGCCTCCTGGGTTCAAGTGATTCTCCTGCCTCAGCCTCCCAAGTAGCTGGAATTACAGGCACACACCACAATGCCCGGCTTATTTTTGTATTTTTAGTAGAGATGGGGCTTCACCACGTTGGTCAGGCTGGTCTCAAACTCCTGACCTCCGGTGATCCACCCACCTCAGCCTCTCAAAGTGCTGGGATTACAGGCGTGAGCCGCTGCGCCTGGCTGAGCTTATGTTTTTTGACTTTTATCCATCCTCTCATATATTCATTTTTCCCAGAGAAAGGCCTGTTCCTTTTCTCCTTAAAATTGCACATGGAGGCCGGGCGCAATGGCTCAAGCCTGTAATCCCAGCACTTTGGGAGGCCAAGACGGGCGGATGACGAGGTCTGGAGATCGAGACCATCCTGGCTAACACGGTGAAACCCCGTCTCTACTAAAAAATACAAAAAACTAGCTGGGCGAGGTGGCAAGCGCCTGTAGTCCCAGCTACTCGGGAGGCTGAGGCAGGAGAATGGTGTAAAGCCAGGAGGCGGAGCTTGCAGTGAGCTGAGATCCGGCCACTGCACTCCAGCCTGGACAACAGAGCGAGACTCCGTCTCAAAAAAAAAAAAAAAAAATTGCACATGGAGCCAGCTACTCGGGAGACTGAGGCAAGAGGATCACTTGACCCCAAGAGCTCAAGGCTACAGTGTGTTATGATTAAGCCTATGAATAGCCACTGCGCCCAGTGCCTGGGCAACCTAGTGAGACCCTCATCTCAAAAAAATAAAAATTTCACATGGACTTTCTGTACAATTCTCTTCCACTTAAAATTCCTGATCGTTTCCTTGATCTCTGCAGAACCATTCCTCAGTAACATGACGCTATCCATGTTGAACCCCTGACCTTACCATCCTCACATTCCTGACACTGCGGAATCCCTGAGGTCTTTCTCTGCTTCCTTCCTCTTGCTTTCTTCCCCTTCACGTTTTTTTTTTTTTTTTTTTTTTTTTGAGGCGGAGTCTCGCTCTGTCGCCCAGGCTGGAGTGCAGTGGCGCGATCTCGGCTCACTGCAAGCTCCACCTCCCGGGTTTACGCCATTCTCCTGCCTCAGCCTCCCGAGTAGCTGGGACTACAGGCGCCGCCACCACGCCCGGCTAATTTTTTGTATTTTTAGTAGAGACGGGGTTTCACTGTGTTAGCCAGGATGGTCTCGATCTCCTGACCTCGTGATCCGCCCGCCTCGGCCTCCCAAAGTGCTGGGATTACAGGCTTGAGCCACCGCGCCCGGCCCCCCTTCACGTTTTTATCATATATGTTGGGGGAACATCTAGAAAGAAATCCACACAGAGGCCGGGCATGTTGGCTCACGCCTGTAATCCCAACACTTTGGGAGGCTGAGGCAGGTGGATCACATGAGGCCAGGAATTCAAGACCAGCCTGGCCAACATGGCGAAACCCCATCTCAACTGAAAATACAAAAACTAGCCAGGCATGCTGGCACACACTTGTAATCTCAGATACTCGGGAAGCTGAAGGACAGAAAAAAGCTAAGGACATGGAAGGAAGGAAGGGTGTAAGGAAGCAAAGGATCATGCAAAGGTACTCCAGCCTGAGGCCACAGAGCAAGGAATCTGTTGAAAGAGAAAGAAAGGAAGGAAGGAAGGGGAAGGAAGAAAGGAAGCAGAGGAAGGAAGAAGAAAGGAAGGGAGGGAAGAAAGGAAGGAAGGAAGGAAGGAAAGAAGGAAGGGGGAAAGAAAGAAAGAAATCCGCACAGACATTGCCTGTGTTATCATCTCTAACCCACCTTTACTTTCAACAAAGAATTTAACTTTTGTGCCACTGTATTTCAGACTGGGCGACTCCGTGCGAAACCAAAGATGCAACCCCTCAGCCGGATATTCTTCCTAAAAGAACATTTCCTGAAGCCAACAGAGTGTGTCTCACAAGCATCAGTTCCCAGCTCTCCACATTGAGAGAAGACTGGAGATGCCCCAAAACAGAGGGACCACACAGGCAGGGGGTGAATAATGTGAAGCCACCTGCAGTTGCCCCTGAGAAAGATGAATCTTCTGTTAGCGTCTGTGAAGATCACGAAATAAGGAACCGCTCTAAACCTACCTGCAGGCGTGTGCCTTCACAGGGAGATTCCACAAGACAATGTATCCTGACATGTGACTCAAGTATTTTCAAGTATAATCCTTTCTTAAACGATAGTCAAAAAACACATGAAAACAACGGACACGATGAAGTCTTGGGGCAGAACATTCAGTGGGTTCCGTGTGGGAGAAAAACAGAGCTGAAATCAAGCACATGGACTGGCAGTCAGAACGCCGTGCATCATATACGTGATGAAATTGATACGGGAGCAAACAGGCACCAACAGAATCCATTTGGAAAAGCTTTCCATGAAGACGGATCCCTTAGGGCACACAACACTCGTGTTCGAGAGAAAATGTATGATTTTACTCAGGGCGAGAACACTTCCAGAAATAACTCAGTTCATGCCGTGCAGATGCAGTCGTATACCGCAGAGACAAATAAGAAGGATTGTCAGACTGGAGCAACCTCTGCCAACGCCCCAAAGTCCAGTTCACACAGGAGTCACTGCACTGGAGAGAAAAGCCACAAATGTCCCGAATGTGGGAGAGCCTTTTTTTATCAGTCATTCCTTATGAGACATATGAAAATTCACACTGGAGAGAAACCGTACGAATGTGGGAAATGTGGAAAAGCCTTCAGATATTCCTTACACCTTCATAAGCATTTAAGAAAGCACGTCGTGCAGAAGAAGCCCTACGAATGTGAAGAATGTGGGAAAGTCATCAGGGAGTCCTCAAAATACACACATCTAAGGAGCCACACTGGAGAGAAACCCTATAAATGTAAGACATGTGGCAAAGACTTTACAAAGTCGTCAGGACTTAAAAAACATCTGAAGACTCACAATGATGAGAAGCGCTGTGAATGAAAGGAAGGTGGGAAAATCTTCATCAATTTTCGAACTGTACTGAACATGGGAGGAGGACATATTGGAAGGGAGCTCAAGGGGCTAGCATGCATGAGAACATCTTCCCTGAACTCTCCTATCTTACAGAAATGTGAAAAAAAAAAAAAAAAACCCTGCCAAGGTAAAGTCTAGGGAAAGCCTTTCCTCTTCATTCATCTTGAGTAGACATTTGTTCTCACCCTGGAGAGAAACTGTGAATCTAAAAGGAACATGACAAAACCTTCAGCGTGGTCTCAAATTCATGGTTCATACAAGAACTCACACTGCAGAGCCTCCTTACGGAAGTAAAAACTGTAGGAAAGACCTGCTGGGCGCGGTGGCTCACCTGTAATCCCAGCACTTTGGGAGGACGAGGCGGGTGGATCATGAGGTCAGGAGATCGAGACCATCCTGACTAATATGGTGAAACTCTGTCTCTACTAAAAATGCAAAAAATTAGCCAGGCATGGTGGCGGGAGCCTGTAGTCCCAGCTACTCTGAAGGCTGAGGCAGGAGAATACCGTGAACCTGGGAGGCAGAGCTTGCAGTGAGCCGAGATTGCACCACTGCACTCCAGCCTGGGCAACAGAGCGAGACTCCATTTCAAAAAAAAAAATGTGGGAAAGTCCCCTTTAAACACTTACCACTCATGTTACATGTGAATCCACATCCTGGAGGGAGGCTACAATTGGAATAAAAATAAAGCTTTCAAGGCCGGGTGCGGTGACTCACACCTGTAATTCTAGCACTTTGGGAGGCCAAGGTGGGAGGATTGCTTGAGTCCAGGAGTTTGAGACCAGCCTGGGCAACATGGAGAAACCCCATCTCAACAACAACAACAACAAAATGCAAAAATTAACCAGGCGTGGTAGCACATGCCTGTAGTCCCAGCTACCTGGGGAGCTGAGGCAGGAGGATCGTTTGAGCCTGGGAGCCTGAGGCAGCAGTGAGCTATGTTTGCACCACTGCACTCCGGCCTGGGTGACAAAGTGAAGGAAGGAAGGAAGGGAGGGAGGGAGGGAAGAAAAGAAGAAAAAAGGAAAGGAAAGGAAAGGGGAGAGGGAAGGGAAGGGGAAGGGAAGGGGAAGGAAAGGAAAGGCAAAAGGCAAGGCGAGGCGAGGCAACTTGCGGGTCCAGCTCTTCACTTAGGCACAATGACTGCACAGTAGGACTGAAACACTATAAATGTTAATGATTTTCCAGTTTTTCCGTTCTAAAAAAAAAATGCTACAAGATGAAGGATATCCCTCTTTGCACCCTCCCAGCTCTGCCACATAAATGTTGATATATAGCAGGTTCATTACAACTCACTCACATACACATGTTCTCATTTTCAATGTGAAGCCTTCTTTGAGCCTCATTCAGTTTAGACTTGGGATTCATATGCTCCATGAGACCATTTTTGTCTTATCGGTCACTGCGCAACTGCATTATGGTCAGAGTATGTAGTCTTTTTGGTACCAACTTGGGGTACTTGTTATGACTTTGTCAGTCTGATGTGTCATATTCTGTCAGTTTCCCTGCCATCTCCATTCTTCTCATCTTCTTTACTAAGGGCACATAGATTCACTTTCCACAATGAGCACTGTTTAATGTCTTCTTTTTATTTTTACTTTATTTATTTATGTATTTATTTTGAGACAAGAGTCTTGCTCTATCATCCAGGCTGGAGAGCAGTGGGGCAATCTCGGCTCACTGCAACCTCCGCCTCCCAGGCTCAAGTGGTTCTCCTGCCTCACCCTCCCGAGTAGCTGGGACTACAGACATCCACCACCACACCCAGCTAATTTTTGTATTTTTAGTAGAGACGAGGTTTCACCATGTTGGCCAGGCTGGTTACAAACTCCTGACCTCAAGTGACCTGCCTGCCTTGGCCTCTCAAAGTGCCAGGATTACAGGCATGAGCCACTGTGCCCGGCCTCTTTTTAATTTTTTAAAAGTTGGGAAATGACCAGGCATGTTGGCTCACGCCTGTAACCCCAGCACTTTGGGAGGCCAAAGTGGGCAGAATGCCTGAGGTCAGGAGTTCGAGACCAGCCTGACCAACATGGAGAAACCCTGTCACTACTAAAAATATATAATTAGGTATGGTGGCTCATGCATATAATCCCAACTACTCAGGAGGCTGAGGCAGGAAAATTGCTTGAATCCGGGAGGCAGAGGTTGCGGTGAGCTGAAATTGTGCCATTGCACTCCAGCCTGGGCAACAAGAGTGAAACTCCACCTCAAAAAACAAATAAAAATAAATAAAAGTTGGGAAATATGACTACCTGAAAATGTATGAAAATGTACACATACATTTTTTTTTTTTTTTTGAGATGCAGTTTTGCTCTTGTTGCCTGGGTAGGAGTGCAGTGGTGCGATCTCAGCTCACTGCAACCTCTGCCTCCCAGGTTCAAGTGATTCTCCTACCTCAGCCTCCTGAGTAGCTGGGATTACAGGCACCTGACACCACGACATTTCAAAGTTAATAAAGTGATTGCCCTTATACCCACAATCCAAGCCCATAAACAGCTCATCATTAAACACCAGGCAATTCATGTCTGTGCCTCACAGATATCTCCAGCCCCCAGAGGAAACCACTGTGGTTCATTTTGTTATCATTCGCCCCCCTCCCTCATCTTTACATTTGCACCTATGCAGAAATCCCCAAATACCCTGTTTTCCAGTTTTGCTGATGTTTATGCTACATATGATGGCATGGCATAGAATATTTCTTTGTGCCTTCTTTCAGGAAAAGAAAGGCTAAGCAGGTAGGGTGCAGGTGGCATTCATTCTTTCTTAGTTATATTCATTCCAGAGACCTTGGTTCTGTATCTCACTTTAGAGATTAGAAACACGGCTGCTGATATCAATTTTGCAAAGCCCTCCCAATGAGCATTTTACAAAAGTCATTGTTGGCTGGGTGCAGTGGCTCACGCCTGTAATCCCAGCACTTTGGGAGGCCGAGGCGGGTGGATCACTTGAGGTCAGGAGTTCAAGACCAGCCTCGCCAACGTGGTGAAACCCCATCTCTAATAAAAATACAAAAATTAGTCAGGCATGGTGGCATGCACCTGTAGTCCCAGCTACTCGGGAGGCTGAGGCAGGAGAATTACTTGAGCCCAGGAGGCGGAGGTTGCAGTGAGCTGAGATCGCACCACTGCACTCCAGTCTGGGCGACAGAACAAGACTCGGTCACAAAAAAAAAAAAAAGAAAACGGGAGAGAGAAAAGAGAAATGCCACTGGTAAGAGCAGAGGTCCTCCTAGGCGCCCATTCTGCATGACCCAGCGCTGCTAAGTTCACCTTTCAGTGTTTGGGGAGGGCCTGCAGGTCGGGGACCCCCACTGTGACTGAGCGGGCTCCAGCTTGGCCCTTTCTCCCGGACCCCTGCTGCCTGCATTTCCCAGGAATCTGCCGCTTTATCATAGAATCTGGATGACTCGTGGCCCTCCCCATCCTGGAAGGAATAAAGAGGAGGAGGGGAGGCTGCTCCGCCAGGGCAGCCCCAGACCTTGCCAAGGGGCCTGGGTCCACTCCCACCCCCAGGGAGCGCTGTCAGGAGGAGGACTATGACTGAAATCAGAATGCCTGGATTCAGCTGGGGGTGGAGGGGGCCGGCGCGGGAGGCGGGAAACTATCTGTAGGTGAGGGAACACCCCTCCCGCCTCCAGTCGCTGAGGCTGAACTTAGCCGACTTTGGGGGTTCCCCACCCCCACCCCCAACTGGTCCTCAGTTCTCACAGATGTAAATTGAGAATTTTCAACAATCGGTTTAGCAAATATACGCCAGACCCCCTTCTGAGCCCTTTGCATCTATTAACTCATGTAACGCCTGCAACCCTATGAAGTGGCTGCTGTTATCACTATCACTACAGTGGGGGAAACCAAGGCAGAGCGAGGCCAAGCACGATGCCCAAGATCCCACAGCCAGCAGGTGGCCGGGAGGGGCTCGACCCCGTGCTGTCAGGCACGAGAGACTCGGCTCTTCAGCCCCAGGCCGGAGCCTCCCTGCACTGACGGGGTCGCGAATGGGGGCAGGAGGGTTCGTGTGTGTCCTTACCCCTGGGACGCCAGCTTCGGGGACGGGGACCTCGTCTGGCGTGGGAGGCATTTAATGAGCGCCGTGAACCGAAGCCAGGACGGTCTTAGGAGAGCCACTTCCCTTCTTGGCCGCCTGAAACCCCCTGCAGGGTTCTGCTTCTGGAACTGCATTCGAGGTCAGAGCTTCTAGAACGAGTAAAGCGGATCCTCCGGAAGAGACCCGAACAGAAGGAAATCACTGTCTTGGAAGATCTAAGTCCGGGATGGGACAAAACCCACTCCGGGCGGGGGGCGCGCGCCACCTGGCGGCGGATCCTGCTAAGGCGGCGCCGCCGGGAGACCAGAAACGTTCGATTTTGGCAGTGGGGCGAGGTGGTTGGAATTGACGAATAGGCAGTTGACTGAAAATCATTGTGTGAAACTAAGGACTGTCTACCAGTGGCTTCCAAAATTCTGACACCCAGTAAGAAATCATTTTGTATCAGCACTTTTTTTTTTTTTTTTTTTTTTTTGAGACAAGGTCTTGCTCTGTTGCCCGGGTTGGAATGCAGTGGCACGATCTGGGCTCACAGAAACCTCCGCTTCCAGGATTCAAGCAATTCTCCTGCCTCAGGCTCCTGAGTAGCTGAGATTACAGGCGCCCGCCACCGCGCCTGGCTAATTTTTTATTTTTAGTAGAGATGGGGCTTTACCATGTTAGCCAGGCTGGTCTCGAATTCCCGGCCTCAAGTGATCCGCCCGCCTCGGTCTCCCGAAGTGCTGAGATTGCGGGCATGAGCCACCGCGCCCGGTCGCATCAGCACACTGTTACAAAAGAATACCACCCTCTATAGTCAACAATAATGGATTGTATACTTCAGAATAGCTAGAACATTTTGCATGTTCTCACCACAAAGATATAACAAGCGTCTGGGATGATGGATTTGCTAATAACCTTGATTTGATCACTACATAATTTATATATGTATCGAAACATCACACCGCATCCCATAAATATGTACAATTAAAAACAAAATTTAGGCCGGCCACAGTGGCTCACGCCTGTAATCCCAGCACTTTGGGAGGCCGAGGCGGGTGGATCACGAGGTCAGGAGTTCAAGACCAGCCTGGCCAAGATGGTGAACCCCATCTCTACTAAAAATACAAAAAACAAACAAACAAAAAAAAAACCGGGTGTGGTGGTGGGCACCTGTAATCCAAGCTACTAAGGAGGCTGAGGCAGAGAATTGCTTTAACCCGGGGGGCAGAGGTTACAGTGAGCTGAGATCACGCCACTGCACTCCAGCCTGAGTAACAGGGTGAGACTCTGTCTAAAAAAAAAAAAAGTTTTAAAAATACCACCCTGTATTACACGATGCTTTATATTCCACTCTTTTTTTTTTTTTTTAAGACAAGAGTGTCACTGTCACCCAGGCATGATCTTGGCTCACTGCAACCTCTCTCCCCCAAGGTTCAAGCGATCCCCCTGCCTCAGCCTCCTGAGTACCTGGGATTACAGTCATGCACCACCACGCCCAGCTAATTTTTGTATTTTTAGTAAAGATGGGGTTTCATCATGTTGGCCAGTCTGGTCTTGAACTCCTGACCTCAGGTGATCCACCCGCCTCGGCTCCCCGAGGTGCTGCGATTACAGGCGTGAGCCACCTTTCCTGGCTCACTCCTATTTTTAAATGCTGGTCAGTTTCCCTTAAAATGGTTTCCTAACTCTCTAAGGAGCTGGGATACGGTTTTCCACTGTTCTAGACTATCCCCATGTTTTTTCACTTGACAGAGATTATGATGAAGAACAGGTTCACACCCACACTGCCTCCCAGTGAGCCTTCCTCACCACACAAAGCTGCGTCTGGGATTCACTGCCAGCTCTGGTTTCAGGATGAGTCACAGCTCAGAGTGCTGAAGACACTGGCCCAAGACCACGCAGCCTGGATGTGGCAGTGCCCATTTCTGCCTCACTCCTGGAGGAGGAAAATGATTAAATATCCCTAATTTTACTGCTATTGAGTACAATTTAATTCAGTCCTTCCTCCACTTTTGCTGATAAGATTGAGCTGCACTCACCTGCTATTCTCTTAGACTATACCACGTAAATTAAAGGCATTCCAGAGGTCAAACTTTAAAATGTCTTTTTCACTTTGGGAGGCCAAGGCGGGAGGATCACTTGAGGCCAGGAGTTCCAGACCAGCCTGGCCAACATGGGGAAACCTCCATCTCTACGAAAAATACAAAAATTAGCCGGGCGTGGTGGCACACACCTGTAGTCCCAGCTGCTCAGGAGGCTGAGGCATGAGAATCACTTGAACCTGGGAGGTGGAGGCTGGAGCAAGCCGAGATTGCACCACTGCACTCCAGCCTGGGCATCAGAGCAAGACCCTGTCTCAAAAAAACAAAAAGTAAAAAATCTAGGTTGAATTCTCAGGCGTCTCTAAAGTGGCCTTCGATGTATTCGGAGCTGGGTGCTGCAGGGTTGACCATCTATAAGTGGCGAGCCCAGCCCCGGTCCACGGGAAGGTAGAGGAGGTGAACCTGCTCGGTGTAGGACTAGGATCCTTGAGATGACAGACAGCTGTGGTTAGCCTGAGTCGGTCAAACTGTGGTGGTCTATGAGGCCGTTTTGCATGGGGAGCAAATCAGAAGCCTCAGTCTGCTGTGCTGGCTCTGCTGTCTTTGCAAGGAAAGAGGAGGAAATCGCTCCGAAATGGTAGTTAGGGCTGGTGGTCACGGACTCAGCTCCACACCAAGATGAGACTTTCTGGGCCCCCAGGGAGGAAGAACAGCAGCTCCACTGCCAGGAGCCACGGCTCAGAGGAGCTCCTTTCCACCTCCCTCCTGAAATGCCATTTTCAACTTTCTCCTTTACTCTCCCATCCCCAGAACCTAGTACGATATATGGCACACAGTACATGCTCAATAAATATTTATCAAATGAACAAGGAAAGCTGTGTGGATGTCCCCTCCTGTGCAGCTGTAAGCGGAGAAATCGAGTCTTTTTTTAAAAAAAAAAACTTTCCTACACCAGTTTTATTTAAAACACAAAAATAAGTATTTCTCTTTCTGTAAGGAAAACTGGCTCAAATATTGCTGAACACAGGCCAGACTCAGTGGCTCACGCCTGTATTCTGAGCACTTTGAGAGGCTGAGATGGGAGCATCACTTGAGGTCAGGGGTTTGAGACCAGCCTGGCCAACATGGTAAAACCCCCTCTTAAATACAAAAAAAAAAAAAAAAAATTAGCCAGGCATAGTGGCAGGTGCCTGTAATCCCAGCTACTTGGGAGGCTGAGGCAGGAGAATTGCTTGAACCTGGGAGGCAGAGGTTACAGTGAACCGAGATTACACCACTGCACTCCAGCCTGGGTGACAGAGTGAGACTCAAAAATGAATGAATGAATGAATAAATAAATAGAAAACACTACACTTTCATCTTTATCACTGTTCTACTAATAGTCACATATATTTCTGAGCTTTTACTACATGCCAGGTACTGTTCTAAGGCTGTGTATCAGTTCATTTTATTCTCACACAAAACAGTATGTACTATTATCAAGACAATTTATTTTTATTTATTGATTTATTTTTTGAGATGGAGTTTCACTCTTGTCGCCCAGGCTGGAGTGCAGTATCACGGTCTCGGCTCCCTGCAACCTCCGCCTCCCGGGTTCAAGTGATTCTCCTGCCTCAGCCTCCCAAGTAGTTGAGGTTACAGGCATGTGCCACCACACCTGGCTAATTTTTATATTTTCAGTAGAGACAGGGTTTCACCATGTTGGCCAGGCCGATCTCGAACTCCCGACCTCAGATGATCTGCCCACCTCAGCCTCCCAAAGTGCTGGGATTCCAGGTGTGAGCCACCGCGCCCAGCCACTGTTCTAAGGCTGTGTGTATAAATTCATTGTATTCTCACACAAAAAAGGATGTACTATTATCAAGCCATTTTAAGGGGAGGCTCAGGGTGCTACATTCCTGGATTAGGAAGGCGGATGATGGATTATCTGTTTGGATTTGAACTTTTTTTTTTTTTTTTTTTTTTGAGACAGTCTCACTCTATTACCCAGGCTGGAGTGCAGTACTGTGATCTCAGCTCACTGCAACCTCCGCTTCCCAGATTCAAGCAATTCTCATGCCTCAGCCTCCGGAGTAGTTTGGAAGACAGGTGCACATCACCATGCTCTGCTAATTTTTGTATTTTCAGTCAAGGCAGTGTTTCACATGTTCACCAGGCTGGTCTTGAACTCCTGGGCTCGAGTGATCCACCCACCTCAGCCTCCCAAAGTGCTGGGATTACAGGCGTGAGCCACCACGCCCAGCCTGATTTTTTAAAAAAGTTTTTATATAGCTTTGATACCAACGGATTAAATTTTGACAGGGAATTTGGCATGACTCAACTACAGGAAAGAGTTATCATGGTGTTGTAAGCCCTCTCACTCCTACACCCACCCCCGCTGCAGGAAAGGGTCAAGGTCAGCTTTTTCTCTGTGACCCTGCGACTGGAGTTAGGGCTGTCCATAAATAATCCTTCCTTTCTCTCCTTCCAGACACATGAAAAGACTACGCTTCCCGGTGCCCCTGTGAAGTTCGGGGTGACCAGGGGACCCACTCTGGCTGAGTGTAAGCTAAGAAGACAGGTGTCATATCAGGTCCAAGCCTCGCAAGTCACTGCCTGCTGTGCCATCCTCTCTTCTTCCCGTGCCAAAGGACTGGCAGCATTCCAGATGATGGCTGTGCCATGGGCCTGGGGGACACGGGTGATATGGAGGACAGCGCTTGGCTGGCCCACAAAGGAGAGAAACCTCTGCTGCCTGAGGACCACGGAGAATCTGCAGCTGTGACTGCCCTGACCAACACAGCTCCAGGAGAGGTCTCAGAAAAATGGATGAATAGGCCCGGCGTGGCGGCTCAAGCCTGTAATCCCAGCATTTTGGGAGGCTGAGGTGGGCAGATCACCTGAGGTCAGGAGTTCAAGACCAGCCTGCCCAACATGGTGAAACCCCATCTCTACTAAAAATACAAAAATTAGCCAGGCGTGGTGGTGGGCACCTGTAATCCCAGCTACTTGGCAGGCTGAGGCAGGAGAATGGCGTGAACCTGGGAGGCAGAGGTTGCAGTGAGCTGAGATCGTGACACTGCACTCCAGCCTGGGCAACAAGAGGGAAACTTCATCTCAATAAATAAATAAGAATGCTGAATAAGTGAGTGAATGAATGAATGGCAGGGAATCGGGACAGGGTCACAGATTACCCCCAGGCCGGAGGTAGAGGAAGCAGCCATGCCTGAAGCCGGCTCTCCACACATAGGCTTTATTTCCACAGTCCCATTTTCCCATGCTGAACCTGGCATCTTCGCCCTGACTTTTCCCATGCCCGTCAGCACTAGAGGGCTCTTGGGGAGTGAGGAGCTGCAGAGAGAGGGACACAGGATGTATGCAGAGCCTGGGAGATGGAGACGAAGAGAGAGAGCCAGCAACAGAAGGTGGGGAATCCACAGGGGGTCAGGGCTCAGCAGACAGGGAAGGGGCAGATATGGAGACAAGAAGGATGGACACTGACTGGGAAGCCGAGAGAACAGGAGATCGGGAGGCAGAGGGAAAAGCAGGGTCAGGAGCAGAGAGAAAGGAACCAGGAGACAGAGGTGAGGCAGTGATGAAGGGCAGATGAAAACAGTTAGAGGGGCAAAAAGACAGAGGCCTGGGACTGGGAGAAAAAGACAGGGACCCACAAGGCAAACAGGGAAGTAGAGACACAAAAAAAGACCCCTACAGAAAGCCAGGGCAGGGTGGGGGCTGCAGGCCCCTCATGTTAGCCTCGGGAGTCTTTGCTGGTGGAGGAGCCGGGGCCAGTGCTGGAGGCAGGGCCGGTGCTGGAGACGTGGCCTCTGCTGGACCCGGGGCCTCCGCTGGAATCAGACGCTGTGCCTCCGCTCTCCACACCACCCTCTGTGTTTTCTCCGCCCCTGCTGGACCCCACGTATCCAGTGGAGCCCAGGTAGCTGCTGGTGCTGACAGGTCTGAAGGTCACGTGGCCCCCACTCGAGGCACTGGTGGAGCCAAAGGTCACGTGGCCAGTGTTGGGGTCACCGTGCGTGACGTGACTGGGCAAATGCCCCGGGCTGGACTTGAGGGGACCAAAAGTGACGCGGCCAAGAGAGCCACGGTCTCTGCTAGTCTTGTGGCTCAAGATGGACCCGGGGATGGTACGGGGTTGCCTGGTGGGCACCAGGACGGTACTGGAGCCAGCCCTCTGGGTGCTGGCCAGGTCCGCGCTCAGGGTGCCGTCCAGCTTCGCGGCGGCGTCGGCCAGGTCCTTCTGTTGCTGCGCCTCCGCCTGCTCCTGGAGCTGCACCTGCAGGGAAGGTGAGCTGGGCCCCGACGCACACTGAGGCCTGGCCCCACCCCCGAGGGCCCCAATCTCACCAGCTTCTCCACTTGGCTCAGCAGCTCCTCCCTGCTCATGGGGTAGTCATCGCTGGCCTCAAAACCTGGGGGGTCTTCTCTGGGGAGGGGAAGGAAAACCGGAAAAGACTAGACTCCCAGCCCTCAAAAAGGCCAGTGGCCCTTCCTGCTCAACCCCAGGAACCTCAGTCATTCTCCCACCAGCCCTGAGTGCCCTCCCCTTCTGGGGTACGTGGGGCCCCGTCTTCCCACACAAAGGTGCCAAGCCCCTACTCCTTCTGGCTGCCTCAAAGCACACACCTCATATTCTAAACCCCCAGGGCCACATCCACCAGCCAGTCCCCAAAAGCCCCCCAAAACCCTCTATCCTGTGTGTTCCCTCTGCCCCCATGGAAGCCCCGCCCCCCCTGCGTCCCTCCTGCCCTGCGCCTCTCCTGCCCTGCGCCTCACAGATTGTCAGGGGGCTGAAGTGGGGCCATCTTCTTCGGAAGGTCCTCCAGGCTCTGGCCCAGCGCCAGGAGGGCAGCGTCGGCCAGGGAGGTGAGGCTCTGGAGGGTGTAGAAGCCTGTGGTCAGCTGGGCCACCCCTGAGACCTGCCTCCCGTCCCGGCTCCCTGCCGCCTCCCACCTGGGCATCCAGGAAGGCCTGCACTGTCAGGAGCTCCACCAGCCGCTTCTCGATGAGGCTCAGGAAGAGGCCCATGTCCCGGTCCGCCATGCCGGTCTTGACCCCAAGGAGGTCATCGATCATGCTGCCGTCGCAATGGGCCTTGGTGAAGAGGAGCTGGATATCTGCGTCATGGAGGGCCAGCTGTCAGGGATCTGGCACCGCCAGCTGGGTGCTAGCCCTCTCCCCACTCAGGTCCTCACTGCCCCATTCTACAGAGACTGCCATCAAGGCTCAGAGACCAAAAGGGAGTCACCTGAGCTCAGCCAGCCAGGCAGGGGGAGGGCACTGCTGTGCATCCCTCTCTCCCTGGCTTGTCCTTCAAAATCAGCCTCAAGTATCACTGCCTCCAGGAAGCCTTCCCAGTGACCCCAGCAGAGCTGGCTTGGTGAGTGTGAGACTCAGACGGTGGTGAGGGGCCTGCACTTGGCTTGACACACTGCTGCTCTTCCTATCTTGAAAGTCTCGGCAATTTTTCAATAAGGGGCCCCTCATTCCGCACTGGGCCCCACAAATTATGGTCTTGCACCGCAGACTGAGTTAGGGCCTCCTCTTGCCCCCAGAGCCTGGGCGTCCTCCATCCTAGCCCCTGAGTGATGAGCGCCCAGTACTCAGGTCAGTCCCCTCCAGGGCCTCTCCCCACTCTGCCCACATCACCTAGCACAGGGCTAGGCTCAGCCGTCACGACAGCGGGAAGGAGGACCTGCCCATATTTGAGCTCCTACGGTGTGCCCCGAGGGGGCTCTCCAGATCGCTCCCCACCACCCCCCACCTTTCTCTCCATCTGTCATCCCTTCTAATTCTCATGACAACCCTGCAAAGAAGGCACTGCCATCCCCATTCCCAGAGGGGCTCACAAGGAGGAAGCCACACACCAAGGTTCGTAATTGGTGGAGCTGAGATTCAAACCCAGGACAGGCTGGGTGCAGTGGCTCACGCCTGTAATCCCAGCATTTTGGGAAGCCAAGGCAGGCAGATCATTTGAGGTCAAGAGTTTGAGACCACCCTGGCCACCATGGTGAAACCCTGTTTCTACTAAAAATACAAAAAAACTAGCCAGGCGTGGTAGTGCATGCCTGTAATCCCAGTCACTGGAGAGGCTGAGGCAGGAGAATCGCTTGAACCCAGGAGACGGACATTGCAGTGAGCCGAGATCACACCACTGCACTCCAGCCTGGCTGACAGAGTGAGATTCCGTCTCAAATAAATAAATAAATAAATAAATAAATAATAAAAGCTAACAATAAATGTAAAAAAAAACAAAAAAAAACAAAAAAAAAACAACAAAAAACAAAAAACAGGACAGCCTGACTCCTGAGTGCTCTGCACGGCTACTTCCTGAAAAATAAGAAAGATGAGGCCAGGTGTGGTGGCTCACGCCTGTAATCCCAGCACTTTGGGAGACCGAGGCGGGTGGATCACCTGAGGTCAGAGGTTTGAGACCAGCCTGGCCAACATGGCAAAACCCGCTCTCCACTAAAAATACAAAAATTAGCTGGGCGTGGTGGTGCGCACCTGTAATCCCAGCTACTGGGAGGCTAAGGCAGGAGAATCACTTGAACTCAGCAGGGGGAGGTTGCAGTGAATGGAGATCGTGCCACTGCACTCCAACCTGGGGGACAGAGCGAGACTATCTCTCAAATTAAAAATAATAATAATAATAATAATAGAAAAAAAGAGAAAGATGGGAGGATGCACAGGTGGATGCAACTGATACCCACGGAAAGGATAAAAAAAAAAAAGGCCGGGCATGGTGGCTCAAGCCTGTAATCCCAGCACTTTGGGAGGCCGAGATGGGCGGATCACAAGGTCAGGAGATCAAGACCATCCTGGCTAACCCGGTGAAACCCCGTCTCTACTAAAAAAAATACAAAAAATTAGCCGGGCGAGGTGGCGGGTGCCTGTAGTCCCAGCTACTTGGGAGGCTGAGGCAGGAGAATGGCGTGAACCCGGGAGGCAGAGCTTGCAGTGAGCCAAGATCCGGCCACTGCACTCCAGTCTGGGTGACAGAGCGAGACTCCGTCTCCTACCTAAGAAAAATAAAATACTCGGCCAGGTGTGGTGGCTCATGCCTGTAATCCCAGCACTTTGGGAGTCCAAGACAGGAGAAGCACTTGAATCCAGGAGTTCAAGACTAGCCTGGACAACATAGTAAGATCCCATCTCTAAAAAAAAAAAAGGGAGGGGCCAGGTGCAGTGGCTCATACATGTAATCCCAGCACTTTGGAAGGCCGAGGTGGGTGGATCACCTGAGGTCAGGAGTTTGAGACCAGCCTGGCCAACATGGCGAAACCCCATCTCTACTAAAAATACCAAAATTAGCTGGGTGTGGTGGCGGGCACCTATAATCCCAGCTACTCGGGAGGCTGAGGCAGAATTGCTTGAACCTGGGTGGCAGAGGTTGCAGTGAGCCAAGATTGCGCCACTGCACTCCAGCCTGGGCAAAAGAGCAAAATTCCTCTCAAAAAAATACATAAATGAAAAAAATCTAAAAATTTTTTTAAAAAGGAAACTCTAGACCCCTACCTCATACCATACATGCAAATCAATTTGGCATAAGTCACAGACTTCAATGTGGGAGCTCAAACAATGAAACTTCTAGGAGAAAACACAGCACAATGCCTTTGTAAACTCAGGACAGGCAAACATTTCTCAGGCAGGCCACAAAGTCACTAACTACAAAAAGAAAATTTCATAAATTAGATCTCAAAACTAAGAAACTTCAGTTCATCACCAAAAAAAGTGAAAAGGCAAGCTACAGTATAGGAGAAAATATTTACCAGAAGTCTAGTGTCTAGAATATACAAAGAACTCCTACAACTCAGTTATAGCAAGAAAACCCAACTTTTAAAAAAACGAGTGCACAAGATTGAACAGGAACTTCACAAAGATATCCGAATGGCCAATACGATGCTCAATATTATTAGTCACTAGGGAAATGCCAATTAAATTAATAGAGATAGTACTGCACAAACGTTAGATGGCTAATATTAAAATGGCCAATGGCCAGGCGCAGTGGCTCACGCCTGTAATCCCAGCACTTTGGGAGGCTGAGGCGGGCAGATCACGAGGTCAAGGGATCGAGACCATCCTAGCCAACATGGTGAAACCCTGACTCTACTAAAAATACAAAAATTAGCTGGGCGTGGTGGCACACACCTGTAGTCCCAGCTACTCGAGAGGCTGAGGCAGGAGAATCGCTTGAACCCAGGAGGTGAAGGTTGCAGTGAGCCGAGATCACACCATTGCACTCCAGCCTGGTGACAGAGCAAGACTCCATCTCAAAAATAAAATAAAATAAAAAATGGCTGCCACTAGGAAACGGTGGAGAGGGTGTGGAACATCTGGGACCCCCATATGCTCACATAGGTGAGGGCATAAAATCTTGCGACCAGTTTGGAAAACTGTTTGGCATTTTCCAATAAATATCAACATATACCTACCCTAAGACCCGTCAGTCCCATTGCTAGGCATTTATAGACAGACAGATGTACACGGATGATCCATGGATGAATACTGGATAGATGAATGGATGGGTGGATGACGGATATGGGGCAGTGGGAGGGACAGCATCTGTTTTTCAGTGTTTTGTGAAACAAGTGGAATAATGCCTAAGTGCCTAGCAGAGTGAATGACACATAATAAACATTGCTATTATATTTTATCATCATTTTCTTTACAAATAATAACATTTTTGGTAACCAAGACTAAGAAGAAATTTGGTAACTAAGACTAAGACTAGGAAGACAAAAGTCAAATGTCATTGCAGATAAATGGATGAACAGATGGATGTGGGGCTGTTGGAGGCAGACGGACGGATAGACAATGCATGGAGGGAGGGCGGGATGGATGGATGGATGGATGGATGGATGGATGGATGGATGGATGGAGCAGACACTTGGTTTGGGAGCTGGAGAGGAGCCACCCATGGACAGACAGACTTGGAACAGGTGCAGAGGACAGTCTGAGATGGGTGGGCCAGACAGATGGGACAGAATGGAGCCGGACTGAATGAGACTTGAGCCAGGCCAGATACCAGGGGCAGGTAGTGAGAGACAGATGCTGGACAGACATGGAACAGTGAGACTGGGAAATGAAGGAGGCAGAATACAGATGGTGTGACTGGGCCAAGGCTGGTGGAAGGACAGGCTGGATGGGAAGCAGGTGGGACAGATGAAGGCTGGACAGATGATAGGGTGGGGTGGAGGCAGGCTGCAGAACGGTGGATGGAGCAGACAGGAACGAGCCAGAGAGCAGACGATGGGAGGCTGGAAGCAGATGAAACTTTGGGCTGTGAGATGGTGAGTGGAATGGAGACAGAACAGAGACACTGGGGCTTGAGAGGGGCGGAGTGTTCCTGGGACTGAGGAATGGGAATTGGGATGACCCAGACCTTGGGGCGTTGGGAGGGACATTCTGGGTGGAGGCAGAATTGCTGGGCTGGAGTGAATAAGATATAGGACGAATTAGAGAATCAACCCTAGATGATAGATGGATAGATACACTATTAAATTGCATTAGATAGATGAATAAATTCACACTGATAAGATAGATGGATGAATGGTCACACTGATAGATACAAATTAGGTAAGATGGATAGATGGATAACTGATGGATGGTGGGACAGATGGATGGATGCACTGATGGATGGTCGATTGGATGGATGGATGGATCACTAATGGATGCATTGGGTGGATGGATGGATGGATGCACTGATGGGATGGGTGGATGGATGGATGGATGCACTGATGGATGGGTGGATGGATGGATGGATGCACTGATGGATGGATGGATGGATGGATGGATGGATCTACTGATGGATGGAATTGGAATTGGATGGATGGATGGATGCACTGATGGATGGATGGATTCATTAGATGGATGGATCACTGATGGATGGAGTGGATGGATAGATGGATACTGATGGATGAATTCGTGGAATGGATGATTAGATACTATTAGATGGATGGAATGGAATTATTAGATGGTAGATGGATGGATGGATGCACTGATGGATACCGTTGGATGGATGGATGGATGGATGCACTGATGGATGGGTGGATGGATGGATGGATGCACTGATGGATGGAGTGGATGGATGGATGGATCTACTTCGATGGATGGGTGGATGGATGGATGGATGGATCCACTGATGGATCGATGGATGGATGGATGATGGATGGAGTGGAGTGGATGGATGGATCACTGATGGATGGATGGATGGATGGAATTCACTATTGATGGATGGAGTGGTGGATGGATGGATGGGATATGATGGATGGTGGGTAGATGGATGGATGGATACACTGATGGATGGAATGGAGTGGAATGGATGGAATGCAGTAGATAGGTAGAGTAGATGGAATGGAATGGATGCACTGTGGATGGTGGATGGATGGATGGATGCACTGATGGATGGTGGATGGAATGGATGAATGGATGCACTACAGTGATATGATTAGGTGGATGGATGGATGGATCTGATGGATGGATAGGTGGATGGATGGATCACTGATGGATCATTGGATGGATGGATCTGGATGATCTGGATATCATTGGATGGATGGATGGATCTAATGGATGGATGGATGGATCACTGGATGGGTGGGTGGATGGATGGATGGATTCACTGATGGATGGAGTACTTAGATGGATGATGGATGGATGGATACACTATGATATGGATGAATTAGATGAATGGATACACTATTAGATAGGTAGATGATGGAATGGATGCAATGGATGAATTGGAATGGATGGATGCACTGATGGATGGTCTGGAATGGATGGATGGATGGATCACTGATGGATGGATCGATTGGATGGATGGATCACTGATGGATGAATGGATGATGGATCACTGATGGATGGATGGATGGATGGATGGATGGATGGATGGATCACTGATGGATCATTGGATGGATGGATCTGATGGATCATTCGATGGATGGATGAATGGATTCACTGGATGGAATGGATGATGGAATGGAATCCACTAATGGAATGGAGTAGATAGATGGAATGAATGAATAGAGTAGATGGAATGAATCGTTGCACTGTGATGATGGATGGATGGATGGATGCACTGATGGATGGGTGGGTGGATGGATGGATGGATGCACTGATGGATGGGTGGGTGGATGGATGGATGGATGCACGGATGGATGGATGGGTGGATGGATGGATGGATGCACTGATGGATGGGTGGGTGGATGGATGGATGGATGCACTGATGGATGGGTGGGTGGATGGATGGATGGATGCACTGATGGATGGGTGGGTGGATGGATGGATGCACTGATGGATGGATGGGTGGGTGGATGGATGGATGCACTGATGGATGGGTGGATGGATGGATGGATGCACCCATCCATCAGTGCATGATGGATGGATGGATGCACTGATGGATGGTTGGGTGGATGGATGGATGGATGCACTGATGGATGGAGTGGTGGATGGATGGATGGATGCACTGATGGATGAGTGGTGGATGGATGGATGCACTATGGATGGGTGGGTGGATGGATGGATGGATGCACTGATGGATGGGTGGGTGGATGGATGGATGGATGCACTGATGGATGGGTGGGTGGATGGATGGATGGATGCACTGATGGATGGGTGGATGGATGGATGGATGCACTGATGGATGGGTGGATGGATGGATGGATGCACTGATGGATGGGTGGATGGATGGATGGATGGATGCACTGATGGATGGGTGGATGGATGGATGGATGGATGGGTGTAGGACAGCTGGAGGGACAGATGCTGGATGGATAGATGGACATGAGACAGTTGGAGGGATAGACCCTGGTTGGAAAGATGGACAGATATGGAGCAACCAATAAGCAAGTGAACCAGGTTGTCCATGCAATGCCTCCAAGCCTAATGGTGTCCTTCCAAGTGGAGAAGCCAGGCTTGGGAGGGGGCGCCCGTGGGTGCTCACCAGCCTTGAGCTTCTCCAGCTGTCCCCGCACATCCTGGAAGCGGGCCTCAAGGCGCTCAGCCTCCAAGCGCACCTTGTCCATGCGCTGCTGCAACGCATTCAGCTGCTGCTCCTGCAGCAAATGCCGGTCATCCTTGCTGGTACGTGCACTCACCAATGCCTCCTGCATCTGTGGGCACAGGGCTGAATGTTGGGCCAGATGGCAGCCTCGGGAGCTGGGGGGTGTGGAGCTGGGAAGAAGAGGCAGGAGGGGGGCTGAGGGAGGGGAGGGGGCAGGGAGGCAGGGAGAAGAGGAGGAGATGGAGAGGGCAGGCCTCACTCACCTCCTTGATCTCTTCCTGCACATGCTCCAGCTCCAAGTTCTGCTCATTGATGAAGTTGAACTCAGCAAAGTTGCGCTCCTCGACTGGGAAAGTTGGGCAAGGCGGGGCCCAGAGAGAGGAAGACAGAGATACAGATACAGAGAGAAGAGAGACAGAGAGGCACACAGAAGGCCAGAGAAAGTGAGGATGAGGAAGGCCACACAGAGACCAAGGCAGAGAGATGAACAGAGAGGAATCACAGAGACCAAGAGGCGTGGGAAGATACGGCAGGGGCGACACAGAAACACATACCAAGGCAGAGGGAAAGCCAGAGAGACTCGGTAACAGCAAGGGAGATGGGGAGATGCAGGCAGGGAGAACGGTAGATATGGGTAAGGAGAGAAACAGAGAGGGACAGGGTTGAGGGAAGGATGTGGAGAGTGACCCCAGGCCCAGGAGTGAGGAGGGGATGGGGAGAGGCAAAGACAGGGCCACAGTAAGACGCCAGTGGACATGGGTGGCGGGTCCCAGGCCTGACACCTTGCTCCTCCAGTGCAGGTGGAGGAGTCCCCAGAGCCAGAGCTGAAGCCAGCCTGCACTGGACTCAGGGGATGCCGGGGCCCCTGGGCCTCCTCCCCCCACCCAGGGCCCCACTCACTCTCCAGATACTTCTGCACCAACAGGTCGGGGTCGCTCTCCCCCATCAGCTGGGACAGTTTATTCAGGGCGTCCTCGTAGCGAAGCACTAGCCTCTCCTGGGAGGTCTTCCGGACGCCCTCGGCCACCTCCCGGGCTGGGGGAAGAGAGAACAGCAGGTCGGCCTCCTGGGTGGCCTCCAGCACAGAGACCTCCTGGGTGAGGGTGAGCAAAGCGTGGTCCTGCCCGGGGCACCAAGGAGCGCTGCAGGTGCCCCAGGGGCAGCCAGGCCCTCGAGATGCAAAGGCGGCAGCCCCTGCCTCACCCTGCTTTTCACGCTTCTCCAGGACATCAGAATCTGGCTGCCTGTCATTGTTTTTGAGCTTGAGGAAGCGGTGCAGCTGCTCCAGGTGTGAGATCTGCCGCTGCAGCACCTGCGCCTCCGTCTCACTCTGGGCCTCCTCCTTCTCCGCGCGCTCCCGCAGCAAGCCCATCTTGGCCTTTGCCTCCTCCCTGGGGGGGTCAGCCGGGGTCAGGATGACTGGAGGCTGGGCTGGGGTCGGCCTGGGATCCTGGGGATGGGTGGGGTCAGCCAGAGGTTGTGGGGGTGGGGTGGAGTCAGCTGGTGTCCCAGATGGGCAGGGCCAGCCTGGGGTCACAGGAATGGGGCTGAATCAGGTTGCAGTTATCCTGTGGTCACAAAAAGCAGAGAACTGGCTGGGCACGGTGGCTCAGTCTGTAATCCCAGCATTCTGGGAGGCAGGAGGATCACCTGCGGTCAGGAGTTTGAGACCAGCCTGGCCAACATGGTGAAACCCCATCTCTACTCAAAATACAAAAATTAGCCAGACCTGGTGGTGCATGCCTGTAATCCCAACTACTCGGGAGGCTGAAGCAGGAGAATCGCTTGAACCTGGGAGGTGAAGATTGCAGTGAGCTGAGATCGCACTACTGCACTCTAGCTTGGGTGGCAAGAGCGAAACTCTGTCTCAAAAAAAAAAAAAGACGGAGGCAAGAACTTCAAAAGAGTCCAACATCATATTAAAAACCCAACACAAAACTCTCAGTGTGCTGCTGGCTCACGTTCTTTCAGCAGCCTGCTCTCCTCATCCTTCAGAGTGTACTGTCTCTCTCTATGTAAACTCTCTGTTCTCTATTTGCCTTCAGTAAATTCTCTTTGTTGATTAAATCAGTCTCTAGGCAGAATTCTTTCTCCCAAGTAAGACTAAGAAGCGAGCATTCCTGCATTTCCCGGTGGCAGGTACAGTTTCCTTTTGGAGTGATGGAAATATTTCAGATCTAGACAGAAGTGGTGCGGTTGCACGACCCTGTGAATGGACTAAATGCTGCTAAATTCTGTACTTGAAAATGGTGAATTTTGCCATGTTTATTATTTTAACAGAGAGAGAGAAAGAGAGAAATCACAGAGACCCTAAGGCAGACCCAGGCCACAACTGATGTCAATCAGGGACCGTGAGAAAACAGAAGCCAGAGAAGAACTCAGTAGAAGGTAAGGAAGCGTTTGGAGCAAGAGGAGAAGAGGGCGAAGCTGAGAAAGAGGCAGGGATGGAGTTAGAGAGAGAGCCTGGAGCTCATGAGAGCCCCAGAGAAGGAGAGAGAAGCCAGCACCTAAAGCAGCTTCAGCTCTTCAACTCCTTACAGCGTGTCTCTATCTGAAGGTGGCCCGAGAGAATCTCTGTCCCTTGCAACCAATGCTGACAAATAACAAATTCGCCAGATGCTTCCAGGAACCCTGCGGCACTATATATGTGCTAGATGCACTTTTTTTTTTTTTTTCTTTCTGAGACAGAGTCTTACTCTGTTGCCCAGGCTGGAATGCAGTGGTGCAGTCTTGGCTCACTGCAACCTCTGCCCCCAGGCCTCAAGCAATCCTCCCACCTCAGCCTCCCAAGTAGCTGGGACCACAGACACTCGCCACCGCCACCATGCCCAGCTAAGTTTTTATATTTTTGGTAGAGATGGGATTTCACCATGTTGGCCACGCTGGTCTTGAACTCCTGAGCTCAAGCAATCTGTCTGCCTTGGCCTCCCACAGTGTGGGGATTACAGGCGTGAGCCACCGCGTCCGGCCACTAGATGCATTCTTATGTGCTAGATGGGGTCAGTAGAGGTTAATTTACATGCCCAAGGAAGAGAACAGGACCAGTGGGGTGCAATGGCTCATGCCTGTAATCCCAGCACCTTGGGAGGCAGAGGCGGGTAGATCGTGAGCTCAGGAGTTCAAGACCCGCCTGGCCAAGATGGTGAAACCCCGTCTCTACTAAAAATACAAAAATCAGCCAGGCGTAGTGCCGAGCACCTGTAATCCAAGCTACTCGGGAGGCTGAGGCAGGAGAATCGCTTGAACCCGGGCGGTGGAGGTTGCAGTGAGCCGAGATCACATCACTGCACTATAGCCTGGGTGACAGAGCCAGACACTGTCTCAAAAAAAAAAAAAAAAAAAAAAAAAGAACAGGACCAATGAGAGGGGGGGTGGGGAACTGGTGGGGGAGAGAGAGAAAAGGGGGATATTATGGGGGGAAAAAATAGCTTCTGACGTCTGTTTCATGAGCCCTGAACCTTCCCACCACTGCTTTATGGAAAGGTATGTCCTGAGTCATCTGGGTCCCACAACCCCAGGATACCCGCAGTCCCTACCTGACGGCGTAGGCAGAGGTGGAGGAGAGGATAAGGGAGCTGACCAGGTGCCGCAGGTGGTGGATCTCCTGTGGGGGGAGGAGAAAAAAATCAGTGCCACTTCTTACAACCTCATTGCTCAGAGTCTTTCCTTTTGGCCCCATGCTTCTCCAATAAAGAGCAAAGCTCTTGAGCCTTCCAAATGTGGACCCTCCTCATTAGTGACTGCCCATGAAAGGGATTTTAAAGAGGTATGAGACAAACTGATAAGCTGGATCAAAAGGCTCTTTCTGTAGATAACCACAAACTAAGAAAATATTTAGTAACCTATGGGGGCTGGGTGGAAATGAGGTGGGGGAGATGGAGAGGAAATGACGTTTCTCTAGGCAACCTTTTAGAACAGTTTTGATTTGAGAACCTTGTTAATGTTTTACATATTCATAAAGGAAATTAAATCAATAAAGAGAGGACAGAAAACTAAAACTGAATGCAAATGGAAGCAAGTGAACTTAACTGTATTTAAAAATACTAACAGGGCCAGGCGCGGTGGCTCACGCCCATAATCCCAGCACTTTGGGAGGACGAGGCAGGCAGATCACCTGAGGTCAGGAGTTTGAGACCAGCCTGGCCAACATAGAGAAACTCCATCTCTATTAAAAATACAAAATTAGCCGGGCGTGGTGGCGCATGCCTGTAATCCCAGCTACTCGGGAGGCTGAGGCAGGAGAATCGCTTGAACTCTGGAGGCGGAGGTTGCAGTGAGCCGAGATCATGCCATCACACTCCAGCCTGGGCAACAAGAGCGAAACTCCAACTCAAAAAATAATAATAATAATTATTATTATATTAATAACCACACAGAAGGTCAAAAGAAAAGGAACTAATCCAAATAACTTCTGAATAGAATAATTTGAAAAGATAGGCTGACGCTCATGCCTGTAATCCCAGCACTTTGGGAGGCTGAGGCAGGCGGATCACCCAAGGTCAGTTTAAGACCAGCGTGGGCAACATGGTGAAACTCCATCTCTACTAAAAATACAAAAATTAGCTGGGTGTGATTATGCATGCCTGTAATCCCAGCTCCTTGGGAGGCTCAGGCAGGAGAATCACTTGAACCCAGGAGACAGAGGTTGCAGTAAGCCAAGGTCATGGCCACTGCCCTCCAGCCTGGACGACAGAAAGAAACTCCATCTTGGAAAAAAAGAAAAGAAAAAAAGAAAAGATATATAAATACTCATATTCTCAGAAGACAAAACAAACTGCAAACAAATCCTGAACCCTATTCATCAGGTTTGGGGGTGGTGGTATGGCTGCGGCAATTCTGTAACTCTTATGTATGTATCATATGACTCAGCAAATGAGTAAGTATGTTGATGTGGTTGGGAACTGGTGTTCCCGCTGTGGGAGAAGAGAGCCAGAAAGATGAAATGAAGAGGCCAGGCGCAGTGGCTCATACGTGTAATCCCAGCACTTTGGGAGGCCAAGGCAGGCGGATCACCTGAGGTTGGGAGTTCGAGACCAGCCTCAACAACATGGAGAAACCCCGTCTCTACTAAAAATCCAAAAACTTAGCCAGGCGTGGTGGCGCATGCCTGTAATCCCAGCTACTCGGGAGGCTGAGGCAGGAGAATCGCTTGAACTCAGTAGGCGGAGGTTACAGTGAGCCAAGATCGCGCCATTGCACTCTAGCCTGGGCAACAAGAGCAAGACTCCATCTCAAAAAAGAAAGAGGAAATGAAGAATGCTCAGGAAAAACCTGGTGGTACCGGAATGGAATCAGAGGTATCAACGTGAACTCACTATTGTAAAATATGTCAGCCAGGCGCAGTGGCTCATGCCTGTAATCCCAACACTTTGTGAGGCCAAGGCAGGGGAATCACTTGAGCCCAAGAGTTTGAGAGCAGTCTGGACAACACAGTACTGGACAACACAGTAAGACCCCATCTCTACAAAAACTAAATAGAATTTTAAAACATATAAAATATGTGTGCTTCCTAGCTCTCTCCAGAGAAAGGGCCTCAAAGCAATGACACCCAAGTAGCAACGAAGTCTCTTAGTGCCTCCACACCTACTCTTCCCTAGAAAGAATCGGGACTCCTCAGAACAATGGCCAACCCCAGGGATGGGGCAGAACAAGGTCCAGATTACCTAGGCTATCTTCCTGTGCCAGAAAGTGAGGAAGTACTCCCGAAAAGTGATGGGGTGTGTCCAAAGGCCACAGAAGCCAGCTTGAAGGGGCCCCCCCAACCATATCTGGGACAATTTGAACACTAAAACGAATGGCAGTTACAGATTGTCATCTATAAAGTCAGAATACACTCATGCTCACTGACAAGGAGAAAGAAGAGTTTTTTTTCTTTTTTTTTTTTTTTTTCCAATGAGACGGAGTTTCACTCTTATGGCCCAAGCTGGAGTGCAATGGCGCAATCTTGGCTCGCTGCAACCTCCGGCTCCCTGGTTCAAGTGATCTCCTGCCTCAGCCTCCCAAGTAGCTGGGATTACAGGTGCATGCCACCACACCCAGCTACTTTTTTGTATTTTTAGTAGAAATGGGGTTTCACCATGTTAGCCAGACTGGTCTCAAACTCCTGACTTCAGGTGATCCGCCTGCCTCAGCCTCCCAAAGTGCTGGAATTACAGGCGTGAGCCACCGCCCCCGGCTGAGAAATGTTTCCTTAAGGAAAGTGCCATCTTATAAATGTGGGAGAAATGATAGAGTTTTTTTAAATCACCCTTTTGCAGCCATTACAGTAATAACCGTTCAGGGAAGAATCATTCATGGATGCTAAAATTGATGGCAGTAGCTGCTGGCTGGGGCTGCACACTCCATGCAGCCGGTGGGAGCCCTGCGCCTTCTGAGTTGGGGTGGGAGCTCCCCGGATGCAGCTGTAGCCATCTGAACCACAGTTGCAGACCCAGGCCTTCTGCTCCACGGAGCAGGCAGGATCCCCGCCCTCCTGGGCAGGGCCACAGCTGCCCAAACTGCTGCTGTGGATCTGAGCCTCTCTGTGCTCCTGCAGGGGGTCAGGAGCAGGCAGGGTCTGCCCTCCTGGGTGCAGTTGCAGCCACCCAACCCGCAGCTACAGACCCAGGCCTCCCACTCCAGGGAGCAGGCAGCAGCCAGGCACAAGCGAGGGTCCTGCCTCTTCCGAGTTGGCAGGGTGGGAGCTCCCGGAGCGCCGCTGCGGCCACCCTCCCAACCACAGGACCTAGGCATCTCTGAAGTTCTCTGCAGCCTGCACCCTCAGGAGCCCAGGAAAGCACCCCCCGATCCCTGCAGGCTCAGGGGTGTCTGCTCCTGCTGCTTGGCCTCTCTCCTCTCTTGCACCCACTCTGATCTCAGAGAGGGGTTGGGGTCCAGCCCAGTGCCATGAATGGCAGCAGGAGGCAGACACATTCCTGGGCAGAAGAGGGCAGGTCCCCGGTAAGGTCCCTCCTTTAGGCCAGGGAGGGCCAGGTTGCCAGTACTGCAAAACGAGTGGGGACTTGCAGCACCTCCTCCAGGCCTGCCCGTGGCCACCCGTGGAGCTACCCTCTCTGCTGAGAGCTTCAGAGGCCTGCAGACATCTGAACAACCTGCCTGCAAAGAGGAACCACCCTCTCCAGGGCCTCCTCACGGCTGATAGCTGAACACTAGACGAGACCACCTGCCTACAGAGGAGCTGCCCCCTACAGGTCTCCCCTGAGCTGTCTTAACACTCGATAAAGCTCCTCTTCATCTTGCTCCTCTCCACTTGTCTGCCTACCTCCTTCTTCCTGGACACAGGACAAGAACTCGGGCAAAGGCACCACTGGCCAAGGAGGTTTCCAGCGAGAAAAGTGACGCCCGAAAGATCCCGTAACAAAATGATTGAGTGAAGGTGTGTCAGGGGACAAGATATGTACACAGTCTCAGAGAATCTCCCCACGGACCACACATTCACTACGAAAAGGAAAACTCTCCATTGCAAAAACCTGGCTAGCCAAGTGACCAAAGACAACACCACTAGTCATGGGACAAGCTGACATCAGGTGCCTCCTGAGATCCTGCACAGGAAGGACACACTATCACTGCTGTGACATTCCCCCCAAAGTGCAGACACCAAGTCTAATCATGAAGAAATATCAGAGAAACCGGCCGGGCGCAGTGACTCACGCCTGTAATCCCGGAACTCTGGGAGGCTGAGGCGGGCTTATCACCTGAGGTCAGGAGTTCGAGACCAGCCTGACCAACATGGAGAAACCCTGTCTCTACTAAAAATACAAAATTAGCCAGGCGTGGTGGTGCATGCCTGTAATCCCAGCTACTCAGGAGGCTGAGGCAGGAGAATCACTTGAACCCGGGAGGTGGAGGTTGTAGTGAGCCAAGATTGCACCATTGCACTCCAGCCTGGGCGACAAGAGTAAAACTTCGTCTCAAAAAAAAAAAAAAAAAGACCAGATAAACCCGTGTCAGGGGACATTGCACAACACAACCGGCCTGGATGCTTCCAAAATGTCAACATCATGGAGAAAAAAAAGCCCAAGGGACTGACCCAGATGAACAGAGCCAGAACAACCAAATGCAACGTGGCATTCTGGACCGGAGCCTAGAGTAGGAAAATCAAGTTCACTGTAAAGGACATCACTGGGACAATCAGTGCCTTGAAATATGGACTATTTAGAATTCTAACAATGCTAATGTCCCTGACTTGGATAACAGCACTAAGTAAATGGCGTTGTTCTTAGGAAATGCTCACTAAAGTACTTAGGAGCATAATGTCGACAACATATTGTCAAACAGTTCAGCAATCAGGATAATAACTTATTTTCAGCAAAACAATAATTACACACACAAATAGTAAGAGTTGGGGAGAAAGAGAATAAATGTGGCAAATTATCAACTTGGTGAAAGATATATAGGAGTTATTTGTACAATTCTCGCACCTTTTCTATAACTTGAAATTATTTCAAAATGAAAGTCAAGACCAGACGCAGTGGCTCATGCCTCTAATCCCAGCACTTTGGGAGGCTGAGGCAGGCGAACTACCTGAGCTCCAGAGCTCAAGACCAGCCTGGGCAACATGGTGAAACCCTGTCCCTACCAAAAAAAAAAAATCGGCCAGGTGCAGTGGCTCACACCTGTAATCCCAGCACTTTGGGAGGCCAAGGCAGGCAGATCATGAGGTCAGGAGATCGAGACCATCCTGGCTAACACGGTGAAACCCTGTCTCTACTAAAAATACAAAAAATTAGCCAGGCGTGGTGGCAGGCACCTGTAGTCCCAGCTACTCAGGAGGCTGAGGCAGGAGAATGGCATGAACCCGGGAGGCAGAGCTTGCAGTGAGCCAAGATCGCACCACTGCACTCCAGCCTGTGCAACAGAGTGAGACTCCGTCTCAAAAAAAAAAAAGAAAAATCGTTTTAATTAGCTAGGCGTGGTGGTGCACGCCTGTAGTCCCAGGTCCTCAGGAGGCTGGTGCACGAGAATTGCTTGAATCTGGGAGGCACAGGCTGCAGTGAGCCCAGATTACCTCACTGTGCTCCAGTCTGGGTGACAGAGTAAGACTCCAACAAAACGAAAGAAAAGAGAAGAGAAAGAGAAAGAGAGAGAGAAAGAAAGAAAGACAGAAAGAAAGAAAGTCAAAAGAGAGGGGACAGGGCTGGTTCTTCAAAAGATCCCCGTGGAATGTATAATAAATGGTCTTGCAATAGTCAGGCAATAGATTCCCCTGGGTGATACTATTCAGAATGACACTCTGCTTTCTACAACTATAAATGAGGCCACTTTTTTGTTGGAAGTGTCCTCCAACATTTCCCAGGCTTCCATGCCTTCTGGACTAAAGCAAGCCTACAGCTCTAGTCAATTCCATACTTGAGGCCTGAGTGCTAGAGCAGGAAGGGCAAACAGCTGTGGGGAGGACCGGGGCAGAGGTCCCTCTCTCCTCCCCCGGATTTCAGGGCCACTGACCTTCTTCAGCTTGCGGTCCACGTTCAGACAGCGGTTCCTGTCGATCCGCAGCAGATCCAGCTCCTCCCGCAGGGCTGCGTTCCGCACCAGCTGGTTGTCAAAGTGACAGGTGACCTGGGAGTAGAAAGGCGGATGGAAGAGTGGGTCTGAGGCCAGGCCTGCCTGCCTCCTCCAAGCTCAGCCAAGGAGGAGATGCTTATCAGAGGTGGGGCCGGCCTGTTTCCTGAGAAACATCAGTTTTTTGGGGTTCCTGAAATCAATGTCCACTCCCCTGTAAGGACCCATCAGTCTCCTTTCCTTGGGAACCTCCATCCCTCCAGAATCCTGTGTCCTGACACACATGTGCACACACTGTCCACCATTTCCAGAGCCCAACGACCATGCCCCGTTCTTCCCATAACCCCACAATTCAGGTCGAGGGACCAGGAGGCTGACCCTCACCCTGTCCAACTGGTCTTCTAGGATCCTGATCCTTCGCCTGATCTTGACCTTCTGATCCAGGACGAATCCCGAGGACCTGACATTCTTACTGTGGGTAAAGATCCGTGTCTCCCACTCCTGGATCTAGAAGAAAGAGGACAGTACCTGTTTATGGTTGCCTGAATGTGGGAGAGATTAAATGGCCGAGGGAAAATGAGTCGCTAAGCATGGCAGACATCTGCTGTCCCTGTAGCCCCAGAATAACATCTACCCTTCTGCTGACACTATCCAGCCCTCCATGTGGTTCTGGTGGGCCTTCCACCCACAGTGTGTCACCCTGTCAGCCACAGGACCCAGGTCTGGACACTCACAGGGACTGGCCTAGAGATGGGAATGCGACCCCATGGAGCCAGCCTGACTCGTTTCCTTTTTTTTTTTTTTTTTTTTAATGAGACAGAGTCTTGCTCTGTCGCCCAGGCTGGAGTGTGCAGTGGTGTGATCTTGGCTCACTGCAACCTCCACCTCCCAGGCTCAAGCAATTCTCGTGCCTCAACCTCCCGAGTAGCTGGGATTACAGGCACGTACATCACACCCAGCTAATTTTTGTATTTTTAGTAGAGATGGGGTTTCATCATGTTGGCCGGGCTGGTCTCGAACTCCTGACCTCAAGTGATCCACCCGCCTTGGCCTCCCAAAGTACTGGGATTACAGGCAAGAGCCACAGCGCCCGGCTCTGACTGATAGTCGGGGGAAGCACATGAGAAGGGTGGGATTCCAGGACTTCTCCTGTCATAGCCCCACCACAGGGAGGATCCTGGGAGGATGAGGCCAGTGGACAGAAGTGGAGATGAGAGTTGGAGAGATGGTGAGAACGAACCCAATGACATTAGTATCCCTGGGTCTGCTTATGCCTAAAACCAGCTTCCAATCTGTCCTCATTTCTGTATTCATCGGTACTTATTGGGGTGTGCTGTGTGTCTCCAAGCAAACTGGGGGTTCCATGAGGACAGAGAGTCTTGTGTTTTCTCCGTGTCTGAGACAAAGAAGGTATTCAACATAACATGCGGACTAAACAGACAAATGAATTGCTTAACACTTCAATTTGTGTTCTGCTATGGGTTTAATCATGTCCCGTAAAAACTCATATGTTGGCCAGGCGCGGTGGCTCACGCCTGTAATCCCAGCACTTTGGGAGGCCGAGGCGAGTGGATCACCTGAGGTCAGGAGTTCGAGACCAGTTTGGCCAACATGGTGAAACCTCGTCTCTACTAAAAATACAAAACTTAGCTGGGCGTAATGGCATGTGCCTGTAATCCCAGCTACTCGGGTGGCTGAGGCACGACAATCACTTGAGCCTGGCCTGGGAGGTGGAGACTGCAAAGAGCCAAGATTGCACCACTGCACTCCAACTTGGGTGACTGAGCAAGACTCCACCTCGAAAAAGAAATACCCAAAATGTTGACACTGGGGGAAAATGCAGCAAAGTGTACAAGGGATATCTCTGCATTTTTTCAACTGCACATGAATCCCAACAAAATTTTCTTCCTTTTTTTTCTTTTTTTTTTTAGAGACAGGGTCTCACTCTGTCACCCAGGCTGAGTACAGTGGTACCATCACAGCTCACTGCAGCCTCCACCTCCCAGGCCAGACTCAAGCAATCCTCCTGTCTCAATAATTGCTTTATTAAAGAATAGATGACATACGGTAAAACTGCACATATTTAGTGTATAATTTGGGCTGGGCACGGTGGCTCACACCTGTAATCCCAGCACTTTGGGAGGCCGAGGTGGGCAGATCACCTGAGGTCAGGAGTTCAAGACCAGCCTGGCCAACATGGCAAAACCCTGTCTCTACTAAAAATATGAAATCAGCCAGGCACGGTGGCAGGCACCTGTAGTCCCAACTACCCGGGAGGCTGAGGCAGAAGAATTGCTTGAACCTGGGAGGTGGAGACTGCAGTGAGCTGAGATTGCGCCACTGCACTCCAGCCTGGGTGACAGAGCGAGACTCCATCTCTAAATAAATAAATAAATAAACAAACAAACAAACTGTATAATTTGATATGTTTTGACATAAAATAGTGAAAATATCCATCACCCCTAAAAGTTTCCTCGTGCCCTTTTGTAGTTCCTCACCTCATTCTCTTCCTGCAGTCAAGTCTCCCCCAGCAATCACTCATCTGTTTTCCGTCACTATAGATTGGTTTGCATTTTCCAGAATTTTTTTTTTTTTTTTTTTTTGACGGTCTCACTTTGTCGCCAGGCTGCAGTGTAGTGGCGATCTCAACTTCACTGCTTCCGCTCCCGGGTTCAGCGCCATTCTCCTGCCTCAGCCTCCCGGCTGGCTGTGCTAGCTGAAGACTGCAGGCACCGCCACCCAGCTAGCTTAATATATATATATTTGTATTTTTAGTAGAGGCGGGGTTTCACTGTGTTGTAGGATGGTCTTGATCTCCCGACCTGCGTGATCAGCCCTCGACAAAAATAACTGAGGATTGGCGTGTATCTTACAACCCTGGAATTTTATATTAATGGAATTGTATAGTATGGACTCTTTTGGGGATCAAAGGGGCTATCTGGTTTCTTTCACTCAGAATAGTTATTTTGAGATCCACCCATGTTGTGTGTATCAATAGCCGGGTTCCTTTTATTCATGAGTCACATTCCATTTGCGTAGCTATAGACCTGATTTGCTCGTCTGCCCTTTTAGGACATTTGGGTTGTTTCCGTTTTCGATTTTACAAATCAAGTTGGGTTATTACGAATATTCACGTAAAATTCGTTATATGGACATGGGCTTTCTTTCCTCTTGGGTAAACAACTGAATGTGGAATGTCTGAATTGTGGAATGTCTGAATCATATCGTCAAGTATACGTTTTGGTTTTTGGCAACTGCCAAACTGGGCCAGGCGTGGTGGCCCACCTCTGTAATCTCAGCACTTTGGAAGGCCAAGGAGGGTGGATCACTTGAGGGCAGGAGTTCAAGACCAGCCTGGCCAACATGGTGAAACCCCCCGCTCTCTACTAAAAATATAAAGCAGGGCGCAGTGGCTCACGCCTGTAATCCCAGCACTTTGGGAGGCTGAGGTGGGCAGATCACGAGGTCAGGAGATCAAGACCTTCCTAGCTAACACGGTGAAACCCCGTCTCTACTAAAAATACAAAAAAAAATTAGCCAGGCGTCGTGGCGGGCGCCTGTAGTCCCAGCTACTCAGGAGGCTGAGGCAGGAGAATGGCCTGAACCCGGGAGGCAGAGCTTGCAGTGAGCCAAGATCTCACCACTGCACTCCAGCCTGGGCGACAGAGCGAGACTCAGTCTCAAAACAAAAAAAAATAAATGAAATGAAAAAATAAAAATAAAAATATAAAAATTAGCTGGGAGTGGTGGCACACACCTGTAATCTCAGCTACTCGGGAGGCTGAGACAGGAGAATGTTTGAACCCAGGAGACAGAGGTTGTAGTGAGTTGACATTGTGCCATTGCACTCCAGCCTGAGTGGCAGAGTGAGACTTCGTCTAAGAAAAAAAAAAAAAACCTGCCAAACTGTGTACGAAGAGTAGTGTGCCATTCCACATTCCCACCAGTGGAGTATGAGAGTTCTACTTCCTCCTCATCCTTACCAACACTTGGTATGGTCCGTCTTTTTAATGGAGTTTGGGCAAGTTCTTAATATATTCTGGACACAAGTTCTCTATCAGATGCATGCTTTGCAGATACTTTCTCCCAGTCTGAGAGAAACTTGTCTTTCCATTCCTTGCCTTTGCCAGTTTCTGCAGGTGGGATTCCTTGACTTGCGGATGCCTTACCTGTGGCCACACCGCTGTTTTTTGTTTTTGAAAGGGGGTCTGGGCCAGGCACAATGGCTCACGCTTATCATCCCAACACTTTGGGAGGTCAAGGTGAGTGGATCACCTGAGGCCACGAATTTGAAACCAGCCTGGCCAACATGGCGAAACCCCGTCTCTACCAAAAATACAAAAATTAGCTGGGCTTGGTAGCACGTGCCTGTAGTCCCAGTTGCTCAGGAGGCTGAGGCAGGAGGATGGCTTGACCTAGGAGGCGGAGGTTGCAGTGAGCCAAGATCCTGCCACTGCACTCCAGCCTGGGTGATAGAGCAAGACTTTGTCTCAAAAATAAATAAATAAATAAAAGTAAAAGAAAAAGAAAGTGGGTCTCTCTCTGTTGCCCAGGCTGGAGTGCAGTGGGGCACTCATAACTCATTGAAGCCTCAAACTCCTGGGCTCAAGTAGTCCTGCCCCCTCAGCCTCAAGACACGCACCACTGTGCCCAACTCACAAACTGGTTTTTTAAATGAAGGGTAGACCAGAATTTAGCAGAATGAATTCCACATAAAAAAAAAAAATATATATATATATATATTATTTGCTAAAACTTCTGTTTCAGATATATTAATATGTGTGTGTGTGTTTACATCTGTATGCATCTTGGTGTGTATGAGCTACACCTCATGAGTCACGGTCATAAAAACTTGACAGATCACTGGCCTAGAAAAATCACATTGTTCGCAAGGTCAAATAGCAAGGTCCTGAAACAGATGGGATCCGCAACCTGTCTAGACTGCGGCATTACCACCATCCTCGTTTGCAGATGAAGAAACTAGGCCCCAGAGAGGTGAAAACCTGCCCGCCCGGGGTCACAGAGCTCCGATGGCAGGGCCAGGACTCTAATGCAGGTTTTGGGGACTCTACCACACGACTCTTTCCTGCTTAACCTCACCAGTCCTGTTTGCGAATGCCTGGGACTGTGCTAAAGCAGCAAACATCTATATTTCCACTGAACACAACTCTACCAGATGGATGCTTTCAATAGCCCTTATTTTTTTATTTTTTTAAGACAGTCTTGCTCTGTTGCCCAGGCTGGAGTGCAGTGGCACAATCTTGGTTCACTGAAACCTCTGCCCCCCGGGTTTAAACGATTCTCCTGCCTCAGCCTCCCTAGTAGCTGGGATTACAGGCATGTGCCACCATGCCTGGCTAATTTTTGTTTTTTTTGTAGAGACGGGGTTTCACCACGTTTGCCAGGCTGGTCTCGAACTCCTGACCTCAAGTGATCTGCCTGCCTCAGCCTCCCAAAGTGCTGGGATTACAGGCATGAGCCACTACGCCTGGCCCAATAACCCCAATTTCACATGAGGACGCTAAGGCTCAGAGAGGTTACAACACTTGCCTGTGAGCAGGATCTGCAGAACCCCATCTCGAACCCACCTGCTTGTCCAGGGCCCTGGTCTGCTCCTGCAGCTCCTCGATCTCTGCCTGCACCTGGTCCCGGCCCTTCAGCAGGCGGTCCATGTTCTCCAGCCGCTCACTGTCCCGAAGCCGCTTGACCTGGTTCTGGGCTGCGCTGATCTGCACCTGGAGATTGCCCTGTACCTCCTCCAAGCGCCGGATCTCCTCGCTACCCAGGAAGGGAGGTAGCGGGCCAGTAAGGGGGCAGAACTCAGCATTGCTAACGGCAGGACACACTGCTCCTGCGCTCCCCCTCAGACCCAGGAGTCTAGCTTCCAGCCCCTCTGACCCCCTCCTCCCCAGCTCAGGGCCCAGGCACCCAGCTCACAGTTGCTTGTTGATGCGCTGGTGGACTTCCTTGCTGTAGGCCCGCCTCTCCCCTTCCATCACCTTGCATTGGCGCTGCAGCCTACTCAGCTCCCAATCCACTGAGAACAGGGCCGGCCAAGGGACTCAGTAGGGATCCTGGCCACCAGCTCCTTCCAACCCAGGACCTAGGAATTCTGCTCCCTTTGGGGTCTCACAAACTGCAACTGAACTGCAGATCCAGCCCCCAACATCCCTCTAGGAATGCACCTCAGTTCCAGGATCCCTCGAGCTTCCTCATCCCTCCATACCCAAAACTGAACTCAGGGATTTTTCCCCTAAAACCCACTCCCATCCCACCAGGGGCACTTCTGGAAGGCCTCTGGGTCTTCTGGGACCTGGGCACACCACCCGGAACTGGGAAGGCTCTTGCTCCCTCCCTCCTTTTCTCCCCACCATCAGCAGCCCTCAGCCCCATCCTCTTCCCTCCTCCCTCTCTCAACCCATTCCTGGGCTCGGCCTCATCCTCTCCTACCTGGACCATCACCTCAACCTTTCTCTCAATTTCCAGCCTTCCCGCACAGTCCCAGAGGGTCTCTCTACACCCACAGCCGGCCCTACCCCACCCATAGCAGACCCTACCCCTCACAGGCCTCCCATGATGCCCCAGCACCTGCAGGATAAAGTCTCAGCACCTCAGCCTGGGATCCAAGACGCCAAATGACCTGACCTTACCCACCTCTCCAGCCTTGCCCACATGCTCCCCACCTCCAAAGGCCCAGTAATTTTCAATCGGGGGTGATTCTGCCTTCCAAAAACATTTGCAGTGTCTGGAGACTTATTTTTTCTAGACAGGGTCTCATTCTGTCCCTCAGGCTGGAGCGCAGTGACAGTCTCAGCTCACTGCAGCCTCCACCTCGCAGACTCAAGTGATCCTCCCACCTCAGCCTCCCGGGTAGCTGGGATTACAGGTGCACACCATCAGACCTGGCTAATTTTATTTATTTATTTTTTTGTAGAGATGAGGTCTCACTGTATTGCTCAGGCTGGTCTTGAACTCCTGGGCTCAAGTGATCCTCCTTCTTCAGCTTACCAAAGTGCTGGGATTACAGGCATGAGCCAGCACGCCCAGCCTGGAGGCATTTGTCATTACCATGACTTGTGGGGAAGGGAGGGGCTACTGGTATCCAGTGAGTAGAGGCCATGCACACTGCTTGGCATCCTACAACACACAGGACTGCCGCCACAACAAAGAATTATCCCACCCAAAAGTCAACAGTACTGAGGCTGAGAAAGTCTCCTCTAGCCACATTCTATCACCTCTGCAGAAACACCCTTCCTTCCTTCCTTCTCCCCTTGGCAATTCCCACGGGGAGTTCTGGGCCCCACTCAAACTTCTGCTGCCTGAAGTCTCCAGCCTGCCCCACCGCCCAGGCTTGGCCCACCCACGGTGGTGCCCGCCCCACCTCCCTCAGGGCGCATGTCTCTTCCCACCAGAGGGCGCCCCTGGACAGACACGCTCTCTCCCTCCCTACAGGACCTGGAACTGGGGAAAGCTGGGGGCTGGAAAAGAATGGGTGAGTGATATTAACAATGAATGAATTACCCATTCCCTCCAGAAAGGCTTCGCTTCCCTCCTCGGAGCGGGCGCTCCCTGACAAGCGTCCCAAAGGCATCCTGGCCAAAGAAGGTGGGGCTCCTGTAGGGATGGACATACAAGACCCTTCAGACAGCAGGCGAGCCAGAGTCCAGAGGAGGGTGGGCAATGAACTGAGAGCGACTGGGAATTGAAAGGGGGTGACCCTAGAACCACGCTGGCCTCATTCCTCCAAGAGGGGTTGGAGGGGGACCTCTCTCAGGCCTCGCCACACCTCTCCCGCCCTCCCACTTCTCACACTCTGGGTCTTGCGTCTCGGCTCTGATTCTGGCGCGGGTTTGGCAGGGGACAGGTCTCCTGGGCTCTCAGGATATCCGAGGCCAGGCTGTTTGGTCGCAGGGGAGAGGGAAACCCCGGCCTGCTGTAGGGGGGTTGGGCAGGGTCGGGGGAGTCCTGGGCCCTACCTGCCGACGGGCCTGACCTGTTCTTGGTGCTCCAAGCTCAGTGTTGTGGTCTGGTTACTGGGGAGATAAGGGACCAATGAGGACTGAGGACAGTGGCCAGGGAGGGACCGAGGCCGCCGGAGAAACTATGGAAGGGCGGAGAAGGATGCGAGGCGTAGACCTGCAGGGTTCCCACGGACTTAGAACTGATGGGCGAGGCCAGGCGCGGTGGCTCACGCCTGTAATCCCAGCACTTTGGGAGGCCGAGGCGGATGCATCACTTGAGGTCAGGAGTTCGAGACCAGCCTGGCCAACATGGTGAAACCCGTCTCTACTAAAAGTACAAAAATTAGCTAGACGTGGCGACTCGTGCCTGTAGTCCCAGCTAGCTACTCTGGAGACTGAGGCAGGAGAATCGCTTGAACCTGGGAGGCAGAGATTGCAGTGAGCCGAGATCGCGCCACTGCACTCCAGCCTTGGCGACAGCGAGACTCCTTCTCAATAAACAAACAAACAAAATTGATGGGCGGGGAGGTCTTGCGAGGGGCGGAGCCAGGAGGGCCTGTGGACCGGGGCTGCGGAGCCCTGCGCGGGGGAGGGGCGTGTGAGGCCTGAGAGGGGCGTGCCGTAGGGAGCTGTGATGGGCGGAGCTGAGACCTGTGAAGAGAGTGGGAGGAACTTCAGGGGCGGGGCTTCGGAGCCTGCGAGGGTAAGGGCACGGCCACCTGTACAGGACGGGCTTCGGAGACGGCGAGGGATGGGGCACGAACAGTGTACAGGGCCGGGCTTCGGAACTGGCGAGGGGAGGGGCACGGGCACTTGTAAAGGGCGGGGCTTCTGAGCTGACTAGGCGAGTGGCACGGGCACCCGTAAAGGGCGGGACCTCGGGGCTGGCGAGGGAAGGGGCTTCCCCGTAAGAGGCGGGCTGCGCGGGTCGCGTTTGGAAGGCCTAACGAGGGGCCTGGTGGGAGGCAGGTGAAGGGCGGGCTAATCGGGAGGCGCTCAGGCCTGGAAGGCCTGCGGGAGGTCGGAACGGTCCTGGGGAGCTCGAGGCTGAGGTCTCGGTAGTACCGCGGTCCTGGAAGCGGCGGGAGCTGAAAGAGCCTGCGGGGACCTGTATGGAAGCCCTCCAGGCCGGGCCGAGGTCCTACAAGACGGGGCCGAAGAGGTGCATGTCTTAAGATGACTATGACCACATTAAATTAAGGATTCATAGGAAGGAAGGCGGTGCCGAAGCCGCCAGTTGCTGGGAGAAGGAGCGCTCACCACAGCCTCAGCGATTCACTACGCAACCGCGACCAACGGCTTCCCGGGAAGCCGCCAAAAACCCTTGGCCCCCTACCACGTCCGCGCGCTGGAAGGCGGAAGCGGGCGGGGCCTCGGGCACTCCGTACCGCCCCCGCTTTCCGGCCACGCCCCCGCTGGTTACACCCACTCGCTCTGTAAGGCACGCCCCCTCCGCGGAGGTTGCTGCCCACGTGGGCCTCCCCGGGCGGGCGGGCAGTGGGCGCCTCTCCCTGCAGGCTGGGTGTGCCCGACGCCTGCGGTTTCCTGTGGGAGGAAGCGGCCTGCGTACGCTCAGCTCAGCTCAGCTCAAAGTCTCGGAGGCCCAGGATGGGGGGATCCCGCCGCCACCTTCAGATCCCCTGATTCTTCCCCTTCTACATAGCCGTAGTGTGGGGACCCCCCCTAATAGCCCCATGGTACCCAAGCCTGGCGCCGATTCCACTCAGAGAACTTGATTCTGAGTCCTAGACTCGTGTTTTTCACCTTCCCGGCTCAAGTTTCCATCTTCCTAGCCCCTAGCTCCCCCTAGTCGCCTCAAGAAGATGGAGCCCTCTTTTCCTGCACCCCAAAAGGAACACATGTCTCCCCAGCCCCTAATTTTTCCTTCAGTGACTCAGACTTTACAACTTCCGTAGGGATCTGAGTGCAGACCCCAGTTTCTGTCCCTCTCGGGCACTTAAGTTTGAAACTATTTATTCTCCTCCCCCAGGGACCCTCATTTTCAATTCCCAACTTTAGCCTTGAGACCCAGTGGACCCAAGAATTTGCCCCTTCCCCAACTCCTAGAGACCCTGAATCAGGGTCCCCCAGTACTGACTCCACTCAGAGCCCCAATGCCTGATATGACTAGCACTACCCTAAGAACTGCCCTATAATGTATTTACTATTATCTATTTTTCAGATGAAGAAACTGAGGCATAGAGAAGTTATTAGTAACTTGCCAAAAATTACACAGCCAATTAGTAAAACAGCTTGGATTTTGAGTCCAACCAGTGTGGCTCTACAGTCTGTACTATACTGGTATCCCAGCTTCCAGGTCTCGGGGTACCCAGCCAGGCACTGAACTGTCCATCCCTCAAATCACCAACAGCTATCCCAAACCCAGCTCTGGCCCATCAGATACCCAAACATCCCATCATCCAGTTCCTTTCCCTGGATCCAGGATTTGAATTCCCCTGCTCTCAATTTATCAGAGTCTTGGACACCTGGTCCCCTCCCCAGAGACTCGTGTACATAGTAATCATCACCCCCATCCTAATTTAATATCCCCAAAATGAATAATAATAATTAACATTAAACCTTTGAGGCTGGGCACGGTGGCTCACACCTGTAATCCCATCACGTTGGGAGGCCAAGGCGGGCAGATCACGAGGTCAGGAGTTCGAGGCCAGCCTGGCCAATATGGAGAAACCCCGTCTCTACTAAAAATACAAAAATTGGCCAGGCATGGTAGCAGGCACCTGCAATCCCAGCTACTCAGGAGGCTGAGGCAGGAGAATTGCTTGAACCCAGGAGGTGGAGGTTGCAGTGAGCTGAGATCATGCCACTGCACTCCAGCCTGGATGACAGAGCGAGACTTCATTTCAAAAAAAAAAAAAAAAATTTTGGTACTACACTCCGTTAAAACCTAATGGCTTCCCACTGCACTTAGAATGAAATCCAAGCCCCTCCCCTAGTCTTCAAGGGCACCCTTTGATTTCCCTTCTTACCATTCCCTGTGTCTCCCTATGTGCCAGCCACACTGGCCCTTCTGTCTGCTCCCTGAACAACCTGAGCTTGTTCTCAAAAGCTTTAAGAGCTTTTGCACTTCCTCTTCCCCCTACTTCCCCCCACTGCTCCCCGACCCCAGCGTTCAAATGACTCCTGTCTTCAGCTCAAATTTTACCTCCTCCAAGACGCCTTCCCTGATTCTCCTGTTTCAAGTAGTCTCCCCTGCACTCCGTCATTATCTCCATCACTCTGTTTGATTTATTATTTATTTCTTTTTCTTTCTTTTTTTGAGATGGAGTCTTGCTCTGTCACCCAGGCTGGAGTGCAGTAGCATGATTTCAGCTCACTGCAACCTCCGCCTCCCAGGTTCAAGCAATTCTCCTGTCTCAGCCTCCCGAGTAGCTTGGATTACAGGCGCCCACTACCACGCCCAGCTAGTTTTTGTATTTTTAGTAGAGACAGGGTTTCACCATGTTGGCCAGGCTGGTCTTGAACTTCTGACCTCAGGTGATCCTCCAGCCTCGGCCTCCCAAAGTGCTGAGATTACAGGCATGAGCCACCGCGTCCAGCCTATTGTATTTGTTTTGCAAGGCAGTTATCCCTAGCTGAGATTTATCTTCATCATTGATGTTTTCTCTTGTCTGTCTTCCTCTACTAGAAGACAAACTCCATAATACCAGCAGGGGTCGTGTCTGTTTTCATTATTAACTCCTAGATCAGAGTACATGTTCAATAAATGTTTGATGAAGGAACAGCTTAGGTGTGTGAGTGTACCAGTATTACCTTATTTATTCAGCATAAGTATCAGAATTATTATTATCAGTATTAGTATTTTGTCAGTATTATTATACTCTTGACATAGACTAAGATACTGGAGCCCAGGTGGGTGAAATAATTGGCTCAGTCACTGAGCCAGGAAATGATGGCGCTGGGATTCTTAACTTCTGTCTCCTCCTCCCCGCCTTCCAGAGTTTCACGCATTTCTTTTTTTTTTTTTTTTTTTTTTTTTTTTTGGCCACAGAGTCTCACTTTGTCGCCCAGGCTGGAGGGCAGTGGTGCAAACTCAGCTCACTGCAGCCTCCACCTCTCGCGTTCAAGCGATTCTTGTGGCTCAGCCTCCCGAGTAGCTGGGATTACAGTCGCCCGCCACCACGCCCGGCTCATTTTTGTATTTTTGATAGAGACGGGTTTCCACCATGTTGGCCAGGCTGGTCTCGAGCTCCTGACCTCAGATGATCTGCCCGTCTCGGCCTCCCAAAAGTGCTGGGATTACAGGCGTGAGCCACAATGCCCTGCCGGGTTTCACAAACTTCATCTCCCATCCTCTAACCCCCACCACGGGGCCAACTTCATCAGCCCAATCTCAATGCATGCCACAGAAATCTGGCCTCCTTTCCCAGACTCCTGTCCAGCCCCAAGCTCCATCAGGGAAAGCAGACATCCGGTCCCAAGACAAGACCTCAAAACCCAAGGGTCCTGAGAATCGGGCCCTCCCACCCCTGACGCTTGCCCCTCCCCAGAGCCCCATTCCAAGAGTTTCTCCTCTCAACTCTGGGAGGGAGCCCCAGATGATGTCTGTCTGAGGGGATTGGGTGGGGGCCCAAAGAAAGAGGAACCGGAGTGCCTGGGCCCTCCCACTGGCGGCGGACCTCAGCTGGGCGCGGTGAAAGTGGGTTTATAAAAGGGTCAGTATATATTGCGAGGAGGACAGAAAGAGAAACGGGAGCAAGAGAGAAGGCGGCCCAGACAGTGAGGGCAGGAGGAAGAGAGGAGAGGCAGAAGGAGAGCGAGCGAGAGAGAAAGGGTTCCGGATTGGAGGGGAGAGCAAGGGAGGAAGGCGGTGAGAGAGGCGGGGGCCTCGGGAGGGTGAAAGGAGGGAGGAGAAGGGCGGGGCACGGAGGCCCGAGCGAGGGACGAGACCGACTCCAGCTCTGACTTTTTTCGCAGCTCTCGGTAAGTTTCCAGTCCGTTATTCAGGGCTGGGACTTCTTAATTTACTTGGGAATGTAGCAGTTTGGGAAGGACACCCCCAGGCTGGGAGAGACGCCCCTTACTCTTGGAAATCCTTGTCATTTAATAAGTGATCTCTTAGCACTTGAGGTGGGGATATGGGAAGGGGTGGGGCCCAGCAAAGTTTTGGGGTCCCAGCAGAACCCTCCACCGAAAACTTCCTGCAGTTTTTTCCTCAGCGGTGTCCACTGTCCTCTGAGGGCCCTGAGATCAGGGCATTGCATGAGAACACCCCAAATCTGGGAGACCTCTAGGTCCCCTGTTCCTGGGCACCAAAGGGTCCTGGGAGGCTAACTCCTTCTCAGGCCTCTCTTCCCCGCAACGCGAATCCCATCCATTTCCTCCAGAAGATGTCCAGCAGTCACCAGTCTGGCAGCAGGGTGGGGTGAGGACCTCGTGGACATAGCCAGAGGCTGGGGTTTCCCTGGTGCTTAGAGATGGGGGGGAGCAGGAATGAGTCACCAGATGACTCACCAGGTCCCCCTCCTCCCCTCACCCCAGGAGAGGAGTGGTGTGAGTCAAGGATGCCTGTCGCTGGGGACAGCTCCTCCATCCTGATACATCAGGGTTTGGGGCGGGGGTCTCAACTTGAATTTTCACCATCTGGCCTGTATGTAACCCAGAGACAGGGTTCTGGGGAGAAAGGAGCCACATTGTGAGTCCTCCTCATTCAAGGACCCCAAGAATCCACCTCTGGCCCTCTCCACCCCTCCAGCCAATGGGGAACTCAGGAATCCAGGCCCCAGCGGCCTCCTCCCTGAGAGACCCAGGAGTCTGCACCCAAGCCCTTCCTCCATCAGGAGACATCTCACCTGCCTTTGTGCCTTTTTTTTTTTTTTTTTTGAGACAGTCTTGCTCTGTCACCCAGGCTGGAGTGCAATGGCACGATCTCAGCTCATTGCAACCTTCGCCTCCCGGATTCCAGTGACTTTCCTGTCTCAGCCTCCTGAGTAGCTGGGATTACAGGCGTGCACCACCACACCCAGCTAATTTTGTATTTTTAGTAGAGATGGGGTTTCACTATGTTGGCCAGGCTGGTCTCGATCTCCTGACCTCAAGTGATCCACCTGCCTCAGCCTCCCAAAGTGCTGGGATTATAGGCGTGAGCCACTGTGCCTGGGCTGTGCCAACCTCTTGAGACTCCGTCCCCTGCTCCCCCTCCCCAGGCTTCCACCGCAGCCATGTCACTCCTCTTGCTGGTGGTCTCAGCCCTTCACATCCTCATTCTCATCCTGCTTTTTGTGGCCACTTTGGACAAGGTAAGCCTACTTGGAGCTCAGGGCCCTTCTGCTCCCCTTTGGAATCTTGCCACACCCCTCCTCTAAAGGCACTCTGGCCCCGCCCCCTTTACCTAGTATTTATTTTATATTTTATTTATTCATTTATTTATTTATTTTTTTTTTTTTTTTTTGAGACGGAGTCTGGCTCTGTTGCCCAGGCTGGAGTGCAGTGGCCGGATCTCAGCTCACTGCAAGCTCCGCCTCCCGGGTTTACGCCATTCTCCTGCCTCAGCCTCCCGAGTAGCTGGGACTACAGACATCCGCCACCTCGCCCGGCTAGTTTTTTGTATTTTTTTAGTAGAGACGGGGTTTCACCATGTTAGCCAGGATGGTCTCAATCTCCTGACCTTGTGATCTGCCCATCTCGGCCTCCCAAAGTGCTGCGATTACAGGCTTGAGCCACCGTGCCCGGCCTTTATTTTATTTATTTTGAGACAGGGTCTCACTCTGTCCCCCAGGCTGGAGTGCAGTGGTGCGATCTCGGCTCACTGCAACCTTAGCCTCCCGGTTCAAGCGATTCTCCAGCCCCATGAGCACTGAGATTAGAGGCACCTGCCACCACGCCCGGCTAATTTTTTTTTATTTTGGTAGAGACGGGGTTTCACCATGTTGCCCAGGCTGGTCTCGAACCCCTGGCCTCAAGTGATCCGCCTGCCTCAGCCTCCCACAGTGCTGGGATTATAGGCGTGAACCACCAGGTTAACCCTTTTAGCTCTACCTCCGATGCCTCCTCCCTATCCTGACCCTACCCCCTCTCATATTAAATCCTAGCTCTCCCCAGTTCTGCCCCATCCCAGATACCCCACCCTTTTCCCAGCCCTTCCCACAGTCTCCCTGACCCTGTGCCCTCCCCTTTCCTAACCCTGCCCCTTGTTTCATTCTCTGTCCATCTCAGTCCTGGTGGACTCTCCCCGGGAAAGAGTCCCTGAATCTCTGGTACGACTGCACGTGGAACAATGACACCAAAACGTGGGCCTGCAGTAACGTCAGCGAGAATGGTGAGGGGTGAGGGCGGCGGAACTGGTCTTCAAAGGGGAAGGGAAACCCTTAGTGTCCTCAGGGAACCAAGATTGGGAACCCTCCCCCAACAAAGTTGGAGTGGGCGGGGTCCAGGCCTGAGTTGCTGAGTGCCTAGGGCTAATGCATGTCCCGCCTGTCTGGATGTACCTACGTCTTGGTTTTTTTTCTTTTTCTTTTTTTTTTTTTTGAGACGGAGTTTTCCTCTTGTTGCCCAGGCTGGAGTGCAGTGGTGCAATCTCGGCTCACTGCAACCTCTGCCTCCCAGTTCCGAGCAATTATCCTGTCTCAGCCTCCCGAGTAGCTGGGACTGCAAGTGTGTGCCACCATGCCTGACTAATTTTGTATTTTTAGTAGAGACAGGATTTCACCACGTTGGCCAGGCTGGTCTTAAACTTCTGACTTCAGGTGATCCACCTGCCTCGGCCTTCCAAAGTGCTAAGATTACAGACATGAACCACCGCGTCCAGCCAGTACCTCCTGTTCTGAAGAGGCCATATAGATAAAAGCCTCCTTCTCTGACTCAGAAAGGGTGAGACGGCATGCTATAGGTTTAAAGAATAGAGAGGGGAGGCCAAGGCGGGTGGATCATGAGGCCAGGAGTTTGAGACCAGCCTGGCCAAGATGATGAATTCCCGTCTCTACTAAAAATACAAAAAAATTAGCCAGGCATGGTGTCATACGCCTGTAGTCCCAGCTACTCGGGAGACTGAGGCAGGAGAATCTCTTGAACCGGGAGGTGGAAGTTGCAGTGAGCTGAGATTGCAGTACTGCACTCCAGCCTGGGCGACAGAGTAAGACTCCATCTTAAAAAAAAAAAAAAAAAAGAATAGAGAAAAACCTCCCAAGATTCTGATCCCAAGAGTATTTTTCAAAAGCCTTAAGGAGATGGGGCTGGTGCTCTGAATGGATGCCTGGGACCATTTCATCCAAGTTCCAAGGGAATGGGGCTGAAACCACTTAAGGTGCTAAAGGGGCGGGGCCAGGTGCATTGGAGTGCTAAAGAAATAGAGCTGCATCTATCTAAAGTTCTATGTGAAAGATTTAATGCAAAACTAAGATTAAAGGAAGTGGTCTGCTCTTACCACTTCTATTCAACGTTTTACTGGAGTAGCCAATGCAAGAAGGCAAGAAAAATAAATAAAAGGCATGGGAAATAAATTAGGAAAAAGTGTCTCTATTCCCAGTAAACATGTTGTAGAAAATCCATTAAAATTCTGCAAAGTGGACAGGCACAGTGGCTCGCACCTGTAATCCCAGCACCTTGGGAGGCTGAGGAGGAAGGATCACTTGAGCCCAGGAGTTCAAGACCAGCCTGGACAACATAGGGAAACGCTGTCTCTACAAGAAATTTAAAAATTACCCAGGTGTGGTGGCTTGTGCCTGTGACCCCAGCTACTCAGGAGCAGGGGTGAGAGAATTTCTTGAACCCTGGAGGACAAGGCTGCAGTGAGCCATGATTGCACCACTGAATTCCAGCTTGGGCAACAGAGCAAGACCTGGTCTAAAAAAATAAATAAATAAATAAATAAAATAAAAATCTGCAAAGCAACTACTAGAACTGAGACAGGAATTTAGCAAGGTAACAGGGCTCAAGGTCAACATAAGCAATAATCTAAGTGAGCTTGTATGGGTCTAAACAGGAGCAGGGATGGGGCAGAGAAGGGTCACATGGTGAGCAATCAGGTGGAGCTGGCACTCTGGACCCACCGTGATGTCCCCTTCTGTGTCCTCCTGACTGCAGGCTGGCTGAAGGCGGTGCAGGTCCTCATGGTGCTCTCCCTCATTCTCTGCTGTCTGTCCTTCATCCTGTTCATGTTCCAGCTCTACACAATGCGACGAGGAGGTCTCTTCTATGCCACCGGCCTCTGCCAGCTTTGCACCAGTAAGCACTGCCCCTCCCCACCCCTAATCCCCCAAGAATTGAGCAAAAGGGAAGTGGGGTGCGTCAAGATGCTGGGGGCCCTGAGAATGGGCTTCTCGCAGAAGAAAACAATTTTCAACACCCCAAGAGCCACAAGAGGTGCCTCCGTGGGCTACCTCTCTGCCCCCAGGGATTGCTGGGACTTGTAGTTTTCAGTGGCTAATGATAGTTGTGGCTTGTGCCTATGAGTCATCAGGGAACTTAGAGCTTCAGGGAGCCCGGGCTGGGGAAGGAGGTATAGGTAAATAGTTTTGGTCCCAGGGATTGGGGGTGACGTTGGGGGATAAGCTAATTAGTACCTCAGTAGAGAGCTCTGAATCATAATAGTAATGATATTTATGTCGGTCAACTGCTGTTTCTCGCGTGCCTATTGTGCATCAGACACTTCAAGGAGTTTTGCTTACTTTTTAATTTTTTGACTTAAGGTGCAAAGGGCTAACTTAATCATAGTCCTCAGTTTGGGGAACATTATTTTTCTAGGTTCTTGCAAAGCCTCTCTCTTGCTTTATTAATTTACTACTGCATGTTTGTCTTATAGAAACACATTCAAAAGTATTCCTTGGATGGATAGATATTATCGGACCTAGAGAGATTAAATCGGTTACCTAAGGCCGCGCTGCAGTTGCACGGCGCTGGGGAGAGAGAACCACAACTCCCAGCAGGCAATGGCGCTGCCCACTCGCCCTCCCGCGTTTCTTTGCCCCCATGGGATATTGGGAAATGTAGTCTTCTTGAGGGGCACTGCGTGACGCGTGATTTTCGTCTTCCGCAGGCGTGGCGGTGTTTACTGGGGCCTTGATCTATGCCATTCATGCCGAGGAGATCCTAGCGAAGCACCCGCGAGGCGGCAGCTTCGGATACTGCTTCGCCCTGGCCTGGGTGGCCTTCCCCCTCGCCCTGGTCAGCGGCATCATCTACATCCACCTGCGGAAGCGGGAGTGAGCGCCCCGCCTCGCCCGGCGGCCCCCGCCCGCTCCCGGCCCCCCTCGCCGCGCGTCCTCCAGAAAATAAAACTGTTTTACCGCGGGCTCTGCCTTGATCTCCTTCCTTCCTTCCTTCCTTCCGCCTCCAGGGCCCCAGGCTGCGCACGCTTGACTTCTCCTGAACCTAATAGGGTTCCCACCACCAGCTGCTCAGCCCTCAGAATGCCCATCTCCCAGCCCCCTATCCCTTCTTCCCGAGGACACAGGAGCCAGGACCCCAGTCACCGTTTCCCTCCCACAGACCCAAGAGCCTGGGCCTTCCCCTCTCAAGGCCCAAGAGACCTCTGAGAGGCACCTGAATCTAGACCTTCTGACACTTCTGGGAAGAACCTGGATTCTGGGTCCCAGCAAACCCTCTTAGGATAGGAAGCCTGCGGTGACCAGTCAGTCCTGTCTCTTTGCCCAAGCTTCTGTCACTCTGTTGCTCTCTCTCAGAGCCCCGGGCATAGTGTGTGTTTCTAGATTGTTGGACTCTTTTCTTTTTGTCCAGGCTGGAGTGCAGTGGTGCGATCTCGGCTCACTGCAACCTCCGCCTCCCGGTTCAAGCGATTCTCCTGCCTCAGCCTCCCGAGTAGCTGGGACTACAGGCACGAGCCACCACACCTGGCTAACTTTGGACTCTTTATTCTTTCTACTAACTTTCCATTTGGGAAGAGAGCTTTCTTTTTCCCTCTAGGAAACCAGTCTCTCTCTCTCTTCTTTTTGAGACGGAGTTCTCGTTCTGTCACCCAGGCTGGAGTGCAGTGGCGTGATCTTCACTCACTGCTACCTCCGCCTCCCGGGTTCAAGCAATTCTCCTGCCTCAGCCTCCTGAGCAGCTGGGATTACAGGCGCCCACCACCATGCCTGGCTAATTTTTGTATCTTTAGTAGAGACGGGGTTTCACCATGTTGGCCAGGCTGGTCTCGAACTCCTGACCTCAGGTGATCCACCCACCTCAGCCTCCCAGAGTGCTGGGATTATAGGCGTGAGCCACCACGCCTGGCCCAGTCTCCCTCTCTAGGGACTGAACATTTGGGGTCCTAGAGAGGGAGACTTCCCCTCTCTCCAAAGGCTGGCTCTAGCCCATATGACACGTTAGCAAAAATTAGAAGGCACCCCTTCTTCTTGCTGACCCAGCCCCACACCAGGACACATGCAGGGGTATGAGCTGGATCTTACAGCCACCCAGTCGTGGCTGTGTTCCTTTGTGCAGTTAACAATCTGCACAGACCGGGTTTGGTGGCTCACACCTGTAATCCCAGCACTTTGGGAGGCTGAGGTGGGTGGATCACCTGAGGTCAGGAGTTCGAGACCAGCCTGGCCAACATGGTGAAACCCCATCTCTACTGAAAATACAAAAAATCAGCCAGGCATGGTGGCAGGCGCCTGTAATCCCAGCTACTCGGGAGGCTGAGGCAGGAGAATCACTTGAATCCAGGAGATGGAGGTTGCAGTGAGCCAAGATCACACCATTGCATTCCAGCCTGGGCAACAAGAGTGAAACTCCGTCTCAAAAAAAAAAAAAAAAAAAATCTGCAAATCTGCATAATCGCACATGGCTACCCTATCTCCTCTGTTCATCAGGCCCTGGGACTCCTCAGGAATCAGATTCTCCTAAGATCCTCTTCTATGACTGTCTGTTTCACCAACCATGAACCCAGCCTCTTTTTAGGACTACAGCTTTCTCTGTCTGGGACCCCAAGATCTAGCTAGAGTCCCTCCCTTCTTTCCAGGATTCAATTGCTTTCCTTCCCTCCAACTCCTGCAGCCATTCTACTCATCCAGATTTCTTAAAATAATTTTTTAACTGCTCCTACACAGCAAGGTTACCCTAAAGGCAGTGTGTTGAGAGTAGCCTCATCCAGACTTATTAAACATGATTTATTACTTTGGGACAGGAGACCGGGGAGAAATTGATAGACTAATAAATATTGCACAGGCTGCTGGTGGTGGGGAGATCCAGACCGAGGTAGTTTCTGTAGAAAGGGTGAAGGACCTGGGCGAGGAAGGCACCTGAGATTGCTGGAAGCCAGGTTGGGAGCGAGTCTTGGTGGCGAGGGTGGTTTCTGGTTCACCTACCTAGCACAAGGTCTCCAACTCCTTCAGCCTAGACACCCTGATCAGCAGCTGACCAGCTGGCCTGCCATTTAAGCAGCAGCAATTGATAGCAAGATCAGGTTTCCTTTCGAAATTCTTATTGGTGGCTTCCCTGCAGCGACAACCGGCTGCCCAAGGTTGATGGAACCCAGCAGCTGTCACTGGCCGTTTGCCAGGAGGCAGGGCTAAACGGCCTTGGTGCACATGATGGGCAGTTTGCCTGGAGCGGGCTAAAAAAGACAATGATATATAGTCTCGGGAGGGCGCAGCTTTAACTCTACCTGGCGGTTTACAGAAGCCAGAGCTGAGCAGCTGTGATTGGCAGACACCCCCAGCTCCTCGGTCAAACCACACTTGGATGTTTATGGTGAAGGTGGGACTAAGAAATGGAATAGAAACCGAGCTAAATCGCTTTGATTGGCTGTTCATAGAAGGGGCGGGGGGAACTCAGCAACTGCTGGCTACTTTGATTGGCTGCTTTGCTCAAGCACACAGTGTAGCAAAAATAATTACCTGTCATTGGAAGTTGGAGTCAAAAAGTATAACAGCAATTGACAGCCTGTCGTGAACAAGGCGGGGCTTAGTTCCTAGTCTGCTGACTGGGCAGGAAGGTAGGTTCTACTCAGGGGGTGTTACTGCTGGGCGTGGCCTGCGGGAGCTCGGAAGTGATTGGAGTCATTGGGTCTAGTTTGGGGAAACCCGGGGGTGGGTACAATCCCATGCTGGGGGTCAGGGCCTGCAAATGCGCCAGGGCCCGAGTTCCGTTGAAGGCCACCTCACAGCCTGACTTGGCTAGGAGCCAGTTCTCCACCTCCGACCGGAGCCACCTGGAGGTCTCTGCAAGGGGAGAGGCAGGTGTTCTGAGGTCACACTGAGATCGGGGAAGATTTGGGGGACCAGCAAGGAGGGGCGTAGGGCAAAGAACAGGAAGGGTCTGGGTTTGGGAGAAGCGTAGGAGTGATCTTGAGGCTTGGAAGGGAACGGAACAAGGCCCAGGAGGCTTGAGAGGGCCAGAAGGCCCAGCTCTGGGACTCTCGTCTGGGGATCAGTCAGGGGCTCCTGCGCAGGGAAGGTGGGGGCTCCTGTAGGGAAGGGGACCACCTGGGGCCCGCACAAGGAGCGCACAGGGTCTCTTGTAGGGAGAGTGTCAGCTCAGGTAGAGGAAAAGAGTGACAGGAGGGGTCCGTGCCATGGAGCCAAGACTCCCAACCAGGCTGAGGTTAGGAAAGGGCGGTCACATCAGGGACCAAGATCGGAGGCTGGATTCGGAGGTCCTGTCTGTTGAGGGTCGGGGTCTCTTCGCAAATCCGTCAGGTCCACCCGTGGGAACTGGGGGTGGGGACGTGTCGCGCTGGGGCGGGGCCTCGCGGGGGTGTGGCCCCCGGGGGCAGGGTCCCAGGGTCACGTCCTACCTTCGGGCGAGCCTTGAGTGCCCCCTGGCCGCCGGGCCAGGAAGCTGTGAGCCAGCAGCGCCTCCTTGGTGTGCTCGTCCTGCGCGCGCAGGGCCAGGGCGCTGAGCAGCTCCGAGTTGTTGGACGTACTGCGGTAGTAGAGCATGTGCGCCAGCTCCAGCGCCTGCGCGCTGCGTCGCTGCCCGAACATCTGCAGGCGGGACAGCGCCCCGTGGGCTCAGTTCGGGGTGCGCCCCCACCCATACACAGCCACCGGGGTCACCCACGCTGGGTGTTTTGTTTTTTTTCTGACACGGTCTTGCTCTATAGCCCAGTCTGGAGTTCAGTGGCTATTCACAGGCGAACTCATAACGCACCGAAGCCTTGAACTCCTGGGTTCAAGCCATCCTTGGCCTCCTAAGTAGCTGGGACTACAGTTGTGTGCCACCAAGCCCGGTATTTTTTGTAGAGACAGGGTTCTCCCTGTGTTGCCCAGGCTGGTCTCAAACTCCCAGCCTGGAGCGATCCTAGCTCCTCAACCTCTCATGGTGCTGGGGTTTCACCATGTTGGCCAGGCTGATTTTGAACTCCTGACCTCAAGTGATCTGCCCATCTTGGCCTCCCAAAGTGCTAGAATTACAGGCATGAGCCACCGTGCCAGGTCTAATTTTTGCATTTTTAGTAGAGATGGGATTTCACCATGTTGCCTAGGCTGGTCTCGAACTCCTAACTTTAAGTGATCACCATCTTAGCCAGTCTGGTCTTGAACTCCTGACCTCGTGATCTACCCGCCTCCGCCTCCCAAAGTGCTGGGATTACAGGTGTGAGCCACCACACCCGGCTGGGCTTTTTTATTGTTATTTTTTGATTTGGGGTTTCACTATGTTGCCCAGGCTGGACTCCAACTCCAGGGCTCAAGCGATCCTCCCACCTTGGCCTCCTGAGTAGCTAGGGCTACAGGCATGTGCCACCATGCCTGGTGTGAATTGGGTTTGAAATAGGGTCTTTCAGAGCCTGACAGGCTCCACAAACCCCCTGAGGCCAGAGATGGGTAGGGCGGATGGTCACCATGGGCTGGGACTCAGAGTCTTCTCCCCAGAGGCACCCACCTCCCTGACTCTCATCTCGCCCCTCCCCTCTGCCCTCCAGGGTCGCAGCTGTCCCTCCATGCTTACAACCCTTCCACAGTTCCCTGCAATTCTCAGGATAAGACCTAGGGTGCCACTCTGGGTATTCGAGGCCCTCACCACCCTCTGGGGCCTCCTCTCTCTACCCTGCTCACTGGATCCAGCCCCATGAGATACGCCAGGATGAGCTCATGGGCTCTTTCTCCACCAGGCTCAATCCCCATCTTCCAGAGCTTTCTTCAGATCCTACCTGAGCCCTGGTCCCAAGCAGAAATTGCTCCCTCCCCAGCCCCTCTGTTGGCCCGAGTATCCCAGCACCATTTCAGGCTGTGCAGCCTGGCTATTATCTGCGGGATTTATTACCGGCCTTCCTAAGAACCTGTCAGCATGGCTGAAAACAGCTTGAAAACCAATGAGCCATCAGGTGAATGATCGCGTACGACAGATGCTTCACACCAGTCTACACTCCTGGGGCCGGTGCCAACCCTGGGGAGAATCAGTAAAAGGCAACTCCCCTCTGGGCTGACTCAGCCTCGAGACAGGACACGCATTTTGGCAAGTGGAGCACACGTTGGGGGTCAGCCTCCACCTGGCCCCTGGGCCACGGATCCTTGGATGGTGAACAACCCGTGCAACTGTTCAAGGCAGCCCAGCACTCACATGGAGCAGAATCAAAAGGGAGCTTGTTAAAAATATAGTTCCCTGGGCCCCAGTCCCAGAGTTTCCAATTCAGTGAAACTAGAGACAGGAGCTATAGGTGGCTGCATTTGTCAGCCTGGTCCCCCACATGCGCAGGGTCCACAGGCAGGATGTGGACATGGAACGAACATGCTCACCTTGGAGGCCCGCAGGCCCATGAAGATGGCAAAGAGCAGCAGCAGCAGGGAGGTGGCCACCTTGAGGTTCGGTGAGCACCACCATGCCTACGTTGACGAAGATCGCCACGCCGGAGACCACCAGCATGAGGTTGAGCAGGGCGCGCTGCAGGGTGGGCGTGCGCACCTTCAGCTCCGGCAGCAGCTGCTCCAGGCCCTCCAGTGGTTCAAGATGTACACTGTGAGAACTCTGTCAGTAGCCAGGTGTCCAATCCAGTTTGGTCCGCGCTGCCAGCACCACCCGCTTAAAGTATCATCACTGAGGCGACCAGGGACAGAGACAGAGGTCAGTGAGCAGCTGTCAACTCGGGACGTAGCACCTGCCCCGGGCCGAGCACTGCCCAGTGCTAATCCCAGGACTCACTCGCTTCATGGCTCTACAGTCGCTACAACGCAGATCTCGCTAAAAGCGACTCAGTAACCATGGGGAAGAAACCAGAGATCAGCTGTGTCCAACCACAGCGGATCAGTTCAGTCACACCATCGATCCCTGGTGTTGGACTTGCAGGTTGTTTGTTGGAATCCTGGCCGCGTTGCATCTTCAGAATGTGGACCTCCCTCTCCAAGACTTAGTTTTCCTTATTGGAAAATGGGGAGAACTGTCCCCATCCTTTCTCTTCCCCTGGGAATCGAGTGTAGTACTCACTTTCCCTTGGGAAGAAAAGACAGCGTTTGGATGAGTCACGCCTCCCGTTTCTCAACTTCCCGCCCAGGGCCCAGACACCCAAACCAGACACTGACCTGTCAGTCCCCTCTTGACTCTAACCTTGCTCCCTCTTGCTGCAGCTGGGGAACAAGAGCCGCCTCACCTCTCTGCAGGGGGCAGCCTGGTGAAGAAGCCACGCCTGGAGCCCACGCTGGACTTCCGGGGCATCTGCCCGACTCGCTGGCCCAGGGCCCAGAAGTGGATGTAGATATACTGATCCAAATTTACTGTCACCTGCCGGGGGGATGAAGGAAGCAGTGGCGGGTGAACATGGGCAGGGATGTTGAGGGCAGGATACCAGAATCAGATGCCCCACCCCTAAATAATTCCCCCGTTTCCCATTTATCACTGTCTAGGCAGGGCCATCACATATGGTTGTCCATGTAGTATACTGCACAAGGGTTCATCATCTAACATGGTGCCATTCACGTCGAAGTCATCTTTATTATCGTATTTCCTAGAATCTAAGGTGCCACAGACTCTGCCCGATTACTTTATGAAGCAACTAAAAACTAAATATGCTGCCGATTAAATGATGTCACAGCACCACCTGTAATTCACATCCCAATTTCAGAGACAACAAAACATAACTTTGGAAAAACTACAGTTTAAAATCACTAAAATGTGGAACTTTGGGAGATTTTAGTGTTTTTTATTTTGTTTTTATTTTTATTTCTATTTTGAGATATTGTCTCACTCTGTCACCCAGGCTGGAGTGCAATGGCACAGTCTCAGCTCACTGCAGCCTCCGCCTCCTGGGTTCAAGTGATCCTCGTGCCTCAGCCTCCCAAGTAGCTGGGACTACAGGTGCCCGCCACCATGCCTGGCTAATTTTTGTATTTTTAGTAGAGAGAGGGTTTTACCATGTTGGCCAGGTTGGTCTCAAACTCCTGACCTCAAGTGATATGCCACTTCGGCCTCCCAAAGTGCTGGGATTACAGGTGTAAGCCACTGCACCTAGCTGATTTTAGTATTTCTTATAATTTTGTTAGCATTTTGCGTGCTTTTTGGGGTTTGGGTTTGTATGTGTGTGTGTGCTTTGTTTTGTTTTTTTGAGACAGGGTCTCACTTTGTCATCCAGGCTGGAGTACAGTGGCAAGATCATGGCTCACAGCTCACTGCAGCCTTAAACTCCTGGGATCAAATGATCCTCCCACCTCCTCAGCCTCCCGAGTAGCTGGGACTACAGGCCCGCACCACCATATTCAACTAATGTTTGTATTTTCTGTAGAGACAGGGTCTCCCTGTGTTGCCTAGATGAGTCCGGAACTCCCGGGCTCAAGCAATCCTCCTACCTCAGCCTCCCAAATGCTGGGATTACAGGAATGAGCCACTGAATCTGGCCTTGTATTATATTATTTATTATTACAATTTTGGCAGATGGTGCTAAGTCTCTTGCCGTAAGAGAGCCATATCATATGATACTTTTCCAACAGATGGCAGTGAAGTGACCTGAGAAAGCAGCACCTCCTTTTTTTTCTTATTGCCCAGGCTAGAGTGCAATGGCAAGATCTCGGCTCACTGCAACCTCCGGCTCCCGGGTTCAAGAGATTCTCCTGCCTTAGCCTCCCCAGCAGCTGGGATTATAGGTACCCGCCACCACACCCGGATAATTTTTTATATTTTTAGTAGATATGGGGTTTCACCATGTTGGCCAGACTGGTCTTGAACTCCTGACCTCAGGCGATCCGCCCGCCTTGGACTCCCAAAGTGCTGAGATTACAGGCTTGAGTCACTGCACCCCGCCAAAAGTAGCACCTTCTTTGAGTTCACCAAGCGTGCCACATGGGCGGGAGTCCCAGGCTCAGGACTACAACTCCCAGCAGCCCCTGCCTCCCAGAGGCTCTGCCCCACCCTAGAGGCCTCTAGGTAGTTTCGTTCTCCTGGGAAGCCAGGTACCTGGACCTCATCCTGAGGGTGGTGGACCACCAGCGCGTAGGCCAGGGTGTCCTCGGACAGCGGGGAGAAGTTGGCCTGGGCCAGCAGGGGCTGCAGAGCCCGAAGCACCTCCTGCTCATTGGACAGACGCTGGGGGTCCGTTAGTGATGCCTCCTCGAGGGTCTCCCTGTCAGGGTTGATGGGGTCATACAAGGCCTAAGAGGAGAGTCGGAGAGAAAAAGATGGGTTAGGTCACTGCATGAAGGATTCTGGGGACACCTAAGGACGTCCCTTTCCAGATACTTCCATTTATTTACTTATTTATTTATTTAATTTGAGACAGAGTCTCGCTCTGTCACCCAGGCTGGAGTGCAGTGGCACTTTCTCAGCTCACTGCAACCTCCGCCTCCCGGGTTCCAGCAATTCTCCTGCCTCAGCCTCACAAGTAGCTGGGATTACAGGTGCACGCACCGCCGCACGGCTATTTTTTTTTGTATTTTAGTAGAGAGGGGGATTCACTATGTTGCCCAGGCTGGTCTTGAACTCCTGAGCTCAGGCAATCTGCCCGCCTTGGCCTCCCAAAGTTTTAGGATTACAGGCGTGAGCCACCGCGCCTGGCCTGTGTTTCTTTTTTCCTCTGTCTTTTTTTTTCTTTTTTGAGACAGAGTCTTGTTCTGTTGCCCAGGCTGGAGTGCAGTGGTGCAATCTCAGCTCACTGCCACCTCCACCTCCTGGGTTCAAGCGATTCTCCTGTCTCAGTCTCCCGAGTAGCTGGTGCACACCACCACGCCTGGCTAATTTTTATATTTTTAGTAGGGAAGGGGTTTTACCATGTTGGTCAGGCTGGTCTTGAACTCCTGACATGTGACCTGCCCACCTCAGCCTCCCAAAGTGCTGGGATTACAGGCGTGAGCCACCTTGCTCAGCCCTTTTTTCTTTTTCTTTCTCTCTTTTTTTTTTTTTTTTTTTTTAGGTGGTCTCTCCTGTGTTGCCCAGGCTGGAGTGCAGTGATGCAATCTCAGCTCACTGCAACCTCCACCTCCCAGGTTCAAGCAGTTCTCCTGCCTCAGCCTCCTGAGTAGCTGGGATTACAGGCACACGCCACCACACTCAGCTAATTTTTATATTTTTAGTAGAGACAGGGTTTCACTATGTTGGCCAGGCTGGACTCGAACTCCTGACCTCAAGTGATGCAACCACCTCGGCCTCCCAAAGTGAGATTACAGGCATGAGCCACTGTGCCTGGCAGATTCTTTTCTTATCACCCCCATATCCAATCCTTTGGCAAGTTCACTTACTAAAGCCCTTAATCTTCTTAAATCCATCCTCCTCTTTATTTCCTTTGCTGCTATCTTCTCACTGAAGTCACCTTCATCTCTCACTTAAACAATTACCTAGGGCTTCTGTTCCCCAACTTTTACTCTTGCTACTTTCTTTGTATTTATCTGTTTTGTTTTTGTTTTTGAGATGGAGTCTCACTCTGTTGCCCAGGCTGGAATGCAATGGCACGATCTCAGCTCACTGCAACCTCTGCCTCCCAGGTTCAAGTGATTCTTCCACCTCAGCCTCCCGAGTAGTGAGACTACAGGTGCCCACCACCACGCCCGGCTAATTTTTGTATTTTTAGTGGAGACGGGGATTCACCATGTTGGCCAGGCTGGTCTCGAACTCCTGACATCAAGGGATCCCCCCCATCTCAGGCTCCCAAAGTGGTGGGATTACAGGTGTGAGCCATCGCACCTGGCCTACTCTGGCTACTTTTGAACCAGTATCCACATGGCCATTGGGAAGAACTTACTGAGGCTGTAAACGGCTCCCACGATCCACCCCTCCAACGGCTTCCCACTGTATTTAGAATAAAATCTAGAAGCTTTCCATGACCTTCAAGGTACCTCACAACTGGCATCTACCCTGCCCGCCTCATCTTATGTTCCTACACATCCGCCCTAAAACAGTCTTAAAATGAATGTCGAGTGAGTTTCCAGCTGCCTAGCCTATTTTGCTCACGGAGAGACTGAGTCTCAGGATGACATGTAACTTGTCCCAGACTACAGGAGCCTCCAAGGAAATTTCCCCTCTAGAACACCAGGCCATAAACCTAACCCTCCATGTGTCTCTTGGGGGCAGGTGCCCTATGAAACAGCTTGTTCAGGCCAGGTGCGATTCTGAATTAATGGAAGGAGAGACGGCGGGTCCTCCAAGTGGGAGGAATGGCCTAGGCGAAGGTTTGGTGGTGGGGAAGCCCAGGGCCTCAGAAACAACTGAGCAAAGAGACTGGGATGCAGAAGAGATTCAGAGGCCGGCACAGTGGCTCATGCCTGTAATCCCAACACTTTGGGAAGCCAAGGTGGGAGGATCACTTGAATCCAGGAGTTTGAGACCAGCCTGAGCAACATGGTGAAATCCTGTCTCTGCAAAACTTTTGTTGTTGTTGTTGTTGTTCCAAAGTCTCGTTGTCACCCAGGCTGGAATGCAGTGGCGCAATCCCAACTTACTGCAACCTCCGCCTCCCAGGTTCAAGCAATTCTCCTGCCTCAGCCTCCCGAGTAGCTGGGACTACAGGCTCACGTCACTACGCCCAGCTAATTTTTTGTATTTTTTTTTATTTTTTTATTTTTTTTTTTGAGATGGAGTCTCGCTCTGTTGCCCAGACTGGAGTGCAGTGGCCGGATCTCAGCTCACTGCAAGCTCCGCCTCCCGGGTTTACGCCATTCTCCTGCCTCAGCCTCCCGAGTAGCTGGGACTACAGGCGCCCGCCACCTCGCCCGGCTAGTTTTTTGTATTTTTAGTAGAGACGGGGTTTCACCGTATTAGCCAGGATGGAATTTTTTGTATTTTTAGTCGAGACAGGGTTTCACCATATTGGTCAGGCTTGTCTCGAACTCCTGATCTCGTGATCCGCCTGCCTTGGCCTCCCAAAGTGCTGGGATTACAGGTGTGAGCCACCGCGCCCAGTATTTATTTATTTTTTTTAATTAGCCAGGCACGATAGTGCATGCCTGTGGTCCCAGCTACTTGGGAGGTTGAGGTTGGAGGATCACTTGAGCCCAGGAGATTGAGGCTGCGGTGAATCATGATCATGCCACTCCACTCCAGCCTGGGCGACAGAGCGAGACCCTGTCCCAAAAAAAAAGAAAAAGAGAAAGAGTCAAGTTAAGAAAATCCTCCTCTGAAGTAAGCCCTAGGGCTGTGCCCGAATCCTCCAGCCTAGACTCATTGAGCAGTTCTGGGACTTACAGAGTAACCTTGAGAAATTCCATTCCCAGGCTGAGCTGCAGTTTGAAAGCTGGAGGAGAAAGAAATCTGCATCGATCAAATGTCCACTGTGAACCAGATTCTCTTCTGGAAACTTCACATCCTCCCAGGGCTTTGGGCCAAAATCCTGGACGTTGCACGTGATCCCTGCTGCTCCCTTCCCTGTCACAATAAATCCTGCTGATTCCACCTCCAAGCAGACCGGCACTTCACCCAGCTCTCTCCTCCCCACCAGCCCTGTCCCAGTCCGTGCCAGCCACCACCATCTCATCCTGCCTGGGTGAGCCCAACAGCCTTCTCAATGGTCTCCCCAAATCCTGTAACGCACCCCATCCCCTGCCAGTCGGTTCTGTGCACAGCTTCCAGGGAGATCTTGTCAAATAATAACAACAACCATCATCAATGATAATGGTGCGTATTTACATAGCACTTACTGTGTGCCAGGCGCAGACTGAAGTATGTTACACGCACATTCTCACAGTGTGAAACTCCTCAGTTACAGATGTGGAAACTGAGGCACAGAGAGGTTAAGTAATTGCTCGAGGTCACATGACCAGGAGGTAGTGTAACCAGAATGACACATCTGACCATGTCAATCTCCTGCTGAAACCCTTCCAAGGCTTCTACTGCCCTCGGGAATCAGGATCATGCTTCATAGCAGGGCCTGCAACGCCTCACAGGACCACAAACCCCCTCGGTCACTCCATACCATCCAGACTGTCTTTAGGTTGCCTGGGTGCAATCGCTTATGCCTGTAATCCCAGTAGTTTGGGAGGCCAAGGCAGGAGGATTGCTTGAGCCCAGGAGTTCAAAGCCAGCCTGGGCAACATAGCAAGACCCCATCTCTACCAAAAAAAAAATATATATATATATATATATTTACACACACACACACACATATATATATATATAAATTAGCCAGGCATGGTGGTGCACACCTGTGGGGCTACTCAGGAGGCTGAGGCTGGTGGATTGCCCAGAAGATTGAGTCTATAGTGAGCCATGATCACAGTTTGGCACTCCAGCCTGGGCAACAGAGAAGACCCTGTCTCAAAACAGCAACAACAACAACAAACCAGATTGGTTTTAGTTCCTCCAGCCACAGAGACTTTGCACATGCTGTTGGAAGACTCTTCCTACCCCTTCCTGCCTTCTTCCCTTTTCACTATTGAAGTCTTACTCTCTCTCATATTCTAGCTCCATTATCACTATCAAAAAGCCTCAGAGAGGGGCAGTGGCTCATGCCTATAATGCCAACACCTTGGGAGAACAAGGCAGAAAGACTGCTTGAGGCCAGGAGTTCAAGACCAGCCTGGGGAATGTGGTGAAACCCTGTTGCTACTAAAAATACAAAAAAGTTAGTTGGGCATGGTGGCAGGCACCTGTAATCCCAGCTACTCTGGAGGCTGAGGCATGGGAATCACTTGAACCCTGGAGGTGGAGGTTGCAGTAAGCTGAGATCGTGCCAACTGCACTCCAGCCTGGGCAACAGAATATGTCCCTGTGTGAGGCTCTGTCTCAAAAAAAAAAAAAAGAAGAAGAAGAAGGAGGAGGAGGAGGAGGAGAAGGGAGGAGGAGAAGGGAGGAGGAGGAGGGAGGAGGAGGAGGGAGGAGGGAGAAGGAGGAAGAGAAGGGAGAAGGGAGACGGAAGAAGGAAGAAGGAAAAAGGAAGAAGGAAGAAGCCTTCCTCTACTCATCAAACTGAACAGGGCCACCCTGTGTGGTTGGGCAGGATGTGCACTGCACAAAGGTACCAGATCTAAGGGCAGACTTGTCCATTTATCATGATAGCCACCCTTCAGATGGAAATAAAGGAACAGAACAGCACCATCCACTAGAACTCCCTGCAGTGAGGAAAATGTTCTAGATCTGCACTGTCCAATAAGGTCGACACTGGCCATAGGTGGCTACTGAGCACTGAAACACGATAAGTATGCTGAGAAACAAAATGTTTAATTTTGTTTTAGTTATGTTAAATTTTAACAGCTAGTGTCTACATTTAAATTTTTTTTTTTTTTTTTTTTTTTTAAGACAGAGTCCTGCTCTGTCACCCAGGCTGGAGTGCAATGGCGCAATTTTGACTCACTGCAACCTCTGCCTCCCGGGTTCAAGGGATTCTCCTGCCTCAGCCTCCAGAGTAGCTGGGATTACAGGAGCCTGCTACCATGCCAGCTAATTTTTTTTTTTTTTTTTGGTACTTTTTTTAGTAGAGACGGGGTTTCACTATGTTGGCCAGGCTGGTCTCAAACTCCTGACCTCGTGATCCACCTGCCTTGGCCTCCCAAAGTGCTGGGATTACAGGCGTGAGCCACTGCACCCAGGCTACATGTAAATTTAACGAAGTTCGTGGCTACTATAACGGACAGTGCCAGGCTACAGAAAGAGGCACCTTTTTCTAATTTGCACATGGACCCCAGTATAGCAACCGAGGTCCACTCTGTTATCCGCCTGCAGGGCACCATGCCCATTGCCCTCATGGTCTGAACTTAACCATCACTGGGGAGAGCATCTGATTCATGACCGTCCCCACCATCCACGTTCAGCTCCCAGAGCGCATGATGCAGGCCCAATTTCACTCCTCAATGAAGACCCAGCACCTGGCACCCGGCCTCGCACAAACATCTGCTACAAGAATGACTTAATTGGAGCCGGCGCAGTGGCTCACGCCTGTAATCCCAGCACTTTGGGAGGCTGAGGCGGGCGGATCACTTGAGGTCAAGAGTTCGAGACCAGCCTGGCCAACATGGTGACACCCCGTCTCTACTGAAAATACAAAAATTAGCCAGGCGTGGTGGTGCACGCCTGTAGTCCCAGCTACTTGGGAGACTGAGGCAGGAGAATTGCTTGTACTCAGGAGGCAGAGGTTGCAGAGGTTGCAGTGAGCCAACACAGTGTCACTGACTCCAGCCTGGGAGACAGTAAGACTCCGTCTCAAAAAAAAAAAAAAAAGAAAAAAAGAAAAAAAAGAATGACTTAATTGGGTCTTCGTGGCAATTGCTGCTGCCATTTTCCACCATCAAGCATTCCCTTGTGGCTGTCACATGCCATCAGTCTACTGAGGACTCCCAGATTTCCATCTGCAGTCCAGATATCTCGCTTGAGCTCCAGATCCACACGGCTGGGCGTCTACTCAATACTTCCACACAGATGCCCCGTGGGTCTCTCAACGCCTCTGCAAGGGCATCCTCTTAAACCCACGATGCCCCAAACCTGCTTCTCTCACCGTCGTCCCCATCTCAAAAGATGTAACTCCATCCTTCCAGGTGCTCAGGCCCAAAGCCTGGGGGTCATCCTGGAGTCCTCCCTTTCTCACACATCCAACCCATTGGCAAATCCTGATGGCACCACATTCAAAACAGATGCAAAATCTGACCGCTTCTCACCCCTCGGTCTCAGCCACCCTCCTCCCTGGCCTGGGAGCCCCATCCCCATCCCCAGTGTGTTCCCCAAGCAGCCACCAGAGGGTGCCCGTTGGCACCTACAGCAATTCCGCTCTTTGCTTAGAACATTCCGCTTAGCCACCTGCTTACTCAGTCAAAGCAAAGTCCTCACCACCACCCAGGGGGCCCTGCAGGATCTGGCCTCAGGTCCCCTCCCTCTGCTCTCACCTCCTGCTCTTCCCCTGGTTCGCCGGGCTCTGGCCCCGCAGGCCTCCTGGCTGTTCCTCTACATACCATGCACACTCCTGCCCCAGGGCCTTTGCACGTAGGGTTCCCTCAGATATCCAGAGGGCTTGCTCCCGCCTCCTTCAGGTCTCTGTCTCTGCTCAAATGTGCTCTGCTCAGTGAGGCCTTCCTACCACCTTACCTGAAACTGCAAAACACACCCTCCCTTGCGTTCCTTTTCTCCTTATTAGGTTTTGAAAAAAAGAAAAATACAGCCATCCCTTGGTATCCACAGGAGATCAGTTCCAGGATGTCCCATGGATACCCAAACCTATGGATGCTCAAGCCCCTGATATAAAATGACATGTCTGCAGCCAGGCGTGGTAGCTCACGCCTGTAATCCCAGCACTTTGGGAGGCCGAGGTGGGCGGATCACGAGGTCAGGAGACGGAGACCATCCTGGCTAACACGGTGAAACCCCGTCTCTACTAAAAATACAAAAAATTAGCCAGTCGCGGTGGCGGGCGCCTGTAGTCCCAGCTACTCAGGAGGCTGAGGCAGGAGAATGGCGTGACCCCAGCGGGAGGAGCTTGCAGTGAGCCGAGATCACTGCACTCCAGCCTGGGCGACAGAGCGAGACTGTGTCTCAAAAAAAGAAAAAAAAGATATGTCTGCATATAACCTCTGCACATCCCCTCATATGCTTTATTTTTATTTTTCTAGAGACAGGGTCTAGCTCTGTCCCCCAGGCTGGAATGCCGTGCTGCAATCATGACTCACTGCAGCTTCGACCTCCCAGGCTCAAGCAATCCTCCTGCCTCAGCCTCCTGAGTAGCTGGGACCACAGGTGTGTGCCACCACACACAGCTAATTAAAAAAAAAAAAATGTAAAGGCCGGGCACAGTGGCTCACACCTGTAATCCCAGCACTTTGGGGGGCCGAGGCGGGTGGATCACTTGAGGCCAGGAGTTCCAGACCAGCCTGGCCAACATGGTGAAACCCCGTCTCTACTAAAAATACAAAACCTAGCCACGCATGGTGGTGCACACCTGTAGTCCCAGCTACTCGGGAGGCTGAAGCAGGAGAATCACTCGAACCCAGGAGGTAGAGATTGCAGTGAGCCAAGATCACGCCACTGCACTCCAACCTGGGGAACAGAGTGAAAATCTGTCTCAGAAAAAAAAAGGAAAAAAAAATTTGTGGAGACGGAGCCCTACTATGTTGTCCAAGCTGGTCTCAAACTCCTGTCCTCAAATGATCCTCCCGCCTCAGCCTCCCAAAGTGTTAGCGTTACAGGCATGAGCCACTGTGCCTGGCCATGTGTCCTTTAAATAATCATCTCTCTCTAGATTACTTATAACACCAAATACAATGAAAATGTTATGTAAATAATTGTAATGCTACATTGTTCAGAGAATAGTGACAAGGGAAAAAAAAAGTCTGTACACGTTCACTACTGATACAATTTTTTTCCCAAATAATTTTTATCCACGAGTTGGTTGAATCCACAGATGCAGAACCCATGGATATGAAGGGCTGACTGTGCAGGACACCAGTAACATCTGAATTCAGATCAACGACAAGCAATTTTTTTTTTTCAGACGGGGTCTCACTCTGTTGCCCAGGCTGGAGTGCAGAGGCGTGACTCTGCAACCTCCGCCTCGGCTCACTGCAACCTCCGCCTCCAGGGTTCAAGCAATTCTCCTGCCTCAGCCTCCATAGTAGCTAGGATTTCAGGCGTGCGCCACACCCAGCTAATTTGTTTTTTGTATTTTAGTAGAGACAGGCTGTCACCATGTTGGCCAGGCTGGTCTCGAACTCCTGACCTCAAGTAATCCACCCGCCTCGTCCTCCTAAAGTGCTGGGATTACAGGCGTGAGCCCCTGCGCCCAGCCCAGCAACAAACAATGTTTTTAGTTTATGTCCCCTGCAATATTGGATGACTGTATTGCACAAGACACACATACGCTACTAAAAAATGATCCATAGTTTATCTGACATTCAAATTTACTGGGTATAATGAGTTGAATGTTTTCCCTAAAAATTTACATCCCTTTGGAACGTCAGAATATGATCTCATTCAGAAATAGGGTCTTTGCAGGTAGAATTAAGGTAAAGATATAGATGAGATCATACTAAATTAGGGTGGAATCTAAATCCAGTGAGAGTGACCTTATAAGAGACAGAAAAGGACACACACAGGACACTGAGAAGACAGCCACAGGAAGATGGAGACAGGGGTTAGAGTGACTCATCTATAAGCCAAGGAACACCAAGGGTTGCTGGCCGCTACAGGAAGCCAGGAGAGACACCATGGATGGTTCCCCCTCAGGACCTCCACAAGGAAACACCTTTTAATACATTTCACTACTTTTTTTTTTTGAGACATAGTCTTGCCCTGTTGCCCAGGCTGGAGTGCAGTGGCGTGATCTCGGCTCACTGCAACCTCTGCCTCCCGGGTTCAAGTAATTCTCCTGCCTCAGCCTCCCGAGTAGCTGGGATCACAGGCATGTGCCACCACACTCAGCTAAATTTTGTGTTTTTAGTAGAGTCGGGGTTTCACCATGTTGGCCAGACTGGTCTCGAACTCCTGACCTCATGTGATGCATCTGCCTCAGCCTCCCAAAGTGCTGGGATTACAGGCGTGAGCCACTGCATCCAGATTTTTTCTTTTCTTTTTTTTTTTTTTTTGAGACAGAATCTTGCTGTCACCCAGGCTGGAGTGCAGTGGTGCGATCTCAGCTCACTGCAGCCTTTGCCTCCCAGGTTCAAGTGATTCTCCTGCCTCAGCCTCCTGAGTAGCTCGGACTATAGGCACCCGCCACCACACCCAGCTAATTTTTGTATTTTTAGTAAAGACGGAGTTTCACCATGTTGGCCAGGCTGGTCTCGAACTCCTGACCTTAGGTGATCCACCCACCTCGGCCTCCCAAAGGGCTGGAATAACAGACGTGAGTCACTGTGCCCAGCCAAATGTCACTCCTTTACCTTGTTGATGGTCTCTTCCTCAGTAGAACAGAGCCTGTGAGGCACATCTGTCACGCTGTCCACTGTCCCCTAGAGCCTCAAGCCATTCCAGAGACACAGTAGGTGCCCAGTAAATATTTACTGAGCGAATTCAATGAATGAATGAATCAGGGAAAAAAGATCAGAGAGAGGTCACCCACCAAGGTCACCCACCCCACTAGTGAACAACCAAGCTATTGTTGGAACCGAGGCGATGCTGCTTCTTTCCCTGCCCAGGCCACATCTTCAAAGGACTTAAGTCATCGGCTAATGGTCACCCAGCAGGCCTCACCCGCCTCTGCCACTTCTACCTTGCCTCTGCCTCTGTTTAAAACCTCCTGCCTGGGAGATATATGCTTATTCACTTATATTCTTTCCACATTTCTATATATTTACACATTTCTATAATAAAATGGGCTTTTTTAACTTTTTTTTTTTTTTTTTTAAGAGTCTCGCTCTGTCACCCAGGCTGGAGTGCAGTGGCGTGATCTTGGCTCACTGCAACCTCCATCTCCCGGGTTCAAGTGATTCTCCTGCCTCGGCCTCCCGAGTAGCTGGGACTACAGGCGCCCCCCCCACCACAACTGGTTAATTTTTGTATATTTAGTAGAGACAGGGTTTCACCATGTTTGCCAGACTGGTCTCGAACTCTTGGGCTCAAGTGATCCGCCCGCCTCGGCCTCCCAAAGTGCTCAGATTACAGACATGAGACACCGTGCCCGGCCTTAACTTTTAGAAAAATAGAAAAAAAAAAAAAAAAAAAAAAAAACTGTGGCTCCAGAGGCCACAGGTGCCCTGTGGAAGAGCTTGGAGGCAGGCAAACAGGGACTTGATCTCGACTCCACCAATTATGAACTGTGTGATCCTGGGCACAACCCAGGCCCTCTGAGACCTTCAGTTTCTCCCTGTACGAATGGGCTGATGGCGGCTGCCTCTCCGTACTGCAGGAAGGAGTCAATAAGCCAGACACAGCAAGCGCTCAGCAACGACGGGCTGTGATGCCGCCATTGCTGGGGTTGTTATTATTCAAAGCAAAGCAGGGAGCTGCAGAAGGCTGTGGTGGGATGCAGCGAGGGGTGAATGCAGCAGGCCTGAGTTGTCCAAACCCCGCACAGTCCAAAGAAAGGACAGGCCCTGGACAGCTTCTGGGAGGGAACCTCTAAGCCCTTGGAATGTCCTGACTGATAAGAGCATCTTAGATCAAAACCATCCTGGCTAACATGGTGAAACCCCGTCTCTACTAAAAATACAAAAAATTAGCCGGGCGTGGTGGCAGGCGCCTGTAGTCCCAGCTACTCAGGAGGCTGAGGCAGGAGAGTGGTGTGAACCTGGGAGGCAGAGCTTGCAGTGAGCCGAGATTGCGCCACTGCACTCCATCCTAGGCGACAGTGCGAGACTCCGTCTCAAAAAAAAGAGTGTCTTGATTTACCTGGGGCCTGGAGCCACACTGGATGCTGTAAGCTAATGCTGTGATCTATGGTCAGGGCCTGGAGCCACTTGGTATCAGCTTGGCCTCTGGAAGGGCTGGAGTCTCAGGTCAGCCACCATGCGTATGTGACTGACCCCCAGTAAAAACCCTGGACACCCAGGCTTACAGGAGTGTCCCCGGTTGGCAGTACTGCTTGCGTGTTGTCACACATCTTGCTGGGAGAATTAAGTGCCATTCATGACTCCACCAGGAGAGGACAGCTGGATGCTCACACCTGGTCTGTCTTGGATTCTGCCCCATGTGACTTTTTCCTTTTTTTTTGCACAGAGTCTTGCTCTGTTGCCCAGGCTGGAGTGCAGTGGCACACCCGCTCACTGCAACCTCTGCCTCCTGGGTTCGCTGAGCCTCCTGCCTCAGCCTCCTGAGTAGATGGGACTACAGGCACGCGCCACCATGCCCAGCTAATTTTTGTACTTTTAGTAGAGACAGGGTTTCACCATGTTGGCCAGGATGGCGGGATGGTCTCGATCTCCTGACCTCATGATCTGCCCTCCTTGGCCTCCCAAAGTGCTGGGATTACAGGCGTGAGCCACTACACCCAGCACCCATTTTTTTGAGACACAGTCTTGCTCTGTCACCCAGGTTAGAGTGCAGTGGCAAAATCTCAGCTCACTGCAACCTTCCACTCCTAGGTTCAAGCGATTCTCCTGCCTCAGCCTCCTGAGTAGCTGGGAGCTGGGATTATAGACACATGTGTCACCACGGGCCGGCTTTTTGAGACAGAGTCTTATTCTGTCGCCCAGGTTGGAGCGCAGGGCGGGATTCTGGCTCACTGCAGCTCTGCCTCCTGGGTTCAAGCAATTCTCCTGCCTCAGCCTCCTGGGTAAGCAGTGGATACAGGCACACGCCACCACACCTGGCTAATTTTTGTATTTTTAGTAGAGATGGCGATTCACCATGTTGGTCAGGCTGGTAATTTCTATATTTGTAGTAGAGACAGGGTTTCGCCATGTTGGCAAGGCTGATCTCGAACTCCTGACTTCAGGTGATCCACTTGCCTTGACCTCCCAAAGTGCTGGGGTTACACAAGTGAGCCACCACGCCTGGCAGTACTACCATCTATTAATAGATCCTCCCACAGCAGTTTCTCAGCCCAGACCTCTCCCTTCACCTCCAGATCCACATATTCAAGTCCATCTTTTCTTTTTTTTTTTTTTTTTTTTGAGACGAGTCTCAGCCTGTCAGCCCAGGTTGGAGTGCAATGGCGATCTATCTCGCTCACTGCAAGCTTCCGGCCTCCCCGGTTTACTTATTCTCCTGCCTCAGCCTCCCCGAAAGAAGCTGGGACTACCACGTCATCGCTAGTTTTTTTGTATTTTTTAGTAGAGACGGAGCCACTGTGTCAGCCAGGATGGTTCTCGACCTCCTGACCTCGGATCCGGCCCATCTCGGCCTCCCAAAGTGCTGGGATTACAGGCTTGAGCCATCACAGTCAGTCTCAAGTCCATCTTTCTACCTGGCTTTCTAAAAGGCAGTTCAATGGATAAAGAAAATATGGTCTATATATATCATGGAATACTACTCAGCCATAAAAAGGAACAATATAATGTCTCTTGCAGTAATTGGATGGAACTGGAAGGCCATTATTCTAAGTCAAGGAACTCAGGAACGGAAAACCAAATAGCTTATATTCTTGCTTATAAGTGGGAGCTAAGCTATGAGGGGGGGAAGATATACAGAGTGATATAATGGAATTTGGGGACTCAGGGAGGGGGGTTGGGATGGGGGTGAGGGACTACAGATTGGGTACACTGCTCTAGTGATGGGCACACCAAAATCTCAGAATTCACCACTATAGAATTCATCCATGTAACGAAAAAGCACATGTACCCCAAAAACTATTGAAATAAACATTTTTTTAATTCAAAAGAATAGGCCAGGAGTGGTCCGCCTGCCTCAGCCTCCCAAAGTGCTGGGATTAGAGGCGTGAGCCATCACACCTGGCCAAGTAGCTCAAATTCTTAAGTCCAAAACTGAGCTCTCAGTCCTCCCTGCAGATCTTTCTCCCCATCCCATCACGGTCTTCCCCATCCCAGTAAATGGCAGCTCCATCCTCCGGGAGGCTCAGGCCAGAACCGCTGGAGATGCACCACTTCTCCTCTCTTCCTCCCCACCACACCCCCACAGCCAGCACATCAGCAGAACGCTAATGCCTCCCAACATAACCAGCATCTGACCGCTTTTCACCACTTCCACCGCTATTACCCTTGTCAGAGTTTCCATTATCTCTCACCCAGACAAATATAATAGACTCTTTCATAGATGTCCTTGCCTCTGACAGTCTGTTCCTTACACTGCAGCCAGAGAAATCCTGTTAACACCTAAATCCGCTGCTCACATCTCCTTGGCTCAGAGCCCTCCCATGACTCCCGGCTCACTCGGAGTCAAAGCAAGGTCCTCGGCCTGCGCAGTGGCTCACGCCTGTAATTCCAGCACTTTGGGAGGCCGAGGCGGGTGGATCACTTGAGGTCAGGAATTCAAGACCACCCTGGCCAACATGGTGAAACCCCATCTCTACAAAAAATACAGAAATTAGCAGGCAGAAGTGGTGGACACCTGTGGTCCCAGCCACTCGGGAGGCTGAGGGAGGAGAATCGCTGGAACTGGGGAGGGAGAGGTTTGCTGTGAGCCGAGATCGCACCACTGCACTCCAGCCTGGGTGACAGAACAAAAACTCCATCTCAAAACCAAAAACAAATAAACAAACAAAAACAAAGCAAGGTCCTCACCGTGGCCCGCAAGGCCCAGTACAATCTGTCCCCATCCCCTCTGCCCTCATATCCCACCCTTCCCGCACATTCACTCTCCTACAGCCAGTGGCCTCCCTCACTGCCTCGGGAACACCCAGGCCCCTGCTCACCTCAGGGCCTTTGCACCTGCTCTTCCGTCTGCCAGGAACATCCTCCCCAGGCATCTACACAGCCTGCCTCCCCCTTCGCTGCTTCCTTAGCCCATTATTATCACCTCCTTGGGGAGCCCTTTCCCACCCACCCCATCTGAAACAGGCCCCATCTCCCACCCCCCTTTTTGAGACAGTTTCTTGCTCTTGTCACCAGGCTGGGAGTGCAGTGGCTCGGACCTCGCTCACTGCAAGCCTGCCCCTGCTCACTTATTCTCCCGCCTCACCGAGTAGCTGGGACTACAGGCGCCTGCCACCTCACTGGCTAATTTTTTGTATTTTTAGTAGAGACGGGGTTTCACCTCTAGCCAGGATGGTCTCTCGGACCTCCTGACTGCGGATCCACCCGGCCCGTCTCCCAGTGCTGGACAGGCGTAGCCAACGGTTCGCCCATCTCATCCCTCTTTATGCCACTACTCTGCCTCATTGTTCATGGCACTTATCACCAGCAGGCATCATATTTTATATGTATTTGATTCCTTGTCTCCCCAGTTGGAATGTTGGCTCCACGTTCACTGTTGAATCCCCAGCACTTAAAATAAGGGCCAGGCTCCAAGAAGGTGTCAGAGAATGTTTGCTGAATGAGCGGATGAGCGAACAAGCGCCGCAGGGCTGGAGGGGCTCCATCCTTACCTGCAGCCGGGCCAGGATTTGGTGGTAGTGGAACAGGGTGCAGAAGTCCACGTGGGCCGAGAACGCCTCCAAAGCCGCCTTTTCTGCCGGACTCGAGTGGAATTCCTGTTACCTCAGGAAGCAAAACTTCTCTGTAGGCCTTTTCCCCTTCCCCAAGGGAAAGAATTCTTCCCCTGGCAACCTAACTACACAATCAGAGCTCTGGACTTTGAAGTTTTGTTCTGGGGCTGGGCGCAGTGTCTCGCACCTGTAATCCTAGCACTTTGGGAGGCCGAGGCGGGTGGATCACTTGAAGTCAGGAGTTCGAGACCAGTGTGGCCAACATGGTGAAATCCTGTCTCTGCTAAAAATACAAAAATTAGCCGGGCGTGGTGGTGGGCACCTGTTGTCCCAGCTACTCGGGAGGCTGAAGCTGGAGAATTGCTTGAACCGGGGAGGCGGAGGCTGCAGTGAGTCGACGTCGCACCACTGCCCTCCAAACTAGACAACATGAAGACTCCGGCTCAAAAAAAAAAAAAAAGTTTTGTTTTGGTTGGAAAAAAAGTTTGTTCATTTTACTGAAACTGAGGCAGCCAAATATAGTGAAAAACTATACTGGGCTTAAAAAGCTGGAGGTTCAAGTTTTTGCTTTCACATTTCCTAGCCAATACTCACACAATCCCAGGAACTGTTTGACAGTGTAATGTCATCCTCCAGAAGTAGATGGAATTATTATTATTATTATTATTACATTGAGACAGGGTCTCGTTCTGTCACCTAGGCTGGAGCTCAGTGGTGCAATCTCAGCTCACTGTATCTTCATCCTCCTAGGATCAAGTGATCCTCCCACCTCAGCCTCCTGAGCAGCTAAGACTACAGGTGCCCACCACTATGCCTCGCCAATTTTTTACAATTTTTTGTAAAGGTGGAGTCTCACTATATTGCCCAGGCTGGTCTGAACTCCTGTGCTCAAGCGATCCTCCCACGTCAGCCTCCCAAAGTGCTGGGAGGCTGAGTCACCATCCCCCCAAGGTTGATGGAATTATAACTCCCATTTTTCAGCAGGAGAAACTGAGGCTCTGGAAAAGTCATTTGGTAAGGGCTGCAGTGTCTGTGGGAAGTGATTGCAATCTAGGTCTGTCTGGCTCCAGAGCATACATTGAACCATTTCGGGGTTTTTTTGTTGTTTTGTTTTATTTTTGAGATGGAGTCTCACTCTGTTGCCAAGGCTGGAGTGCAGTGGCCACGATCTCAGCTCACTGCAACCTCTACCTCCATAGTTCAAGTGATTCTCCTGCCTCAGCCTCCTGAGTAGCTGGGATTATAGGTGCTTGCCACCATGCCTGGCTAATTTTTGTACTTTTAATGGAGACGGGGTTTCACCATGTTGGCCAGGCTGGTCTTGAACTCCTGACCTCAGGTGATCCACCTGCGTCGGCCTCCCAAAGTGCTGGGATTACTGGCATGAGCCACCACGCCTGGCCTTGAGCCACTTCTTTATGTTTCCTATCTCAATGTCCTGGGTAATTGTCTTCACTTCTCTGAGCCTCAGTTTCCTCACTGGCAACAGAGGATCACAGCCCCTGTCTCAGAGGGCTATGGTGAGAATCTGATGAGATTACACGTGTCCTGTATACACATGTGTTTACATATGTGGGTATATATTTGTATATTTATGTGTGTGTATATTTGTGTATTTTTGTGTGCATATATTTGTGCGTGTTTGTGTGTGCGTATTTGTGTGTGTGTATTTGTGTGTATGCGTTTGTATATTTATGTATTTGTGTACATATATTTGTGTATTTGTGTGAGAATGTATTTGTGTGTGTATTTGCATATACTTGTGTGTGTATCAAGTCTAGCACAGAATTGAGTACATACAGTAGATGTTCAATAAATAAATGTTAAATGAATGAATGATGGTTGGGTGTGGTGGCTCATATCTGTAATCTCAGCACTTTGGGAAGCCAAGGTGGGCAGATCACTTGAGGCCAAGAGTTCAAGACAAGCCTGGCCGACATGGCAATCCCCTGTCTCTACTAAAAATGCAAAAATTAGCCAGGCGTGGTGGTGGGCACCTGTAGTCCCAGCCTCTTGGGGGGCTGAGGCAGGAGGATCACTTGAGTCCAGGAGGCAGAGAATTGCAGTGAGCTGAGATTGTGCCACTGCACTCCAGTCTGGGCAACAGAGTGAGATCCTATCTCAAAAAAATTAATAATAAACAAAAATAAATGAATGAATGAATAATAATCCTCAAAATCCTCAATAATGACAATGATGACGATGGTGGTAATAAGAACTCAGGTTCTAGAGTGAGACCAAGCCTAGGATGACGTGAATATGACACCCAAGGGTGCAAAATTTAATGGGGCACTCACTCTTAGGGTCAAGCGAATGCCTCACTTGCCTAACCCTAGTCCTGGGCCAGCTCTGGAGTCAGACCACTTTGGTTCAAATCTAAGCCACTATGCTGTGGCCTTGGGTAAGTCACTTTTCTTCCTATGCTTCCATTATCTCATCTGTAAAATGGGGGTGATGGTAGTATCTCTCTTATTGATGATTCAACAATACATGAAAAATGTCTGGCACAGTGCCATAGAGTCAGAGCACAAATTGTGTGATAATAATTATGATTACAGCGTTGTGACTTTATAGGTAGAATTCTTATCAGGTAGTAGACACAGTAATGATGAGGATGATTACTATACCCGTCTTACAGAGGGAAAAACCATGCCCCAGAGAGTGCCTGTTCGAGCCCTCAGAACAAGCCAGAATCGGGAATGGATGCTGCATCTGATCTCGGAGACCTGGCTCCTGCATTCCAGCTCATCTCCCGCCCACCAGGGAACCACGAAGGGACCCGGGAACTGCAACTCCCAGGAGGCGCCAGGGCAGTTCTCTGCAGAACTAGGGCCCTGCCGCCGTGAAGCCTGCTGGGAGCGGTAGTCCCCAGGCTCTTGGACCCGGGACGGGCGGTACCTGTATTAGGAGGCGGAGCAGCTGCTCCTTGGAGAAGGGAATGAAGCGCTCGCGGTACTGCTGGGCCCAGTCGCGGGGCTCCCTGGGGTTCCACATCTTGCGATACTCCCCCATCTTGGCTGCCAGCGATGAGAGGGCCCGGGGGGGCCCGAGGAGCGCGGGCAACAGTGGCCATACTCGGACCCTGAACCCCCAGACCCCCCGGGTCACATGCAGCATGGCTAGACCCTTTCCCTGGAGCCTAAGCAGAGGAAAATGGGCAGGGGGTCAAAGGCCATCTAGAGGAAAAGCGCCCTCTCCACCTCCACGTCCCACCCTCCAGAAGCCGTCTCTACCCCAGGCAGGGCGCAGAGCCCATCTGCTCGCCTCGAAGACCCTGTTGCCTGTCCCCTTCCCACACCGTTCAGTTGGCCTGGGTCCCACACAGGGGTCAGAGGTCTTAGGTTTCGGGGCGTTTTGCAGGCCCAGAGATCCTGTAGTGGTACAACGTTTGTTTGGGGTCTAGACAGCGAGGTAGATCTTAGGAGAGCAGGAATGCTCGGAAAGGTTACCTAGGGGGTGCAGGGCCGCCCTCCCTGGCCATGCAATCCCCCAATCTCTCCCTCACCTTAGCCAAAGCTCGACTGTCATTGAGCCTCCTGCGCATGTGCAGAAAGGCGTCCTGGGCTCCCGAGGTTCGGCTTCAGCCAGCAGTAAAACGCATGCGTAACGCCTGTATCAATGTGAGCTGTCCATTTCTCACTGCCGCCTCCCTATCTCAACTACGCATGCGCTATCTGCCTGCCTTTCTCCACTACTGGCCTCGTTTGGGCGCAACGCATGCGCCACAGGAGTGTATCCTTGTCAGCTTGCTACAAAGGAAAGGGGCGGAGTGGACGCGAGACACCCCCAGAGGAATGGGGCGGGGCAGGGCTCCCGCGCGCAGTACGCCAACGGCGCGCAGTCTAACGTCCGCCGAGGCCACGCCCCCGCTCGTGTCAGCTCCTGAGTAGGCGGAAAGCGGGAGGGGGCGGGACTTGAGCGCAGCCAATCAGCTGTGGAGGAGCGAAAAGGCGGGAAAAAGCGGAACCAAAAGAAGGCGAAGGTGGCGCCAGGGATCAGGAGAGGTGGGCGGGCGAAAGGAAGGGCGGGCCCTCCGGTGACGCAGATTGGCCCTCCAGAGACGGGGCGGCCTCTTCTTAGGCGGCGTCACCCCCAAACCCCAGCACTGCCATTCCAGGTCCTTAAAGGGGAGACCGCGATTCTAAGAAGGTAGCCTAGTGGCAGGGCGTGGCCTCATTCTGAGGTTCCCCACAAATCCGAGGTCCCGACTCCCAGCTTGAGGAAGTGCACTTTCATGAAAATGGAGCTGAATTCGAAAGGGAGGCCCTTATTCTGGGAAAATAGCCCCAAATGACACAAGACAGCCTGAAATATGCCCTGAGATACCTGGGTTCTCCACGAAGGGTGCTGTCACCCCCAAACCTGAAAGGGATTCTTCGGGTTCAGACCTCCCAGGGGCTCTGATGGCCGCACCCCCTAGTCCCCAGAAAATCCCACCTGTGTCCTCTCACAGAAGGACCCAGTCCTGCTCCTGGGTCACAAGACATGGTCCCCAAATATCCCAGCCCTCCCCTGCACTCCACCTCTGGGATCCCTGACAGCCCTCACCCCACAACCCCCTCAGCCCACATTCCTGACTTCTGGAACCTGAAGCAGCTCCTTCACTTATGTCCCCCCACTCCTGGGACCCCCAGAATCCCCCTAACCCCAGGCCCTCCCCAGAATCCCCCTAACCCCAGGCCCTCACCTCTCTGGAATCCTCCGTAGACCCCCTTAACCCACACCTCAACCTAGGGGACCCTCAGCGGCTCTCTCACCCTGCACCTCCACCTCTGCGACCCCTGGCAGCCCTCCCCACACAACCCCATTCCTGGGAGCCCCCCAGCACCCACATCCTATGTCCCCCACTTCAGGGACCCCTAGCAGCCCTCTTACCCCACACAACCCCATTCCTGGGACCCCCCATCACCCCCATCCTGTGCCCCCACTCCTGGGGCCCACAGAAGCCCCCTCACCACACAACCCCATTCCCTGGGACCCACCTGCATCCCCATCCTATGTCCCCACTTCTGGGGCCCCTGACAACCCATTCACCCCACACCCTGACTCCTAAGAGGCTCAGCAGTCGCCTCACCCCACACAACTCCCCTCCAGGGACCCCCCATCCCCACCCCATGTCCCCCAATCCTGGGGCCTCCAACAGCCCATCCACCCGGTTTCCCTGACTGGCATCCCCCATCTGTGTCATCCCACAGCAGCCAAGCCCAGGGCCGGCCTGAAGCCCCCGGACAGCAGTGCCCAGCAGGCAGCGCCCAGCACCCTGACTCCCACCTCCCAGTGGCCCCAAAGGAGAACAGCTGCCATGCACATCCCCGAAAGCCTCCAGGACCTGGCCAGCAGCGAAGCCGTGCAGTTGCTGAGAAGGCCCAAGACCATCACGCGGGTCTTCGAGGGGGTGAGGCCCTCCCGTGGCCCGACTATGCCCCTGGGTGACAGGAGCCAGGAGCTCTCAACTCCCAGACAGTGCGGGAGGTGGGAGGGGGGCAGGCAAGGAAGGGGTCAGACGGGGAGACAAGGCAACAGGGAGCAAATGCTGACACCACCTTTTCCTGAGCACCCCACTATGGGCCCGTGCTATTGAGGCACTTACAGACTCTCATAGTAAGGAACAGCCCTCAGAGTAGGTGCTGCAAGTCCCATCTCCGAGATAAGAAAACCGGCTCAGAAAAGTTAAGTAAATTTTTTTTTTCTTCGAAACAGTCTTAATTAGCCAGGCGTAGTGGCACACACCTATAATCCTAGCTACTGAGGAGGCTGAGGCAGGATCGCTAGAACCCGGGTGGTGGAGGTTGCAGTGAGCGGAGATCGTACTACTGCACTCCAGCCTGGGCAACAGAGCCAGACTCCATCTCGAAAGAAAGAAAGAGAGAGGGAGGGAGGGAGGAAGGGAAGGAGGAAGGAAGGAAGGAAAGGAGGGAGGGAGGAAGGGAGGAAGGAAGGAAGGAGTTTCGCTTTGTCACCCAGGCTGGAGTGCAGTGGCACAATCTCTGCTCACTGCAACTTCCACCTCTTGGGTTCAAGTGATTCTCCTGCCTCAGCCTCCCTAGTAGCTGGGATTACAGGTGTGCACCACTGCGCCTGGCTAATTTTTGTATTTTTAGTTTCGCCATGTTGGCCAGGCTGCTCTCGAACTCCTGACATCAAGTGATCCACCCATCTCAGCCTCCCAAAGTGCTGGGATTACAGGTGTCAGCCACCACACCCAGCCTCAGTAAATTTCTTAAATCTGGGATGTCCAATGGGGTAGCCACAACCACATGTGGTTACCTCACGTTGCGCTAATTAAAAGAGTTCATTCTTTAGTCATAGTGGCCACATTTTAGGTGCTCAACAGCCACATGTGGCTGGGGACTCTCAAACAGTACAGACTGGGTGTGGTGGTTCATGCCTGTAAAGCTAGCACTTTGGGAGGCCGAGGTGGGCAGATCACTTGAGGTCAGGAATTTGAGACCAGCCTGGCCAACATGGCAAAAACCTGTCTCTACTAAAAATACAAAAATCCAGGCATGGTGGCATGAGCCTGTAGTCCCAGTTACGTAGGAGGCTGAGGCTCGAGGATGGCTTGAGCCCATGTGGCGGAGGTTGCACTCCAGCGTCGGTGACAGAGTGAGACCCTGTCTTAAAAAAAAAACAAAACTGTGGCCAGGCGCAGTGGCTCACGCCTGTAATCCTAGCACTTTGGGAGGCTGAGGCGGGCAGATCACGAGGTCAGGAGATCAAGACCATCCTGGCTAACACGGTGAAACCCCGTCTCTACTAAAAATACAAAAAAATTAGCCAGGCATGGTGGCGGGTGCCTATAGTCCCAGCTACTCGGGAGACTGAGGCAGGAGAATGGCATTGACCTGGGAGGTGGAGCTTGCAGTGAGTGGAGATCACGCCACTGCACTCCAGCCTGGGCAACAGAGTGAGATTCTATTTCAAAAAAAAAAAAAAAAGTGCAGATATGGGACATTTTCATCATGCCAGAAAGTTCTGTTAGACAGTATTGGCTAAGGTCACTCAGTAAGAGGCAGGGGCAGGATTCAAACTCAGATCTGTAAGATGCCAGAGCCCATTTATTTTCCACCTCCCAGTTGAGGGAGGAGGAGGAGAGGAACAGGGGCTGGGGCCTCTAGGAAGAGAATAAGGAGTGCAGACCTAAAGTGCCAGATGTTGGGTGGTCACTGTGTGCCAGGCACCATGGCACCGTTCATTTCATCATCCCCACATTCCTAAAGAATCTGGACACCTGAAGTCAAATCCTCATTCAGCGCAGACTTTGCTCTGTGATCTTGAACCAATCACTGCTCATCTCTGGATCTCAGTACATGAAGGGTTAGAGCTGTGGCTCTGACCTTTAACCTGTGCTGCTTCCACCGCTCTGCTTTAACAGAATTGGAAACTAAGGCCTAGGGAGACGATGAGACTTGATCGAGGTCTTGGGAGTAGGTGGGGTTCCCCAGCTCAAACCCAGGGTCTCCCCTAAGTCCTAATCCAGAGTATCTCCTCTCTGCCCCTTCTAGAGCCTGAGGTTGGAGAAGGAACAAACAGGCCTGGAATCCTGGCTCAGCCACGTGCTGTCCATGCAAAGTGACTTACTGCCCAGTTTACCTGGGCCAGGCCTGGCATCATTACCAACAGCAGCATCTTTCTTTCTCAAAAGTGTCCCTTTTGTTTGATGGCTTGCGTGGTCACTCTGTGTCTGTGTGACCCTGAGCAAGCTATTTGATTTCTCTGAACATCTCCATACTCTCGTCTGTAAAAAGAGGATCCTAATACTCTACTCCTAGGAAGGACCATTGTGAAAATGAAACAAATTAATGCCTATAAACTGATTAGCGTGGGACAGGCAAGTAGTGATCTTTCCTTAGTGATTTTTCTTTTTTTTTTTTTTTTTTTCAGACAGAGCCTTGCTCTGTCACCCAGGCTGGAGTGCAGTGGTGCAATCTCAGCTCACTGCAACCTCCGCCTCCCGGGTTCAAGCAATTCTCGTGCCTCCCGAGTAGCTGGGATTCCCAGCATGCACCACCATGCCTGGCTAATTTTTGTATTCTTTGTAGAGATGGGGTTTCACCATGTTGGCCAGGCTGGTCTTGAACTCCTGACCTCAAATGATCCACCCGCCTCGGCCTTCCAAAGTGTTGGGATTACAGGCGTGAGCCGCCGCACCCAGCCTTAAACAGTGATTATTATCAAAACAAACCATTACTCGTGAGTGAGGAGAGGGCCTAGGATGATCGAGATTTTTGTCCATTGTCCTTCCCCAGGGAAAGAGGGGAATCTTGAAAACTACATCCCAGCCCCTGATCTTTTGCTGGTGTTAACTTCGCTACTCCTCACCACAACCCTATGACACAGGCATTATGATCCCTGTTTAACCCAAGGGGAAACTGAGGCTCACAGAGGCTGAGTGGCTTGCCCAAGGACATCACCCAGCTAATGAGCAAGGCCAACTCAGATCCACCCACCCATCTGGAAAGCCTCAGAAGGCAGGGCGGGTGGCAAGGGAGACGGAAGCCCAGCTGGTGTGGACTGATGCAGGGAAAGGGGAGGAAGAGCCGCCAACCATGCCAGACGTTCTGGTCACGGACTTTGCCTGCCGCCTCCATCCACCCTCCCCACCCCCCCGCCCTCTCCTCCTTCCCCCCTGGTCTGGCTCCTCAGTAGGGAGTCTCTGGGCAGCTGGTACTCTTGTCCTCACTGCCGCCTGCCAGCTGGTGCCTTAACTGATGAATCTTTGCTCCCTCCCTAGGGACAGGCCAGGGAGGGCATGGAAGGAGTTTGGACTGAGGCTTCAGAGGGATAGGGTCCCTCCAGCCCGGATGAGCCCCTGTTCCTCCAATCTCCAGTGCCCCGGGCTCATGCCACAGCCCAGGGTTTTGGGGGTCAGTGGACAGACAGCCCACCCACCTAGATGTCAGGAGGGCTGGATTCCAATCCCCCTTCCACCGCTTACTGACCTTGAGAGGACGCCTCCCCTCTCTGGGCAAATCACAAGAATGACCATTTTCCTGAGCACCTGGTAGACCCAAGCCCCTACCCCGCATTCCTCCTTTTCATAGCATAGAAACAGACCAGGAAACTGAGGCTCCAAGAGATGGGTGATTTGCCCCAGGCCATACAGCTGGCACAGTCAGACGCGTCTGGCTCTTTCCACTCCACCAAAATGGCTTCGATTTATCACCTGTGAAACAGAAATGAATTAATAACCTCCACCACGTGGGGCCGGTGTGAGGTTCCAGGGAGGTAGCACAGGTAAAATGAATATGGTCTCAAAAATGATCGATGTGCTTTCCCGTCCTCGACCTGGCTCTGCCTCAGACCAGCAGGGCCAGACACTCCCTCTCTATAGTCAGTTCTTCTGCTCCAAAATAGGCAGAAACATCTTACAGCCTCCCTCCAAGGGTTGCTGTGCGGATCAAGTGAGATGATGGATGTGAATACCCTTGGTTATTGCCGAAGGGCTAGGCAAAAACAGGGAGTCCGGGTGTTGCTGTTGTTGTTCACAGAAGGCAATTAAGGCAAAGGAGAAGGGAGGATGGACGGAAGCTGAGGAGTTTAGGGGTCAGTTCTTTGCCTCCTCCATCTCCACTCTGAAGGGCAGGGCAAGAGTCGAGACAAAACCAAAGTCATTCACTCTTTCAACATACATTTGCTGAAGTCCAGTCTAGTGCTGGATGCTGGGGATAGGGAGGAGGGGCCCGGCAAGGTGGCTCACACCTGTAATCCCAACGCTTTGAGAGGCCAAGGCAGGAGGATTGCTTGAGGCCAGGAGTTTGAGACCTGCTTGTGCAACATAGTGATACCATCTCTACAAAAAATTAAATATGAGTGAGGCATGGTATTTCGCACTTGTAGTCCCAGCTACTCAGGAGGCTGAGGTGGCAGGATCGCTTGAGCCCAGGAGGTCGAGGCTGCAGTGAGCCGTGATCACGCCACTGCACTCCGGCCTGCAAGACACAGTGAGACACTGTCTCAAAAACAGAAAAAAGAGAGAGAGAGTCCTGTGTGGAGCCTGTCCAGGAAGAGTTCCAGTTCTAACGAAGGGGAGATTTTCTTTTTCTTCTGTGTTGAGACAGGGTCTCACTCTGTTGCCCAGGCTGGAGTGCAGTGGTGCAGTCACAGCTCACTGCACTCCCAACCTCATGGGTTCAAGCGATCCTTCCGTCTTAACCTCCCAAAGCACTGGGATTACAGGCACGAGCCACCACACCAGACCAAAGGGAAGATTTTCAACAGTCTGTTTCCCTTGGCCTACCCACCCTCACCCCCAACCCCTATCGCCAACACTGCCACTTCCAATCAATCACCAAGTCCTATTTTACACGCTAAATATTACTGAATTCCCCAGGGCTCTGGCCTCAGCGTTTCTCGCCTGGGCCTCCCCGCCTCCTCTCAGGTGTGTTGGCCTCTTGTCTTGCCCACCTCCAATCCATCAGCCACGTGACCGCAGAGGGCTTCTCTAACCCCAAGGCTGACCTTGGCTGTCCCCTGCACAGAATCCTCCCATTCATAACATTGAATGCTTTCCATGGCTCCCCAAGTCTGGCTCCTGGCCCTGGTGTTCCAGGCCTCTTAGAGCCTGGCTCCCACCCACTTTTCCAGCCTCATCTCACACCAAAACCCTCCAGTGAGTTTCTCTCTTATCTCTGAAGCTGCCCGCTCTGCAGCATCTGGCTTTTCCACGTGCTGTCCGCCCTGCCAGGAATGCCCTTCCTCCTCTTGTCTGCCCAAGAAACTCCTTGTTCTTTAAGGTCCAGTTCAGAACTCACCTTAAATCCAGCCCTCAGTCCGGCTTCCGCCTTGACTCTCTCCCTGACCCCAGGCCCCAGCCTCCTCCCCACCGCCCCATCTACACACCAGCTCATCTTTGTCTGGCACAGACCTGCCCTGCTGCATTGTGACCATCTGGGACAAATCACTGGGGATTCAAATTTTCACTGAATTTCGTTGATAGGAGCCCCCCTACTCAAGGCGTGTGGTCCAGCATGAGGCAGGAGAGCAGGCAGTCAAGGGCAGACTCAGGAGCCAGGTTGCTTCGGTTCAAATCCAGGCTCTGACACTGACACTGACCAGCTGACTTTGTGTGTGTGTGTGTGTGTGTGTGACAGGGTCTCACTGTGTCTCACAGCCTGGAGTGCAGTGGCACTATCAGAGCTCACTGCAGCCTTGACTTCCGGGTCTCAAGTGATCCTCCTACCTCAGGCCTGCAAGTACCTGGGACTTCAGGTGCACGCCACCACACTGAGCTCATTTTTTTTTTTTTTTTTTTAAATTTTTTGTAGATACTAGGTCTCACTCTGTTGCCTAGGCTGGTCTCCTGAGCTCAAGTGATTCCTCCCACCTTGGCCTCCCAAGTGTTGGGATTACAGATGTGAGCCACCGTGCTTGGCCTTTTGTTTGTTTGTTTGGTTTGAGACAAAGTCTTGCTCTCTCACCTCAGCTGGAGTGCAGTGGCATGATCATGGCTCACTGCAGCCTCAACCTCCTGGGCTCAAGTGATCCTCCTGCCTCAGCCTCCCAAGTAGCTGGGACTACAGGTATGCACCACCACCCCCAGCAATTTTTGTTTTTAATATTTTTGTAGAGACTGGGTCTCACTCTGATGCCCAGGCTGGTCTCGAACTCCTGGCCTGACACAATCCTCCCACCTCAGCCTCCCAAAGTGCTTGAATTACAGGCATGAGCCACCTCGCCCAGCCAGCTAATTGGGTTCAGCCAATTCCTTATCCTCTCTGTGCCTCAGTTCCATTATCTGAAACACATGGCTGTGAGTCGTGCCCGCATCCTAGGGTGGCTGTAAGGATGACCTGGGTGAGGCTTTGTAGACTGTTTCTGTGGTTTATTTAGCAAATACACATAGAAGACAGGCATGGACGCAGACTGTGCACCATGCACAGACAAGAGGGACAGGGTTACCAGATCAGTGTCGTTATTTGTCTAAAACAAAATCCCGAAGCCATAAAACAAGGCAAAATGTTAATATGTGTTAGTTTGGCCAGTCGACACTGGGCGTTTATGTTTCTCTTCGTATTTTTCTGTATGCTTGGACGATTTTGCAAATTGAACCTAAGAAATGAATAGGAATTAGTGAGGCCAGGAGGGAGGAGACAGAAGTCGCAGAGGGAAGGGCTCTAAGTGCCTCCTCTCATTTAGTCCTCAGAACCACCCCAGAGGGAAGAGCTGAGAGGCAGAGAGAATAATCACGACTGCAAACACTGATTCAGCTCTTCCCATGTCCCGGGCAACGGGCCAAGCATTTTATACGGGTACCTGGGTTTGGTGGCAGAAGGAGAGTGTGGAGGAGGCAGGGGTGAGTGGGGAGAGATGAAACTGGAAGAGTGAGGGGAGCGGAGATTCTGCAGGGCCTCCAAGGCCAGGCTTCAGGGCTGGGACTCAGTCTTGAGGCACTGGGGAGCCATGAGGGACTGTGGGCAGGGAGGGGCAGGGTGTGGAAAGACTCCTCTGGGGCCGTGGTGGGGATGGGCTGAGGTGGGGGAGACTGGAGGTGGGAGGAGGCTGGGAGGAGGCTGGGGCAAGGGCCAAGGAGAGCGGACGAGGCCTGAGCCAGGATGCAGCGGAGGGGACGAGGGGCAGGAAGCTGAGGGCTGTGACACTATGACAATGACAAGGAGGGAGGGGCCCAGACGGACCAGTGACTGGGTGTACAGAAAGATCGACAGCACCAGGGAGGAAGGAGGAGCAACTTCAGGGAGAGACTGAGCTCCTCTCTGGCCCCTGGGAATCCACAGGTCTTCTCCCTGATTATCTTCTCATCCCTGCTGACCGATGGCTACCAGAACAAGATGGAGTCTCCGCAGCTCCATTGCATTCTCAACAGCAACAATGTGGCCTGCAGCTTTGCCGTGGTAGCCAGCTTCCTGGCCTTCCTCAGCTGCCTGGCCTTCCTCGTCCTGGACACCCAGGAGACCCACATTGCTGACACCCGCTTCAAGACAGCCTTCCAGCTCCTGGACCTCATCCTGGCTGGTAAGCCCCCAGGACCTCCCACCCAGAGCTGCCCCTCCTCCTGCTCACAGCCCTCCTGGCTCCCCAGGGCCTCCCGGGCACAACCCTTCAGCCGGCCTCCACCCTGACCGTCCTCCCAGCAGGAGGCATCTGACCACAAGTGGCCCAGAGCTTCTCACTGCTCCTGACACCTGCTGTCTCCTCCTGGGGAATTATTACTACCCTTTAGACTCTGGGTAAGGGTCACCTCTTCTGACCCCCAGGCAAATTATAGCAGCCTCCCTTCTGCCCTGTATTTTCTTTGCTTCCCTCGTTCACAGAAAATCTTTATTTTTATTATTTTTTGGAGGGGATGGAGTCTCACTCTGTCGCCAGGCTGGAGTGCACTGGCACAGTCTCGGCTCACTGCAACCTCCACCTCCCGGGTTCAAGCGATTCTTCTGTCTCAGCCTCCCGAGGAGCTGGGATTACAGGCGCATGCCACCATGCCCAGCTAATTTTTTTTTGTTTTAGTAGAGACGGGGTTTCACCGTGTTAGCCAGGATGGTCTCGATCTCCTGACCTCGTGATCTGCCCGCCTCTGCCTCCCAAAGTGCTGGGATTACAGGCTTGAGCTACCACGCCCAGCCAAAGTCTTGCCTCCTAACCACTGCCAAACACTCCCGATGGAGCCTGGCACACATCTAGCACAAAATGTGTGTCCTTCTTTGGGGCCTGACCTCCTTCCTCTCGGTCTATTTGATCTCAACTCCTCCCCACCCTGCCGCTCCTCCTCCCCACTGGGCCACTCCCAGTGACTTAGGGCCAAGGGAGCCCTGGAAGGTCATTCAATCTCCTGCTATGCAGGAGAACTCCCTGTGAGGGTGGAAATGTTCTGTGCCCGCACTTTCTCATGCAGGAGCCACTTCCCACCCGTGGCTACTAAGCACTTTAAAATGCAGCCACTGGCGGGACACGGTGGCTCACTCCTGGAATCCTGGCACTTTGGGAGGCCACGGCAGGCAGATCACTTGAGGCCAGGAGTTCGAGACCAGCCTGGCCAACAGGCGAAACCCCATCCCTACTGAAAATACAAAAATTAGCTGGGCAGGGAGGTGAGTGCCTGTAATCCCAGCTACTCGGAAGCCTGAAGCAGGAGAATCGCTTGAATCCGGGAGGCAGAGCTTGTAGTGAGCTGAGATTGCACCATGGCACCCCAGCCTGGGCAACAGAGCCAGACTCCGTCTCAACAACAACAACAACAAAAAGAAATGTGGCCAGTGCAGCTGAGAAACTTTTTTTTTTTTTTTTTTTGAGACAGAGTTGCACTCTGTCGCCCAGGCTGGAGTGCAGTGGCACAATCTCAGTTCACTGTAACCTCCGCCTCCCAGGTTCAAGCCATTCTCCTGCTTCAGCCTCCCGAGTAGCTGGGACTACAGGCGCCCGCCACCATGCCTGGCTAATTTTTCTTTTTTTCAGTAGAGACGGGGTTTCGCCATGTTGCCTGGGCTGGTCTCAAACACATGGCCTCAAGTGATCCATTTGCCTCAGCTTCCCAAAGTGCTGGGATTACAGGTGTGAGCCACCTCGCCCGGCCTAAAATCCTGTGTTAATGAATAGAAATTTAAACAGCTGCATGTGGCCGGCAGCTCCTGTATTAGACAGCGCAACTCTGCTCCAGCAGCTCGCTTTAGGGAAGGCAAGGAGGGATTGGGGAATGACTCCTGCGAGATGTGTCAACACAGAAGCTGATACAAAAAGTATTTTTCTTTTTTTTTTTTTTTTTTGAGACAGAGTCTCGCGCTGTCGCCCAGGCTGAAGTGCAGTGGCGGGATCTCGGCTCACTGCAAGCTCCGCCTCCTGGGTTCACGCCATTGTCCTGCCTCAGCCTCCTGAGTAGCTGGGACTACAGGCGCCCGCCACCGCGCCCGGCTAATTTTTTGTAGTTTTAGTAGAGACGGGGTTTCACCGTGGTCTCGATCTCCTGACCTTGTGATCCGCCCGCCTCGGCCTCCCAAAGTGCTGGGATTACAGGCGTGAGCCACCGCGCCCGGCAAAAAGTATTTTTCAATAACACGTAGAAGGTCGTGCAGCAAGACTGCCAGCCCCATCCTTCCCGTGCCTCAGCAGCCCTGCCTGAGCGAGCTTTCCTCCTGCCCCCTCTTCTCTCCCTGTGACACCGCAGTTCTCTGGGCAGTTGTCTGGTTCGTGGGTTTCTGCTTCCTGGCCAACCAGTGGCAGCATTCGCCGCCCAAAGCGTTCCTCCTGGGGAGCAGCAGTGCCCAGGCGGCCATCGCCTTCACCTTCTTCTCCATCCTTGTCTGGGTGAGGACAAGCCCCTCCACCGCCCCTCCCTAGGAGGGGCACCCTCTGCAGGGTGGGGTTGAAAGGGCTAGAACATTCCTGCTCTCACTTAGCTCCCCTGGGAGTCAGGGACGAGGGGGCTCCCCCAGGACTCCGCTGGTCCCTTCCAGGTGCCGCTTCATCTGAGCAGCCACAGCCCAGCATCAGGGCCTGTGCTTTGGCCCAGGGCTCCTGGACAGTGAGCAGTCCAAACACCGGTACCCTTTGTCTCCTTCCCAGGCCAGTCCCCAGCCCAGTCCCTCTCCTGACCTGCCCAGCCCAAGCCAGCCTTCAGCACGCTGTTTTCTGCCCACAGATATTCCAGGCCTACCTGGCATTCCAGGACCTCCGAAATGATGCTCCAGTCCCTTACAAGCGCTCCCTGGATGAGGGCGGCATGGTGCTGACCACCCTCCCCTCGCCCTCCGCCACCAGCTCTGTGAACATGCCCACCACTGGCCCCAACAGCCTGAGTTATGCCAGCTCTGCCCTGTCCCCTTGTCTGACCGCTCCAAAGGCCCCCCGCCTCGCTATGATGCCTGACAACTAAATATCCTTATCCACATCAATAAAGAGAGAATGCTCCCTCCAGAAGGGTTTCTAAAAACAGCCCTCAGTCCTTATCATGTCTGTTCCACTCTTGTCCCTTGAGTGGCGAAGGTGGGTAAGAATCCCACAAGGTCACCATTGGGGTCTCTGCACTGGGTCACATTTCCATAGCATCCCCTGGAGCCATCATTGGGGCACCACCTTGACAGTGATGGATTGGAAGTGGTGAGAGGAGGGAAGCACTTTTTTTTTTTTTTTTTTTGAGACAGAGTCTCACTGTGTCGCCCAGGCTGGAGTGCAGTGGCACAATCTCAGCTCACTGCAACCTCTGCCTTCCAGGTTCAAGCAATTCTCCTGCCTCAGCCTCCCTAGTAGCTGGCATTACAGGTACGCACCACCAAGCCTGGCTAATTTTTGTATTTTCAGTAGAGACGGGGTTTTACCATGTTGGTCAGTCTGGTGTCGAACTTCTGACCTTGTGATCCGGCCACCTCGGCTTCCCAAAGTGCTGAGATTACAGGCGTGAGCCACTACGCCTGGCCAGGAAGCACTTTTTTCAGGCCTGTTGCACACTAAGTCCTGTCATTACTCCTTGAGTCCCCACACTGGCCAGGGGAGGAGGCACAAGGAGCCTCCTCTTACAGTTGAGAGAGAGTTCAGAGAGAGAAAATGCTTCCGCCTGTGGAGAGAACACCAAAAAGAAGGGCCAACAATGGGACCCAGCCCTGTCACTCAAGCCCAAGCCCTTTCACTCCCCACGGTGACCAAAGACTAAAAACCATGGCGTGTGAGGAGTCGGTGAAGGAAGGAGGTGCTGAGTCCGCAAACGAGATTCAAGGGAGACCCTTGTCTTCAAATATTTCAAAGAATATCTTCGGGGAGGAGGGGTTTTTATTCCAGGAGAACCCCAGTGGTAAGCGGGGGACTCGGGCACAGGCCACAAACATTCTGACCTGTAGGAGCCAGGCAGGAAACCCCAGTGGGTGAAGCGCCTATTAAGGGAGTAGTGGGGACAGGGCCACGTCCAGGAGGGGCAGCCTCCAATCAGCGCACATTCGGTAACGGGGTCTGAAGTTTCTTTTCTTTTCTTTTCTTTCTGAGATGGCATCTTGCTTTGCAGCCCAGACTGCAGTGCAGTGGTACAATCATAGCTCTCTACAGCCTTGACCTCCTGGCATCAAGCAATCCTCCTGCCTCAAGCCCCAAAGTAGCTGGGACTACAGGTGTGTGCCGCCACTCCCGGCTAATTTTTCAATTTTTTGAAGAGATGGGATCTCACTGTTGCCCAGGCTGGTCTTAAACTCCTGGGTTCAAGCAGTCCTCCTGCCTTGGCCTCCCAAAGTGCTGGGATTCTTGGCATGAGCCACCACTTGGCCAGCCTGGGGTTTCTAGAACAGTGCTGTCCACTTGAAATCTGATGTGACACCCAAGGAGAGTTTAAAGTAGTCTAGTGGCCACATTGAGAAAAGTAAAACAAGGCTGGATGTGGTGGCTCATGCCTGTAATCCCAGCACTTTGAAAGGCCAAGGTGGGCGGATGACTTGAGGAGGCCAGAAGTGCAAGACCAGCCTGACCAACATGGTGAAACCCCGTCTCTACTAAAAATACAAAAATTAGTCGGGTATGCCTGTAATCCCAGCCACTTGGGAGTCTGAGGCACGAGAATCACTTGAAACCAGGAGGTGGAGGTTGCTGTGAGCCAAGATTACGCCACTGCACTCCAGAACGAGACTCTGTCTCAAAAAAGAAAAAAGTAAAATGAAACAAGTAAAATTAATGTTAATATTTTATTTACGTCAATATATCCAAAATATCATTTCAACATGTAATCAACATAAAAATAATTAGTGAGGCATTTTCCACTCTTTGGTACTAAGTTTTTGAAACCCATTGTGTATTTACACCAATAGCACGCCTCAGTGTGGACTCGCCAGGTTTCAGGGGCTCAATGGTCACACATAACCACTGGCCACCCTACCAAACAGTGCAGCTATAGAAACTCCAGTTTTTCTACGACAATTTGGACATCCATTCTGTGAGGGGGTTTTAAAATGTGAAATCTGCCGGGCGTGGTGGCTCACGCCTGTAATCCCAGCATTTCGGGAGGCCGAGGCGGGTGGATCATGAGGTCAGGAGTTTGAGACCATCCTGGCTAACGTGGTGAAACCCCGTCTCTACTAAAAATATAAAAATTCGCCGGGCATGGTGGCGGGTGCCTGTAATCCCAGCTACTCAGGAGGGTGAGGCAGGAGAATCGCTTGAACCCAGGAGGGGAGGTTGCAGTGAGCTGAGATCGCGCCACTGCACTCTAGCCTGGGCGACAGAGTGAGACTCCGTCTCCAAATAAAATAAAATAAAATGTGAAATCAGGCCAGGTGCAGTGACTCACACCTATAATCCCAGCACTTTGGGAGGCCGAGGTGGGTGGATCACAAGGTCAGGAGTTCAAGACCAGCCTGACCAACATGGTGAAACCCCACCTCTACTAAAAATACAAAAATTAACCAAAAAACACAAAAATTAACAAATACAAAATTTACAATTTGTATTTGTAAAAATACGAAAATTAACTACAACCAGCAGGTACCTGTAGTCCCAGCTATTCAGGAGGCTGAGGCAGGAGCATTGCTTGAACCCAGGAGGCGGAGGTAGCAGGGACCCGAGATGGCGCCACTGCACTTCAGCCTGGGTGACAGAGCAAGACTCTATCTCAAAAAAAGAAATTGAGGCCGGGCGCGGTGGCTCAAGCCTGTAATCCTAGCACTTTGGGAGGCCGAGACGGGCGGATCACGAGGTCAGGAGATGGAGACCATCCTGGCTAACACGGTGAAACCCCGTCTCTACTAAAAAGTACAAAAAACTAGCCGGGCGAGGTGGCGAGCGCCTGTAGTCCCAGCTACTCGGGAGGCTGAGCCAGGAGAATGGCGTAAACCCGGGAGGCGGAGCTTGCAGTGAGCAGAGATCCGGCCACTGAACTCCAGCCTGGGTGACAGAGCGAGACTCCGTCTCAAAAAAAAAAAAAAAAAAAAGAAATTGAAATCGGTGGGCAACAAATACAAAATAAACGTTGGGTAGGCCAAATGAAACACACCGCCTGGGGCCATCGTGGCCTGCAGAGCACTAGTTCACAAAGCGGACAAAAGGATACGAGATGTGGGGAATCAAATTTGGGTTCCATTAGTCCTTTTCTGGAGGCTTCCTGTGTGGCTGGCCCTGTACCTGGAGGTGTAGAAATAACTACGTGAGGCCGGGCACAGTGGCTCACGCCTGTAATCCCAGCACTTTGGGAGGCAGAGGTGGGCGGATCACGAGGTCAGGAGACCATCCTGGCTAACACGGTGAAACCCCGTCTCTACTAAAAATACAAAAACTTAGCCAGGCCTGGTGGCGGGCACCTGTAGTCCCAGCTACTCGGGAGGCTGAGGCAGGAGAACGGCGTGAACCCGGGAGACGGAGCTTGCAGCGAGCCGAGATCGCGCCACTGCACTCCAGCCTGGGCGATAGAGCAAGATTCTGTCTCAAAAAAAAAAAAAAAAAAAAGAAAAGAAATAACTATGTGGTCCCGCTGGGCGTAGAGAGAAAACAGCAGCAGCGCAGGGAGACAGGAGGTGTTCTGACATGGAAATGAAAGGACTCAGCGCTAGACATCCCTCTGGATAAGCTTGGGTGTGTCACTGGGTCCGAGTTGTATTGGCTATAAAACTAAATAATTAGACAGATTTTTTTTTTTTCCCCAAAGACAGGATCTCTGTTGCCCAGGCTGGAGTGCAGTAGAGTGATCACGGCTCACTGCAGCCTCAACTTCCTGGGCTCAAACAATCTTCCCACCTCAGCCTCCTGAGTAGCTGGGACCAAAGGTGCAGGCCGCCATGCCCGGTTAGTTTTTTGTTTTTTATTTATTTATTTTTTTTTGAGATGGAGTCTCACTCTGTCACCCAGGCTGGAGTGCAATGGCTCAGTCTCGGCTCACTGCAACCTCTGCCTCCCAGGTTCAAGTGATTCGCCTGCCTCAGCCTCCTGAGTAGTTGGGACTACAGGCGCATGCCACCCAGCTAATTTTTGTATTTGTAGTAGAGATGGGGTTTCACTATGTTGGCCAGGCTGGTCTCGAATTCCTGACCTCGTGATCCACCCACCTTGGCCTCCCAAAGTGCTGGGATTACAGGCGTGAGCCACGGCGTCCGGCCTCTTTTTTTTTTGTTTTAAAGAGGGTGTCTCACTCTTTTGCTCAGGCTGGTCTTGAACTCCTGGGCCCGAATAATTCTCTCACCTCCACTTTCCAAAGTGCTGGGATTACAGGCGTGAGCCACTGCATTCAGCTAAAGAATTGAACCGGATTCAGATGGATGCTTTTCAGACTCTTCAAAGAGATGCCAGCCGGGCACGGTGGCTCATGCCTATAATCCCAGCACTTTGGAAGGCCAAGGCGGGTGGATCACCTCAGGTCAGGAGTTCAAGACCAGCCTGGCCAACATGGTGAAACCCCATCTCTAAAAAATACAAAAATTGGGCTGGGCACAGTGGCTCACACCTGTAATCCCAGTACTTTGGGAGGCCGAGGCAGGTGGATCACTAGGGAAGGAGTTCAAGACCAGCCTGGCCAAGATGGTGAAACCCCATCTCTACTAAAAATACGAAAATTAGCCAGATGTGGTGGTGGGCACCTGTAATCTCAGCTACTTGGGAGGCTGAGGCAGAGAACTGCTTGAATCTGGGAGGCGGAGTTTGCAGTGAGCCAAGATCGCGCCACTGCACTCCAGCCTGGGTGACAGAGCGAGACTCCATCTCAAAAAAAAAAAAAAAGAAAATTAGCTGGGCACAGTGGCAGGCACCTGTAGTCCCAGCTACTCGGGAGGCTGAGGCAGGAGAATCACTTGAGCCTGGGAGGCAGAGGTTGCAGTGAGCTGAGATTGTGCCACTGTACTCCAACCTGGGCCATGAAGCAAGACTCGCTCTCAAAAAAACAAAAAAGCAAAAAAAAAAGAGATGCCTCAGGGCTGGGTGTGGTGGCTCATGCCTGTAATCCCAGCACTTTGGGAGGCTGAGGCTGGAAGACTTGAAGTCAGGAGTGTTTGAGACCAGCCTGGCCAACATGGTGAAATCCTGTCTCTACCAAAAAATACAAAAATTAGACCGGGTGTGGTGGCTCACACCCGTAATCCCAGCAACTTTGGGAGGCTGAGCCAGGTGGATCACCTGAGGTTGGGAGTTTAAGACCAGCCTGGCCAACATGGTGAAACCCCGTCTCTAAAAAATACAAAAATTAGCTGTGTGTGGTTGCGGGCACCTGTAGTCACAGCTACTTGGGAGGCTGAGGCAGGAGAACTGCTTGAACCCAGGAGGCGGAGGTTGCAGCGAGGTGAGATCGCATCACCGCAGTCCGGCCTGGGTAACAGAGGAAGACTCTGTCTCAAAAAAAAAAAAAAAAAAATTAGCCAGGTTTGATGGTACACGCCTGTAGTCCCAGCTACTCTGGAGGCTGAGGTAGGAAAATCACTTGAACCAGGGAGGCAGAGGTTGCAGTGAGAGAAGATCGTGCCACAGCATTCCAGCCTGGGAGAGTGAGAAAAAAAAAAAAAGAAAAAAAACAGGTGGCTTGGGTTGAGCAGGCAGCAATACAACCCCTTCCCCAGTCAACCCCAGAGAGTGAGCAGCCCTGCTCCTGTTTTCCATATTCGGCTTCCAGGCACAAATCTAAACAGAAGGTCCCTTGACTTAAGAGAAAGAAACAACAACAACAAAAAACACTGAAAAACCACATAGCGTTGGTTAAACACACAAGCCCTGGCATCACAAAGCCCAGGTGCAAAGCCCACCTTTGCCACTCACCGCCTGAACCTGTTTCCTCATCCACAAACTGCCCCCTCTGTAGGGAAGCCATGAGGGTCGCGGGAGCTCATCCACGCAACACACAGTGCCTGGTCCCTTTCAAGAAGAGCTCAGGAAACGCCAGCTCCCGGCCTCCTCAGGCTTCCAGAGCCAGGCTCCAGGGAAGCCGCAGGCAGTTATACAGTTTAGGAAGGTCTTAGAGGACATCTAGGAAGTTTGACCTAGTCAAGGGTCAAAAATCCAAAAGCTAACAACAGCCAGGCAGGTAACATAAGTGAAGAAAGTAGGCCAGGTGTGAGGCCAATCTGGAGAGAGACAAGGAAAATATTTCACTTTCCTCTTAACTTCGCAAACAAACAAAAATAACCACATGGCGTCAGCCCAATAATAAATGTAACAAGCCTGCAGCCAAGTCCTGGGGACTGTGGTGAAAAGAGCTGCGTCCCATCCATTCAGATCCAGCCATCTGTTGCCATCCAGAAATGAGGACCCAGCATTGTTAGACTGATGGTTGTTTTTTTTTTTTTTTTTTCAAGAGAAGCCAGAAATCTAGATTCTAGACTTTAATGTGAAAATCTGGTTTTTAAAGGCTAGTGACCCATTCTTGTTTTTTTTAAGAAAACAATGCCTCAACAGAAAATGTCAAGTTAGGGTGGGACGGGGGCTGCCCACGTGTGGTCCCTGACATACATGCTCTTTTTTGTTTTGTTTTGTTTTGAGATGGAGTCTCACTCTGTCGCCCAGGCTGGAGTACAGTGGCGCAATCTCGGCTCACTGAAACCTTCGCCTCCTGGGTTCAAGCAGTTCTCCTGCCTCAGCCTCCTGAGTAGCTGGGACTACAGGTGTGCACCACCACGCCCAGCTAATTTTTTTCGTATTTTTAGTAGAGACAGGGTTTCGCCATGTTGGCCAGGCCGGTGATCCTGACCTCAGGTGATCCACCTGCCTCGGCCTCCCAAAGTGCTGGGATTACAGGCATGAGCCACCACGCCCAGCCAATGCTCCTGAAGGTCCTCTGCAACCCTGAGGGTTTGGAGAACCATCAGACAAGTTCTGTGCCAAGGTAAGAAGACTCTTCAAGATTCTCTCCAAAACTTCTTCCCAGCAGCACCGCAAGGAACTGCACAGCTGAGAGTCTTGGGAGACCCAGTTTCTCCTCTTCCTGCTCCTCCCAGGCCTCGTCGCCTGCAGATGGTCAACAAGGCAAAAGCAGAAGCAGAAAGAAGGGCAGGGGCGAGACCCCACACACGCCAGAGACAGAGCGGCAAGGAGCAGCGAAAGAAAGGTTTCATTTTCTTCTGTTTATTTCAAGAGAACAAAGAATCAACCATCAGTTCTGTACAAAAACATGGTGTGAGAGCCATGGGACCCTCGGCCCAGCCCCCTTCCTGCACTTGAGCCCCGCGTCCCCCTAATTTGCCAAAAAACCATGAGAAGACCAAAAAACTCAAACTCTGGGGGAAAAAATTACTATGAAAAAAAATCAGGGGAGACCTTCCTGGGCCTCCCTTTCTCCCTATCCCCAACCTAGAAATTTAGGGGGGGTTGCGGTTCATGGCCATAGCAGGAGGTGGGGCAGATGGGTGTCGGTAGATTTAGTGTTTGGCAACCAGTGGGGCTGGGGGTGGGATCTGGGAGGGAGCCGAGGGGCCTGGGGAAGGGAAAAGATCTTGGACCCTGCCCTGGCCCACAGGACACTCAAAAACACTTTATAAAAATTGGGGCCACAGAGTAGAAGAAAAACGAGTCATCAGAATCAAAAACTAAAGAGTGGAAAGATTTTTTTTTTTCTTCTCTAAAAGGCAAAAAACTACAAACAGCCCAAGTCCTGAGCTCCCCAAGACCTGGATCCTCCACTGTCCCCCTGAAACCCGGCAGGAGGCGGGATGCGGAGCGCGAGAGGTGGGTTCTTAAAAAAATCACCCCTGGATGGGAAAGTTCTTCATCTTCTGCCGCCTTCCTCTGCCTCCCGCCGCTGCCGAGGAGAGAGATGGAGAGGACCGGGGCTATGCCGGCAAACTCAACTTCTTCCCCTTTAGGACTGTGAGGAGAGAAAACAGGGAGGATGTTACCGCTGGGGCCCCTGCAGGGAGGGGACAGTCTCCCACAGCCAGAGCAGGGCAGGCACGCTAGATGGGCAGGTCCACAGGGAGGGAGGTCCCCAGGACTCACGAATACATTCCTGGTTTCTTTCTTTCCTACCCCTTCTCGCTACTGGCAATTCTCTTTCTTTTTTTGAGACAGCATCCCACTCTATAGCCCAGGCTGGAATGCAGTGGTATAGTCACAGCTCCCTGCAGCCTTGACCCCCTCAAGCAATTCGCCCACCTCAGCCTCCCAAGGAGCTGGGAGCACAGGCATGCACCACCATGCCCAGCTAATTTTTTAATTTTTTATTTGCTGTAGTGACAGGGTCTTGCTACGTTGCTCTGGAACTCGTAGGCTTAAGCACTCTCCCAAAGTGTTGGGATTACAGGCATGAGCCACTGTGCCTGGCCAATTCTCTTTCTATGTATTTTTTTTAAGGGTTTTGTTTTGTTTTGTTTTTCTGAGACAGGGTCTCACTCTGTCACCCAGGCAATCACAGCTCACTGCAGGCTTGAACTTCCCAGACTCAGGGTATCCTCCCACCTCAGCCTCCTGAGTAGCTGGAACCACAGGTGCACGCCACAACACCCAGCTAATTTTTCCATTTTTTTGTAGAGACAGGGACTCGCCACGTTGCCCAGGCTAGTCTCAAACTCCTGGGCTCAAGCCGTCCACCCGCCATGGCCTCTCAAAGTGCTGGGTTTATAGGCGTGAACCACCACACCTGCCATGGCCTCTCAAAGTGCTGGGTTTATAGGCGTGAACCACCACACCCGATCGATTATTTCTCTTTACTTGTTCATTCACCATCTCCTCCACCAGAATAAAAGGGAAATAGAGGTCTTTGTCTGTCTTTTCTCCTCCTACTGTATCCCCAGAGCCTGGCACCTGGCTGGGGACACAGAAAGTACTCAATACGTTCGTTGAATGAATAAATGAACGAATCTCAGTGGGCTGAGTCCCTGCCCTGCCTGGCCTGCACTCCAAGTGACATGGGGGCTAAGGACAGAGGCTAACGGTCTGAATTCCTAGGAGGATGGTGGGCCTGCAACCCCAGAAACCAGGTGAAGAAACGCTCCCTCCTTTGCATAATACAGGGGTAAGGAGACAGACCCCAGGCCCCAGGCCCCAGGGAGGGCAGGAGCCGCAGAAATGGGAGGTTCCCGTCCAGCCGCCCCACATCCCGGCTACCTTTGGTGATATAGAGGTAGAAGAAATCGCAGTAGAGGACTGTCTGGACCAGGCCTGCCACGATGGCGATGAGGTCGAAGAAGCCCTCGAAATGGTAGCGCCAGATCCAGTTGAAGAGATAGAGCGTGCGGTAAACGCCCAGCGCAAACAAGTAGTGGCTGGTGATGGTCTCCGCCTCGCCAGTCTTGCTCACCATGAACAGCTGCGGCAAGATGGCCACCGACTCCAGGTAGATGGAGAAGGTCCAGAGGATCTGCAGAGAGACCAAGGACAGGATGAGGTGGGAGGGGACAGGGCGGGAGAGAAGGCAGAGGACGACATGGCAGTTACAGGTGCTGCGAAGGTGGAGAGAGAAAGAAGGTAGTCCAGGCGCTGCCACGTGCCACACACAGTTCTGCCTGAGTTACTGGTATCTCTGATTTAATCATCACCATGGCCCGGCGAGGAGATCCTATGATTAGCACACTTATTCTACAGATGAGGAAACTGACACCAGAGAAGGTAAGATACTCGCCCAAGACCATGTAGCCAGCAAGCAGCAGAGCAATGATTCGAACCAAGGATCTGCGGTCCGTCCTCATGAACACTTTGCAGTCGAGCCTCTCTGAAAGGCAGGCTGGGCTGGAATCTTGCCTTGGAAATTTCCCTTCCTTTTTCTTCTTTTTGAGATGGAGTCTCACTCTGTCACCCAGGCTAGAGTGCAGTGGAGCGATCTCAGCTCACTGCAACCTCTGCCTCCTGGGTTCAAGCGATTCTCCCGCCTCAGCCTCCTGAGTAGCTGGGATTACAGGCGCCTGCCACCACACCCAGCTAATTTTTGTATTTTCAGTAGAGACAGGGTTTCACCATGTTGGCCAGGCTGGTCTCGAACTCCTGAGCTCAGGTGGTCTGCCCGCCTCGGCCTCCGAAAGTGCTGGGATTACAGGCGTGAGCCACCGCGCACGGCCCACATGCCATTTCCTGCGGCATGTTGCATATGCTGTTCCCGCAGCAGGAAAAGCTCTTCCCCACACTGTCACACATCTGCCTACTCCATATTCTCCCAGCCTCAGCTCATCAGTCACCTCCTGAGAGGGACCCTCCCTGGCCATCCTTCCCCCAGGACTGTCACACCATCTTATCTCCTTCCTGGCCACCCGCACCAGCAATTGAGCTCTGTGAAGGCTGGGATCCTACTTCTTGTTCACCCCGCGGCCGTAGCACCTAGTACAGTTCTTGAATGAGTGAGGAAATGGGAGCGAGCATCTATAAAGGGGTCCCCATGTGCTCAGCACAGGCCACCATTTAGGCAGCAGTGACAACCATCATTCGTGAGCAGGACAGGACATCATGGGACAGGGGAGAAGACATCTGCCAGCCCCCTTTCAGTTCCCAGCTCCCTGAAAGTGCCACCTGGGGTGATGTGTGATCTGCAGACACACTGAAACCTCCCCTCAGAGTGCAAAGCCAGGTGGCAGGTGTGGCTCCTCGGCTGTCTTGGTTTGTGGGAGGAAGGTGGGGGCACCAGTACCTGTTCATAACAACTCCAGCTTTTCTAGCATTTACGACATCCAAGGCACCGCTCCTTAGGGTGTTCACTGGCCTGAGCCTTAACCCCATGAGGTAGGTACTGTTGTCATTCCCATTCTACAGATGAGGAAACTGAGGCCCAAGGGATAAGAAACATGTCCGGATTCCCACTGAGGCAGGTAGAGTCCAGGACCTGCTCCCAGAATCCTCCAGAATCCTCCAGGGAGGCTCTCGTCAAGCCAGGTTAGTTGATGCTGCTGGGACACGAAACCATGAAATTCATGCCCATTCAACTCTTACCCCTGGGGTTGCCCTTAGGGAATAGAATCATAGCTCAGGCAGAGATAGAAGGTCTGTTGCATTTTTTTTTTTTTTCTGAGGCGGAGTTTCGCTCTTGTCACCCAGGCCGGAGTGCAGTGGCGCAATCTTGGCTCACTGCAAACCTCTGCTTCGCGGGTTCAAGTGATTCTCCTGCCTTAACCTCCCAAGTGCCTGGAATTACAGGCACTCACCACCACACCCAGCTAATTTTTGTATTTTTTTTAGTAGAGACAGGGTTTCACCACATTGGCCAAGCTGGTCTTGAACTCCTCACCTCAAGTGATCCACCCATCTCAGCCTCCCAAAGTGCTGGGATTATAGGCGTGAGCCACTGCACCCAGCCTTATTGCATTTTTATCTATTCCATGATGTCGAATTTTTTATTTTTTTATTTTATTTTTTATTTTTTGAGACGGTGTCTTGCTCTGTTACCCAGGCTGGAATGCAGTGGTGCGATCTCAGCTCACTGCAACCTCTGCTGGCCAGGTTCAAGTGATTCTCCTGCCTCAGCTTCCCGAGTAGCTGAGATTATAGGTGCGTGCCACCACGCCCGGCTAATTTTTGTATTTTTAGTAGAGATGGGGTTTCAGCATCTTGGCCAGGCTGGTCTTAACTCCTGACCTCGTGATCCATGATCCACCTGTCTCAGCCTCCCAAAGTTCTGGGATTACAGGCATGAGCCGCTGCGCCCAGCCTATCTGAATTTTTAAAGAATATTTTCCTTAGGCCAGGCATGGCAGTTCACACCTGTAATCCCAGCACTTTGGAAGGCTGAGGCAGGCGGATCACTTGAGGCCAGGAGTTCAAGACCACCCTGGTCAACATGGCAAAACCGTCTCTCCTAAAAATACAAAAAAATTTTACCTGGGCATGGTGGCCGCTGCCTGTAATCCCAGCTACTCGGGATGCTGAGGCATGAGACTCTCTTGAACCCGGGAAGCAGAAGTTGCAGTGAGCTAAGATCATGCCACCCCACTCCAGTCTGGGCGACACAGCAAGGCTCAAAAAAAAAAAAGAGGCCTGTGTTCTGGTCTGGCCTCCTCCACCTTTAGCAAGCCGCACTACCTCCCTCAGCCTCAGTCAGTCTCCCCATCCTCAAAATGGGTCTAGTAATCCCTAGTCAACAGGACAGTTATGAGCTAAGTCAAGGGCTTGGATAAGTGATCCAAGCAAGGTGATAACAATATATTTGCAAAGTCCAGGATTCCCGCCACAGTATGATGCAGCCTCCCTCTGGTATCTCTGACCCATGGGCCAAAGTCACCCTCTGTTGGATTTGTCTGGCCTGTACAGTGCTTTTAAAGCTATATTTTGAAGGCCAGGCACAGTGGCTCATGCCTGTAGTCCTAGCACTTTGGGAAGCCGAGATGGGAGGATTGCTTAAGACCAGGAGTTTGAGACCAGCCTGGTCAACATGGCGAAACCGCATCTCTACTAAAAACACAAAAATTAGCCAAGCATGGTGGCAAGCGCCTGTAATCCCAGCTACTCAGGAGGCTGAGGCAGGAGAATCACTTGACCCGGGAGGCGGGAGTTGCAGCGAGCCAAGATCACGCCACTGCACTCCAGCCTGGGCGACAGAGCGAGACTCCGTCTCGAAAAAAGAAAGCAAGAAAGCAAGAAAGCAAGATAGTTTGAATCTGTGGCTAAAATTTTAAAATGCTACATCTTGCCTGAAAACTCCTGAATTATGGCTGCTGTTGAAAAGATCAGCACATCTGGCCACCCAGGCCTATCTTCCTATAAGGCAGGAGTGGGCATAGATAAGAAAAGGTTGCCCTGAATTTATTATTCCTGCCAGGCCCCAGGACGCAAGAGATCGCAAACTTAGCATTGGTTCTCCCAAAATTCCTCCCAGGAGTTTGTACAGGTTCCAGCAAAAACACCATGGAATAAAAAAATCATAACAGCAAACATTTAAAAGTATGAGAGATGGGACTAAACACTTCAGTCACTGAACACTGACACGGCACTTCCTACCTCACCCCAGACACTGTGCTTTATTCATACCAACCTCTCATTTGAACCCGATGACACAGGAACTGATTATCTCCATTTTACAGATGAGGAAACTGAGGCACAGGGTAGTTATGTGATTTACCCAGAATCCCATAGCTGCTACGTGGTAGAGGCAGGATCCAAATCTTTACACTCTGACTCTAGAGTCTTTATGTGTTTTGACACCAGGCAATGCTGCAAAATCTCAGTAAATTCTCACAATGCCCTGATCACAACTTTACAAATGTGGAAACTGAGGTACAGAGAGGTCAAGTCACATGCCCAGGATCATGCTAATAGAAACTAGCAGATTTGGGGCCAGGCGTGGTGGCTCATGCCTGAGGTCAGGAGTTCGAGACCAGCCTGGCCAATATGTTGAAACCCTGTCTCTACTAAAAATACAAAAATTATACTGGCGTGGTGGTGGGCAAATCTGCAATCTCAGCTACTCAGGAGACTGAGGCAGGACAATCACTTGAACCTGGAAGGTGGAGGTTGCAGTGAGCCAGAATCGTGCCACTGCCTCCAGTCTGGGCAACCAAGCGAGGCTGTTTCAGAAAAAAGAAAGAAAGAAAGAAAAAAGAAACTAGCAGATTTGGAATTCAAATTCAAGAATGCTGGGCCAGGTGTGGTGGCTCACACCTATAATCCCAGCACTTTGGGAGGCCAAGAGAGGCAGATTATTTGAGCCCAGGAGTTTGAGACCAGCCTGGTCAACATGCGAAACCCTGTCTCGACTAAAAATACAAAAATTAGCAGAGCATGGTGATGTGCACCTGTCTTCCCAACTACTCGGGAGGCTGAGGCAGGATAATTGCTTGAACCTGGGAGGCGGGGGTTGCAGTGAGCCGAGATCGTGCCACTGCACTTCAGCCTGGGCAACAGAGTGAGACTCTGCCTCCAAAAAAAAAAAAAGGATCCCTAAGCCTCAGTTTCCTCATCTGTAAAATGGGGCTGCTGAGAAAGGTAAGTAGGTGAAATGCTTAGGGTAGCGACTGACACATAGTGAGTCTTGCTGCTGTTGTGTGAATCTCCTCTGACCCCACAGCCCATGCACTGAACTTATGCGTCCTAAAATAAGGCAGTTTGGGCATACCCTGCAGAAGGAAGCCTGTGAGAGGGTCTCCTGTCACCGCTACTCTGCCACAACCATCCCCCCAAATAAGGAGTCACAGCAAGGCGCCTACCTCCAGAGGGGTGAAGTCATGATTGACCAGGAATGCCAGAATGGCTGTGGGAACGACCAGGAACTCCACTCTGAATGTGTCATGGTTCCCATCGTAAGTGGCTTTGAACTTGCTATAAATCAACCAGACCGTGGTGAAGGAGCAGGCTATGTAGACCACCTGAGGAGGAGGATGATGAAAAGGGGCCTCAACTCATAGGCCAGGGTCTGTGCCCCAGCAGGCTCAGACCCAGGAGTCCAGACCCCTCCCTCAGACCCAGGAGTGCAGGCCCCCAGCCCCTCCTCCCTCAGACCCAGGAGTCCAGGCCCCCAGCCCCTCCTCCCTCAGACCCAGCAGGCCCCCAGCCCTCCCTCCCCTCAGACCTTTCAGGAGTCCAGACCCCCAACCCCTCCTCCCTCAGACCCAGGAGTCTGGGACCCACACCCGGCTCCAGTGCTTCAGTGGGGACCAGAGGGGTGGGGAGGAGCCTCTACCTTCATACACGTGTTGTAGAGTGAGATGTAGTTGGTGAAGAGGTCCAGATATCGGGCAGTGAACACCACAGCAAACAGGACCTGGCTCTTCCCTGAAATTCCTGTGGTCCAGAGAGAGACAGAGAGAGGGAAAGAGAGAGAGGGAGAGAGAGAGAGAGCGAGCAAGAGAGAGGAGGCTGGGGGTGGGCTGCATGGGCAATAAACTAAGGCACGGCGCCCGGGACCAGCCTGGAGGCAGCTCTGGAGTGCAGCTGTCCCCGGAGGCCTCCCCAGCCGGCCCCGCCTCATCAGGGCCCTTTCCCACGGCCCACAGCCAGGGGGCAGCCCAGGCCCCCGAAGCTACTCCAGCCCGAGGCTCCGTCCCAGACTAGGCCTCATGGCCACCCCTGACCCCCTCGGGGTCCTCCTTCAGTCCGGACCTGAGCTGGGGCCTAGGGAGGACCTCCCCTGACCTCAGCCCCCCGATCTGGTCACCTTCCTCCCGTTCCCTTCCTGGCCGCCACGGTCCACGTCACCAACTCACAGCCACCTCCCCGCCTGCCATGGTTCCCTGTTCCCGGTCCGTGAACCCTCGGGCTGCCCAGACTGGGGCTGGGGGTGGCTGAATTGGGGGCCTAAAGCCATTCACATCAAACTGTATGCACCCCCGCCAGTCTGGGGAAGGGAGCTGATCCCCTGAAGACCCACAACCTAGAAGAGAGATCCCCAGCAAGCAGTGGGGGTGGAACCTGTGCCCCTAGTGCCCCCAAACCCTGCCTGAGTCCTGGGACGCCCCCAACCCCCGCCCTCAATCTCTCTCCTTCGCCAGCCCTGGTGGGCCTCTCACCGGCACACGAGCGGGACTTCCAGATTTTGAGCAGTAGCAAGATGATGGCGAGGAGGTGGGAGAGGTCTCCCAGGAATCGGAAGAGATTCATGGCTGGGGGGCCCTGGCAGGGCTGAGTGGGAGGGAGGCAGGCTGGCGGGGGGCTGCCCCCCGAGGCTGCTGGTCTGAACGGGAGGCTGGGCTGGGGGGAAGGGAGAGGGACCCTAGGTGCGCTCCGCTCCGGGGAGGGGACTCTGGGAGGGGGAGCAAAGGCCGGAGCTGGCGGCGGAGCTGGAGCCGGGAAGAGGGAGGAGAGCGGGAGGGGGAGGAGTCCGGGCCGGGAGGCTCCGCCCCCGAGGGCGGGGCCCGGATCCCCGGCGCCCCCTATCGTCCACCTCCTGCTTTGCCGTGGCGGCGCTAAATGCACCCCCAAAGCTGCCCCTTAGGAACTTGGGAGGGTCGCAGGGTTCGGAAAGTGCCAAATCCGGCACCGGCTTGCCCAGGCAGTCTGTGTCTCTGGAAGGGACGCAGTCCAGTACACCACCCTCGGCCCTTGCAGGGATGTAGAGGCTGCCCTCAGCTTTAAAAATCCTGCAGGAACCCAGAGGCTCAGCTGCCAGCTTCTGCCCCTTTCAGGCACTCTAGCTCAATCCCCCAGAAGACAAGAAAGATACCCCACCCACTTCCTCCCCTAGACCCAGGACTCAAGGCCCCAGCCCGTTCGTCAGACCCGAAAAGTCCTAGGTCCCCAGCCCTCCTCCTCCCAGACCCCAGGAGAGTCCCAGGCCCCAGCCTCTCCCTCAGACCCAGGAGAGTCCAGGCCCCAGCCTCCTCCTCCAGACCCAGGAGTCCAGGCCCCAGCCTCCTCGGGCCCAGGAGTCAGTGGCCTCCTCCTCAGACCCAGGAGTCAGGCCCCAGCCTCCTCCTCAGAGTCCCTCCATCCATTCCCCTCCATTCCATTCCCTCTCCATCCATTTCCCTCCCTCCATGTCCATTCCCTCCTTCCATTCCACTCCTCCTCCCTCAGACAGTCCAGGCCCTCTCAATTGCGTCCAGACCCCTGTCCTCCTCCTCAGGCCAGGAGTCCAGGGCCCAGCCCTCCTCCCTCAGACCCAGGAGTCCAGACCCCAGCCTCCTCCCTCAGGCCAGGAGTCAGGATACAGCCTCCTCCTCAGACCAGGAGTCGGTTGTATCCTCCTCAGACAGGAGTCCGGACTGAGCCCTCCTCCCTCAGGCCAGAGTCAGGCCCCAGCCCCTCCTCCTCCCTCAGACCCAGGAGTCCAGGGCCCCAGCCCCTCCTCCCTCAGACCCAGGAGTCCGGGCCCCCAGCCCCTCCTCCCTCAGACCCAGGAGTCCAGGGCCCCAGCCCCTCCTCCCTGAGACTCAGCAGTCCAGGGCCGCAGCCCTTTTCCCTCCTAGGATGCTGTTCTTTGGAACTTAGGGTCCCACCCCCACCATCTTATGGCTCAAGCTTCCTAACCTTAAGAATCTAGATCTACGGTTTCTTTCTCCCTTTACGACCCACACATTTAGGCCCTGATTCTCTTCTTTTTCAGGAATGTGCACCTCACCCTGCTCTCCCAGACCTTGAGGATGAAGGAAACAGGAACCCCACCCAGGAAGCTCAAGGCTGAAACTCTGACCCAAACTATCTCAGGAGCCCCTGGCCCTGGCTTCCCCCCTGCTCCAGAATTTCTGCCCTGCCCACACACACACACACCCTCTTCCACCCAGCTGTCCTGCCCCATGCTCTACCCTACAGCCGAACGGGTGGCTTCATAAAAGTGCCAGGCCCAGCCCCCTAGGAGGGGAATAGTGGGCATCTGGGTGTGGGACCCTCGGGGAACAGCCTGTGGTCTGGACTCCTGCGTCTACGAGGAGACAGATGCTGCTTCCCTTCTGGATGATGGGGTACCCACAGGTGATGGAGGCCAGGGTCCCTCAATAAAAGAAGGGGAGCAGGCATGTTGGTTTCTTCACAGGGTTGGAAGGACTGGGTACCCAAGGGGGACATCCACGAGTCTTGGGTCCCTGAAGGTGGCTTGTACTGGGGGAGAGTCTGGATGACAGAGTCCTTAAAAGAGACTCTGACTTGGAGGCGGGCCCCAAATCCCTGGGTCCCAGTGGAGAGGGGACTCCTGGGTCTGAGGGAGAAGGGACTGGGGGGCGGGACTCCTGGGTCCACGGTGGAGACCTGGTTTTCAGGCCTGGCCTTCTGGGGCAATAAAAGCCACAGATTGAGTCTTAGTATGGCGAACACTGAAGTCCGGGAAAGGCCTCCTGTTTCCAGAGCCTCAAGGCAGGGATGGGGCAGGGGGCAACAACCCCCAGACCTGAAGTCTAGCTCTGAAGCTGATGTCTCCATACCGGGTTCTGAGTCCCTGCCTGCCGGTCCCCAGCCCGACTTCTTCCTTCCGTTTTATTTTCAGCCCCTCACTCCCCTGTCCCAGGAGGAAGGCAGAGGCTGGTAGCTGGGGTGGGGGGCGGCCCCCTCCCCAAGCCTGGCAGGAGGAGGGGTCCCCAGGGAGGCCAGGAGGGGGGGCTGTGGGTCTCCCGGCAGTGGCGGACGGGGACTGAATGTTAATCGCATCCCGAGTGAGTGTGTGTGTGCGAGAACACAGCAAGTGTGTGAGTCCCTCCCGCTCCGGCTCCTCCAAGCCGCGGCCGCCGCCGCCACCCTCGCCCGCAGCCTCCCGCAGCCTCCCTCGGCCACCGGTGCCCTGCTGGGGGGTGTCGCCTGGGTGGGTCCGCCTGGCCCCCAGGGGTCTCTCGAGCGTCTGCCATCTGCCCGGTGAGGATCTGTATGTCCGGGTGTCTGAGGCTGGCTGGTGGAGGGGGGGTGTGTCTGTAAGCGCTGCGGCGGTGGAGGGAGGGAGGGGTCTGTCTGTCTATACCGACCCTGAGCCGCCTGCCTGGGTGTCATGGGGCCCCCACTCCTTCCCCCCGGCCCCCCCAAAGCCAGATGGATGGTGTGTACCTGGGTTCTGTGCCTCCTGCCTGCGTCCGGCCAGGCGTCTGGGCGTCCCCGGCTGCCTGTGTCCTCCTGTCTGTCCAAACAGCCCCTATTGGCAGTGGCAGCCTGGCCCCCATTAGACCCCCCACTCTGTGTGTGTGTGTCTGTGTGTGTGTCCCTCCTCAAGCTCTGGGGGTGTTGGGGAATCCCAGGGAAGTGAGGTCGTGCATGTGTGCGTGTGTGTGTTTCTGCCTGTGTTTGAGAGTGGGGGCATCTGGGGGGGTCTGGAGGTGGCCAAGCGAGGAAGGGAAAAGCAGTTCCCTAAGCAGGCAATCTCCCGCTCCTCACACACACACACACACTAGCCACCAGCTTCAGAGGTGACCCAGACAGACAGACAGACACAGACGCTGGAAGGGGGGGTGGGGGGGCTGAGGGCACAAAGCGGGGGTGCGAGTGAGCCAGGGAGAGGCGGGACTGGACACATGGAAAGGGGGGAGGAGCCGGGGCTGAAGCGGCAGAGGGGGGCACCCCGGGTGGGCGGAGGGGGGATCCCCACGGGGTCGGGGCGGCAAGAGGACACCCCGACAGCCTCCGCAATGTCCGGGGCCCAACTTCCAGAGCAACATGTGTAGCCACGTCCTCGCCTAGTCCAGGTGGCCGCAACCTTGGGGGAGAGACAGGGCAGGACAGGACCAAGGAAGAGGAAGGAGAGACGGAGCCAGGGACAGACAGGAGGTCCGGGCTGCCGCTGCTGCCGCCACCACCACTGCCGCCACCCCGGGGCCTGCCCCCCGACATCGGCTCTCTGAGCCCTCCTCGGAATCTTGGGGTCACTGGACACCGGGTTCCGGTCCTGGCCCCCCCACCATCCCCCCCACAGAACAGGGTCATGAAAAGGTAAGGCGGGGACAGGGGATGCAGGGGTGGTGGTGGGAATGTGGACCCCCAAATCTAGGACAGGGGAAGTTGGCCAGGAGCCTCTTGGAGGGAGGGGGGTTGAATGGTGGGCAGGGGTCTTGACCCCCACCTAGCTCCCCTGTCCCTCAGGGACTCTCCTCCACCCTGTCTCTCTCTCCCTCTCTGAGCCCCTTTTTCCTAGGTCCCTACACCTCAGACCTTTCACGCCCCCCATTTCTCTGACACTTGACTCCCTCTCCCCAGCCCCACATACCTGATGCCCCATATCCCTGTGCCTCCATCTATCTCACTTCTCCCTGTACCCCCCCCCCCGCATCAGTCCTCCCCATCGCCGGCCGGCCCTCTCCCTCTCTCCTCTCGCTCTCCCCTCCCATGTCAGAGCTATGAGTCTGCTATTAATACCCCTGCCAAGGACCTTGAGGGCATCCAGGCCCCCAGCACCCCTCGCCCCAAGCTTCCACCCCTTCCTCAAGGTTCTGGAACACCCTTACAGCCTCTTCCAAGCATCAGGATTCGGGTGGGGAGAGACCGGTGTTGTGTGTGTTGGGGGGTGAGGGGGGAGGAAACGGGATGCCGTCTGCAGCACAACTCGAGGTTGCGGGGGGGAGCTGTTGATCAAAGTGGCCGCTTCTCTCTTCTGTGTTGGATGCTGTGGGGGGCAATGAAGACAGGGACACCCTAGGAATTTCTGGCACCCTCCTCCTCCTCCCCGCTTGGGGACAGGCTGTGCTACGTACAGGATCTAAGTGGGGTGACTAGGGAGGCTGGAGCTGGGGGGGGTCACCCAGGATGTTGGGAATGATGGGGTTTGAAACCTTAAGGGAGGAGAAGAGTGGGAACCCAGACTCCTGGATCCTTGGGGGAAGAGGGGAGCTGGGGACCTGGACTCTTGGTTCCTGCGGGGAGAGGAGGCTGGGCACTGGAGTTCCAGAGTCTTGGGGCAGGAGGGCCCAGCCTCCTGGGTCCTGGGAAAGAATAGGACCGAATGCCCAGACTCCCAAGGCCTGGGGGAGGAAGGGTCTGCCAGAAGGACTCCTGGGTCTTTATGGGAGGAGGTAGGGGATAGCGCTTCTGACTGAGGAAGGACAGGCTGGGAGCTCAGTCTCCTGAGTCCCTGACAGGGCAGGGGATGAGAGTCAGGGACTTTAGCCTTGTGCAGATGGAAGTGGAAACGGAGGCTCATGAGGAGGTGGAGATGGAGGCGAGGGTGGGGGTGGGGGGTGTTGAGAGGCTGGACTCTGTGATCCCTGAGGGCGTGGGTTCTGGGGGCTGGGCCTTCAGAGTCCTGGAGGACTGGGGATGTCCCTCCTCTGTCCCTGGAGTGGGGGAGGCTGCTCTCCCTAATCCCTGTGGGAAGGAACTGAGCATGCAGCCCCCGTGAGAAGGGTGGGGCCAGGGGCTGCCCTCCTGGGCCTCGGCAGGGAGCAGGACCCGGGGTCCCTAAGAGCAGAAGCCAGGTAGGGGTGGGTCTGGGAGAGGCAGAGGAGGGGCTGGAGGGTGAGCAGCCACTGGGAAGGGAGGGGAGCGCGAGTGTTAACCCCGCGGGGGCCAGGCCACAGCTGTGGGTTATTTTGGGGCGGAGTGGGGGGGTTATTCTGAGCGCTGATTGAGCCAGCTGCTTGGGGAAGGGCAATGGAGAGGAGGGGCGAAGAGGAGCCAGGACTGGGGAGGGATGGGCATACTAGGAGCCCCCACCCCCTTCCCTGGGGAGACAGGGGCCGCGATCTCTAGGAAGGTGAGGTGGTGGGCAGAGGGGAGGGGCTGTGGTCTCGAGGCAGGGGGGTGGGGGTGGGCCTTTCCCCAACCCTGGCTGTCTGTGGGGTGGACGAGGCCTGCGCTACCATGGCAACCGGACAGGAGCCTGACAGCCAGGAGAGAACCCTTCCCTGTCTGGACCCTCACCCCTTCAGGAAGCCCCTAGTGCAGACTCCAGTCCTTCTCTGGGAACCAGGAGTCCAGACTCCCAGTGCCCTCCTCCCTCAGTCCCAGGCAGGACCCAGGAGCCTGGCTTCCAGCCCAACCACCCCAGGCGGCTAGTATTCAACAGGGGACACAGGAAGAGAGGCTGTATTTCCTCTAATTTACCAAATTGCTCCAGGCTGGGTGCCAGGGACCCCTCCGCCCCACCCAGCTCTCTACAGCTGTGCCCCCCAACCCCACATCCCAGCTGGGGCCATGACTCTCTTGCTTTGAGAATGAGGGGACAGGGGCAAGAGTAAGGGGACAAAATGGGTTAGGGGTCTGTGGTCAGGGTGAAGGGTAAGGTCACCCAGGGATATTCTCTCCTTGGGGTGCCCCACTAATTTCTCTTTCTCTCTCTCTCCCCACACACCTGACCCCTTTTCCCTCTCTCATTTTTTCTCTCCCTTTTATTTCTGCTCCCTCCTGCCACTCGCTTTCCCCGCCTTACTTTCATGTCTGTGCTGGGCACCTCCCTGGTGGGGGTCCCGATCTTGGCCTTGCCTCGCTATTTCTGTCCTCCTGTTTTCACTCCGCTCTGCCTGCCTCCCTCAATCTCAATTCTGTTTCCCCATCCCTTATGTGTGCGTGTCTCTTGGCGGCCTTGGGGTCTCCATCTCCCTCTTCCTGCCTTGCTGTCTTCTTCTCTGTCCAACTTTCTTGCCTCACTTATCTCTCCCGCCTTCCTGCATCTCTTCCCGCCTCTATCATCCTCTTCCTGGGCCTCCCTCATTCCCGTTTCTGTCACTCTGTCCTCTCTCTCTCCGTCTTCTCCCTGTCTCTGTTGCTTCTTCCGTCTCTCCCTTTCTTCCTGCCACTCTTTCCCTCCCTGTCTCCCTGGGTCTCTCTCTATTCCTATCTTGATCCCATCTCTGTGGGTCTCCCCATCCCCACCTCGTCTGTCTCTCTTCTTCTCTCCCCTCTTACTTCTGTATCTTTCCCTGACCCCATTATCCACCCTTTGCGTCTCCCCCAATCCCATACACCACTTCTTCCTACCTCTGTCTCGCCCTATCTCTGCGTCTCTCCCTGTTTCACCTCTTCCTCTGGTGTTTCTTCCCCACCTCTCTCTTCCACCTCCCTCTGTGTCTGTGTCTCCCTCTGTCTCTGCCTGTCTCTCCTCCATCTCTCTGTCCCTCTGCCCGTCTCTCCCTCTGTCTCTCTCCCCTCCATCTCTCTCGTCCTCCGTTCCTGTCTCTCCCTCTGTTCCATCACCCCGACCGCTCCCTGTCCTCCCCATCTCGGCGCCTGTCCCTCGCTGCATCTCCTCGGTGTGTCTCTCTATCTCGTCTCCCTGTCTCTGCGTCTCCCGTCTGTGCCTCCCTCTCCTCTCTGTCTCTCCCGGCCCTGGCGCTCAGAGGCCGCCCGGCGGGGCCCGCAGGCGATGCGCGGCGCCGGTGGCCCCCGCGGCCCTCGGGGCCCCGCTAAGATGCTGCTGCTGCTGGCGCTGGCCTGCGCCAGCCCGTTCCCGGAGGAGGCGCCGGGGCCGGGCGGCGCCGGTGGGCTCGGCGGGGGCCCCGGCGGGGCGCGGCCGCTCAACGTGGCGCTCGTGTTCTCGGGGCCCGCGTACGCGGCCGAGGCGGCACGCCTGGGCCCGGCCGTGGCGGCGGCCGTGCGCAGCCCGGGCCTGGACGTGCGGCCTGTGGCGCTGGTGCTCAACGGCTCGGACCCGCGCAGCCTCGTGCTGCAGCTCTGCGACCTGCTGTCGGGGCTGCGCGTGCACGGCGTGGTCTTCGAGGACGACTCGCGCGCGCCCGCCGTCGCGCCCATCCTCGACTTCCTGTCGGCGCAGACCTCGCTGCCCATCGTGGCCGTGCACGGCGGCGCCGCGCTCGTGCTCACGCCCAAGGTGCGCGCGACCGGGGGCGGGGCGGGGCCACAGGAGGGGCGGGCCTGGGACAGCCAGCGGGGGCGGGGCCTAGAGGGGGCGGGGACTGTCCTGTGGGTCCGCATCTGGGACAAGCCGGGCCCAGATGGCAGGCAGGGCTTAGGGCTAGGTAAGAGGCGGGGCTGACTTGGAGCGGGCTGGTCTGTAGGGTAACCTGGGCTGTTAGGGTCAGAAAGAGGCCAGTCCTCGATGATCAGAGTATAGGGAGGACGTGGGCCCATTCATTGTAGGTAAAGGTCTGTGGAAAAGGCGAATCGAGGGAAGGGTTGGGGACTGGTAACGAAAAGGGACTAGCCCCAGATGGCAAAATCTGAGGGAGGGGTGGGATCTAGGATCAGCGCAGGAAGAAGTCAGTTGAAAGGGAATGGGCCTGGGCGCGGTGGCTCACGCCTGTAATCCCAGAGCTTTGGAAAGCCGAGGCCGGCGGATCACTTGAGGGCACAGGAGTTTGAGACCAGCCTGGCCAACGTGGTGAAACCTCGTCTCTATGAAAAATACAAAAATTAGCCGGGCGTTGTGGCGGGCGTCTGTAATCCCAGCTACTCGGGAGGGCGAGGCAGGAGAATTGCTTAAATCCGGGAGGCGGAGGCTGCAGTGAGCCGAGATCGTACCACTGCACTCCAGCCTGGGTGTACACAGTAAGACTCTGTCAAAAAAAAAAAAAAAAAAGAAAGAAAGAAAAGAAATAGAGTTCAGAAAGAAAGGGGCGAAGTCTAGTGGAGAGGTGGCAGCCAGGAAGTATCAGAGGTATCAGGTACCAAGGACAGAGTTCAGGGAGGCGTTCGGCCAGTTGAGCCTAGGGTCTAGATGTAGGCTAGGGATGGAGGAACCATCTTCTAAGTGGAAGAGTCGGAAAAGAGGAGGAGTCATTAGAGAGAGGAGGACGGGCAAGGGGTAGAACTAGGAAGCAAGGAATTGAGGTTTAGGGCGAGGCCAGTCAGGGAAGGAGTGAGTCAGGGAAGGGGGCGGGGCTAGCCAGTTAGGGCGGGGCAAGGTAGGGGCGGGGCCTAAGCACTCTAATAAAGGGGTGGGTCTAGGGAGGAAGCCGGTCCTGAGAGTAGGGTTTGAGAAGGGGTGTACCCCCTGTGAGGTGTGGAAAGCTAGAGTCCAGAGGATGAAGGCTTATGGTGGAGACGGACTTGAAGTAATGAGGAACAAAAGGAGCCTGCTGGGTGGATGGAAGGAAAGGCTTGACTTTGGTGGTGGAAGGAGTAAGAAGAAGGAGAATGGATGAAGCCAATGGATGGAAGAATGGGTGGTGGGAAGGGGTGGAAGGAATGGATGGATAATGGAGGGAGCTCTCAATCTGCCCATTCCCTCATGCCAAAGGGCTCATATGCCGTGTGACTGCATCACTGTTGTATGCAGAGGCTCCTAGTACTCCTGTCCAGAGCGTTCTGGGAAGAACCTCTGTCCGACTTTTTTGTTCCCCTTGGCATGGTACTTTCAGGCAGATACCCTGGGAAGGCAACCAGCCCTTTGTTTGTTTTGTTTTTGTTTTTTATTTTTTGAGACGGAGTCTCAGCTCTCTTGTCAGCCCAGGCTGGGAGAGTGCAGTGGCCAGGATCTCAGCTCACTGGAAGCTCCCGGCCTCCCGTGGTTCACGCCTATCTGCCTCGCCTCCCAAGTAGCTGACCGCAGGCGCCCGCCACCTCGCCCGGCTAGTTTTTGTACTTTTAGTAGAGACGTGTTTCACTGTACAACTGTGATGGTCTCGATCTCCTGACCTCGTGATCCGCCCGCCTCGGCCTCCCAAAGTGCTGGGATTACAGGCTTGAGCCACCGCGCCCGGCCGCAAACTTATTTCTTAACTGCCACTTCCGAGGCATACTCAAAGACGTGATCCCTCGTGCCTTCATTGCTGCTGAGAAGTGTGGTCCGCTCTGTTTCATTGTCCGCTGGGCACTGTGGTCGGCTCAGTGTACGCCCATAGCATTCTGGGAAATGTAGTCCCCTTGCTGCCCCCGGATGGAAGAAAGAGTGATCTTCGCAGCTCCATCTGTGCCCCATTGAATGCTGGGAATGTGGTCCCCTCAGCCCACCTTCACCTACTGAAGGAAGAGGTTCTCCTTGCGTTACAGTAAGACCTCATTTCCGGCCAGATGCCGTGGCATACGCCTGTAATCCCAGCACTTTGGGAGGCCGAGGCGGGCGGATCACCTGAGGTCAGGAGTTTGAGGCCAGCCTGGCCGACATGAAGAAACCCGTCTCTACTGAAAATACGAAAATTAGCCGGGCGTGGTGGCGCGTGCCTGTAATCCCAGCTACTCAGGAGGCTGAGGCAGGAGAATCGCTTGAACCTGGGAGGCGGAGGTTGCAGTGAGCCGAGATCGCAGTGAGCCAAGATCGTACCACTGCACTCCAGCCTGGGGGAGAGTGAGACTAGGTCTCAAAGAAAACAATAAACAAAAAGACCTCATCCCCTCAGGACAGTTGCAGTGTCCCCTACGCATTTTACCACAGGCATGAGCCTAGGGAAAAAGCCCACTTGCTGTTCTCATTGCATTACAGGAAGATTTATTGAGAGCTGATTCTGTGCCAGGGCTGTTTTAATTCCTGGGGAATACAGTTCTAGAGGGGGGAAAAAAAGAGAGGGAGATGAGGTCCCTGCCTTATAGAGCTTGCATTTTAATGGTGAGACACACAAAACCAGTAACAGTAAAATCTGGCAGTCCTGGAGGAAATCAACACAGGATGTTGTAATGACTGAGGATGGAGTTTCAACAGATGGCAGTCAGGGGAGGCCTCCCTGAGGCGGTGACATCTGAGCTGGAGGTGTCAGGTGGAGGTCTGGCATGGAGGAGCTAGGGAAAAGTGTCCCCAGGAGAGAACAACGAAGGACAAAGCCCTTAAAGCAGGAAGGAGCTTGATGTATTTGAGGAAGAGCAAGAAGGGAGTGTAGCTGGAGCACATTGGGGGATTGGGGTGGCAGGAGATGAAAGGTCAGAGAAGCAACAGGGGCCAGGTCATGCAGGGCCATGGCGAGGACTTTGGCTTTGATTCTGAGGTAGAATCACTGGAAGGTTTTCAACTGAGAAGGGATGTGATCCAATTAATATTTTGAAACAATCACTCTGGCTGCTGTTTGGAGAATAGACTGGAAGATGCAAGATTGAAAACAGAGATGAGCTGGGCACACTGGCTCATGCCTGGAATCCCACCACTTTGGGAGGCCGAGGCGGGTGGATCACTTGAGGTCAGGAGTTTGAGACCAGCCTGGCCAACATGGTGAAACTTCTCTCTACTAAAAATACAAAAATGAGCTGGGCGTGGTGGTGCATACCTGTAATCTCAGCTACTCGGGAGGCTGAGGCAGGAGAATTGCTTGAACCGGGGAGGCGGAGGTTGCAGTGAGCAGAGATTGTGCCATTGCACTCCAGCTCAGGCAACAGAGGAAGACGCTGTCTCAAAAAAAAAAAAAAGGCAGGGGTATAGATTTGTCTGGAGCTCACACGAGAGGTTATGACTGAGGACAGGAGCCATTAGCATATCCAGCACTATCCAATAAAACCTTCCGCAAAGATGAAGGTGGTCTATAGCTGCTCTGTCCAATTTGAAAGCCACAAGCCACATGTGGCTGTTGAGTACTTGACATGTGGTTAGTGCAACCAGAAAACTAACTTTTAAATTCTATTTAATAGTTTTTTCCTCTGGTCCTTGATTCAGGATAAATTTTATTTAACTTGAATTTGAATTTGAATTTGAATAGCTATGAGTGGCTAACAGCCACCATATTGGATAGCGTGGCAGACAGTATTTTAAACTCATGGGCCTGGTTGAGATCACCAGGGAGAGAGGAATCAAGAAGACAAGAGAACACTAAGGCACTCCTATACTTAGCATTCTGGCTGAGGAAGAAGGGCCAGCAAAGGAGGCAGAGGAAGAGGTGACAGAGAGGTAGGAGGAAAACCAAAGAAGGGAAAGTACACTTTGCAAAGCTTCTTCCAGTTGGAAAATGCCATCAGCACCCTCATTGCATGCTGGGAGATGTAGTCTCCTCACTGCCTTCAGGGAACCAGTCCCTCTCAGTGGGTGCTGGGAACTGTAGTTCCCTTACTGGATGCTGGTTGTGTTAATGACAGTGATGTTAACTGCCGGAACAGATGAACTCCCAAATCTCAGTGGATCACCCAACAGGAGGTTATTTCTCATTCACATAAAATCCAGTCCAGGCGCAGTAGCTCACGCCTGTAATCCCAGCATTTTGGAAGGCCGAGGCGGGTGGATCATCTGAGGTCAGGAGTTCAAGACCAGCGTGGCCAACATGGAGAAAACCTGTCTCTACTAAAAATACAAAAATTAGTCGGGCATGGTGGCACACGCCTGTAGTCCCAGTTACTTGGGAGGCTAAGGCAGGAGAACTGCTTGAATCCGGGAGGTGGATGTTGCAGTGAGCCAAGATTGCACCATTGCACTCCAGCCTGGGCAATAAGAGCCAAACTCCGTCTCAAAAAAAATCCAAACAGGTGTTCCTGATTGGAGGTGGCTTTCCTCCATGCGGTGACTCGGGGTTTCAGGCTCTCTCTCTCGTGGCTCTGTAATCCCTTTCAGAGGACTTCAGAGTTTTCTGGGGCCTCTGCATCTGCCCTCAAACAGGGAAAAGAGTAAGCTTCAAGAGTAAGGTTTTGGCCAGGTGCAGTGGCTCAAGCCTGTAATCCCAGCACTTTGGGAGGCCGAGACGGGCGGATCACGAGGTCAGGAGATCGAGACCATCTTGGCTAACATGGTGAAACCCCATCTCTACTAAAACAATACAAAAAAACTAACCGGGTGAGGTGGCGGGCACCTGTAGTCCCAGCTACTCGGGAGGCTGAGGCGGGAGAATGGCGTGAACCAGGAAGGCGGAGCTTGCAGTGAGCTGAGATCCGGCCACTGCACTCCAGCCTGGGCGACAGAGCGAGACTCCTTCTCAAAAAAAAAAAAAAAAAAAAAAAAAAAAGAGTAAGGTTTTATTAGGCCGGGTGCGGCAGGAGAATCACTTGAACCCACGAGGCGGAGGTTGCAGTGAGCCAAGATCATGCCGCTGCTCACCAGCCTGGGCGACAGACAAGATTCTGTCTCAAAAAAAAAAAAGAAAAAGAAAAAGAAACAGTAAGGTTTTATGGATGAGTCTAGAATAACTCAGTCACGTGGCTAAGCCTAATCCAGATCTAGCCCTGTGCCCCAGGAGGAAAAGGAGATGGATTTAGTGAACCTATCTAGTCAGTCTGCCATATTGGGAGCTGTGGTCTTCTTATTCATTGCTGAGAAATGAGGTCCCCACATCGGGAGTCCTGACATCCTCGTCCCTCCTGGCAGGAGAAGGGCTCCACCTTCCTGCAGCTGGGCTCCTCCACCGAGCAACAGCTTCAGGTCATCTTTGAGGTGCTGGAGGAGTACGACTGGACGTCCTTTGTAGCCGTGACCACGCGTGCCCCTGGCCACCGGGCCTTCCTGTCCTACATCGAGGTGCTGACTGACGGCAGTCTGGTGGGCTGGGAGCACCGCGGAGCGCTGACGTTGGACCCTGGGGCGGGCGAGGCGGTGCTCAGTGCCCAGCTCCGCAGTGTCAGCGCGCAGATCCGCCTGCTCTTCTGCGCCCGAGAGGAGGCCGAGCCCGTGTTCCGCGCAGCTGAGGAGGCTGGCCTCACTGGGTCTGGCTACGTCTGGTTCATGGTGGGGCCCCAGCTGGCTGGAGGCGGGGGCTCTGGGGCCCCTGGTGAGCCCCCTCTTCTGCCAGGAGGCGCCCCCCTTCCTGCCGGACTGTTTGCAGTGCGCTCGGCTGGCTGGCGGGATGACCTGGCTCGGCGAGTGGCAGCTGGCGTGGCCGTAGTGGCCAGAGGTGCCCAGGCCCTGCTGCGTGATTATGGTTTCCTTCCTGAGCTCGGCCACGACTGTCGCGCCCAGAACCGCACCCACCGCGGCGAGAGTCTGCATAGGTGAGTGGGGCTGGAACGGGAGGGATGTGGGAGGGCTCCCAGAGCCTAACTACCTGCAGTACTCACTGAATGAGTGGCTCAGATGGTTCACATCCGCTCTTTGAGCCTCAATTTTCTTTTCTGTAAAGTGGGTGCAACTGGGTCTCTTTTCTGAGGTTAAATCAAGTAATTTGGAAAAAGCGTCTGAGATAAAGTGAGTGAATTACTATATTTCATGACTCTAAGACGCATAATTTTTCACATTTTAGTGTATTTGAAAACGAGATGTGTCTTATAACTGATGGCTTATCATGGCTTAATTGGCAGCACTTTTGTCCTTCTTTGTGGTGCATCTTTTTTTTTTTTTTTTTTTTTGAGACGGAGTCTCGCTCTGCCGCCCAGGCTGGAGTGCAGTGGCCAGATCTCGGCTCACTGCAAGCTCTGCCTCCCGGGTTCACGCCATTCTCCTGCCTCAGCCTCCTGAGTAGCTGGGACTACAGGTGCCCGCCACCTCGCCCGGCTAGTTTTTTGTATTTTTTAGTAGAGACAGGGTTTCACCGTGTCAGCCAGGATGGTCTCGATCTGCTGACCTTGTGATCCTCCCGTCTCGGCCTCCCAAAGTGCTGGGATTACAGGCTTGAGCCACCGCGCCCGGCCTTGTGGTGCATCTTACACTTGAGAGCATTTTAGATTTAGTCTAAATACCTAGACTATAAACTGAACTTCAGTAGCAAAAAAGACCCAACAATCCAGTGGCCCATATGAGGTCGAAGTTTGTTCCTCTTTCACATAACAACCCAGAGATGAGCATTCCTGGTTATCAGGAGACTGCTGATCCATGTGATCATTCAGGGACCCAGGGTCCTACCACCTGGTTGCTCTGGCCTCTCTGCATAGTCGAAGCAGGTCGTGCGGATGTCTGAATTGCAGCTCATGAGAGGGGGAAAAGAGAGGAAGTGGACAGCAAGCACTTTCCTTTTGAGTAAGTGAGGCAGAATGGACACACCTCATACCTTACTGTTGAGAAGGTAGTCATATGGTCAGGGCTGGCTTACTGGTTGTTGACAGTGGTGTCCATTCTGATTGGCTAGACGTCTGCTGGGATTGGCTAGACGTCTGCTGGGATTAGCTAGATGCCTGTTCTGGTTAGCTAGACGTCCATTCCCATAGGCTAGACTTCCATTCCTGGCTAGACGTCCATTCCGATTGGCTAGCGCCCGTGCAGTGCCGATTGCTAGATATTTTGGTTATTACTGCGGCTCATGGCATAGGCCAACTGCAAGGAAGACTGGGAAATGTCAATCCTAGCTGGACAAGTGTGTGCCCAATTTACACACTATGATTTTAGAAGAGGAGAACAGAGTTTGTTGGAAAACAGCATCTCCACGATAGGAAGCTCTGGGAGTGGAAAAATTGATGAATTTGGTGACAGAACTGTGAAAAGAGAGATCTTTAATCCTGAATGAGGATGAGGTGAATTTGGGAAGAGATGATGGGTGGGGAAGAAGACCTAAAAGAGGGGAATTGAGAACTGGTGAGATGGAAATCAGGATCCCCGAAAAAAAAAAAGGGGGTGAGAAAAGCATCCCTTCTTCATAAATACTTACTGAGCACCCGCTAGGAACTAGGGCTCATGCTGGGCGCTGGGAACATAGATGAATAAGACCATGGACTTATTCTTCAAAGAACGCAGGGTCCTGTAAGAGTGGCAGACAGGGACGGGGATAATGGCAACGCAGCATGATGCTTGCAGTAATGGAGGTCATGCGGGCATGGCGGGGGCACGGAGAGAAGCACTGGCTAAGCCAGGAGATTTTCGGATGCACGAAGCAGAGTCTCATTGGAATTTCCTTAGGGAAAAGGGGGTTTATTGGAAAAATAAACACAGAGAGGAATGAGAAGCCAGGAATTGAGGCTAAGCCTGGGGCCAGCTATTGTTTCAGCTCTGTCTGGTTCCTTCTTTTTATCTTTTTTTTTTTTTTTTTTCTTTCTTTTTTCTTTTTTTTTTTTTTTTTTTTTGAGATAGAGTCTCACTCTATTGCCCAGCTGGAGTGCAATGGCGCGATCTGGGCTCACTGCAGCCTCCACCTCCCGAGTTCAAGCGATTCTCCTGCTTCAGTCTCCTGAGTAGCTGGGGATACGGGCACATGCCACCACGCCCAGCTAACTTTTTTTGTATTTTTAAGAGAGACGCCATGTTGGTCAGGCCAGTCTGGAACTCCTGACCTCAAATGATCTGCCTGCTTCGGCCTCCCAAAGTGCTGGGATTCCAGGCGTGAGCCACCGCACCCGGCTGGTTCTGTCCTTCTTACTCTATGCTTTCTCCCTCCCTCCCTCTGTCCGTCTCCTCCCTCCCTCTCTCTTTCTCTTTGTTTCTCAGGCTTGCCTCTCCCAGAGGCTGTTTAGTTCTTTACCCAGAATTTCTTCTCCCTCATAACTTCAGCTCTTGCTGGTCACAACTCATCCCTCCAGATCTCATAGCAAAATGTCATCCCAAGAGAGAAAATGTATCAGCCTCAGTCTGCCTTCCAAACCAGGGTGCAAAAGTCACAAGTCAGCCTGTGGAATCAGGAAGGTTTCTAGGAGGAGATATCTGAGCTGTGACTGAGGGATGAATTGCTCATTGATTCATTTATTGATTGAAACGCCCTTTATTGAAAGTCTACTATGTGTCAAGCATTGCTTTAGGCACAGGGTATATATAGTATTAAATAAGGTCCTTGCTCTCTCAGAGCTTACAGTCTAATAAAAGAGAAACGCAATGAGCAAATAAGTAAAGAAAATGAAATATCAAGCAGGCAATAACTTCTGCTATGAAAATCAAATGGGGGAATGTGATAAGAAATGCATAGGGGGCTATGCTAGGTGGGGTGGTCAGGAAAGGCCTTTCTGAATAGGTGAAATTTGGAGGTTAAAAAACATGGATAGCTAGACCGTGGCTCACGCCTGTAATCTCAGCACTTTGGGAGGCTGAGGCAGGAGGATCACTAGAGGCCAGGAGTTCCAGGCCAGCCTGGGTAACATAGTGAGAACTCCATCTCTACAAAAAATTTAAAAATTAGCTGGGCATTGGCTGGGCATGGTGGCTCATGCCTGTAATCCCAGCACGTTGGGAGGCTGAGGTGGGCAGATCACGAGGTCAGGAGATCGAGACCATCCTGGCTAACACGGTGAAACCCTGTCTCTACTAAAAATACAAAAAATTAGCCGGGAGTGGTGGCAGGCACCTGTAGTCCCTGCTACTCTGGAGGGTGAGGCAGAAGAATGGTGTGAACCCGGGAGGCATAGTTGGCAGTGAGCCAAGATTGCACCACTGCACTCTAGCCTGGGCAACAGAGCGAGACTCCATCTCAAAAAAAGAAACAAGAAAAAAAAAATTAGCTGGACTTGGTCGTGTGTGCCTGTAGTCCTAGCTACTTGGGAGGCTGAGGTGGGAGGATCACTTGAGCCTCAGAGATTGAGGCCATAAGGAACTGTGATCTCTTCACTGCGGCCCAGCCTGTGCAACAAAGTGAGACCCTGTCTCTAAAATAATTTTAAAAATTAAAATTTGAGAAATAGGTAGGCAAGGTGTGCTGGTTCACACCTGTAATCTCAGGGCCTTGGGAAGCTGAGGTGGACGGATCACTTGAGGTTAGGAGTTTGAGACCAGCCTGGCCAACATGGGGAAATGCCGTCTCTCCTAAAAAACACAAAACTTAGCTGGGCGTGGTGACAGGTGCCTGTAATCCTAGCTGCTTGGAAGGCTGAGGCAGGAGAATCACTTGAACCCGGGAGGCGAAGGTTGCAGTGAGCCGAGACCACACCACTGTACTCCAGTCTCAGTGACAGAGCAAGGCTCCGTCTTAAAAAAAAAAAAAAAGCGAGAGAGAGAGAAAGAAATGGATAAAGCGAAGGAGCCAAGCATTGGAAGATCTCAGTGAAGGGAGAGGGAACAGCAGGTGCAAAGCCTATGGGGCTGGAACTGCCTTGTCTTAGTCTGTTTTGTGTTGCTGTGACAGAACATCATAGGCTGGGTAATTATAACACACAGAAATTTGTTGGCTCTTGGTTCTGGAGGCTGGGAAGTCCAATATCAAGATGTCACCATCTGGGGAGGGTCTTCTTTCAGCATCATTACACGATGGAAGGCATCACATGGCAGAAAGGCAAAGAGAGAAGTGGGGGAGATCAAGCAAACCCACTCCTGCAACAACAGCCTTAGTCCATTTGTGAGGGCACTGGAGCCTGCATGACCGAAATGCTTCTTAAAGGTTTCACCTCCGAGGGCTGGGTGCGGTGGCTCACACGTGTAATCCCAGCACTTTGGGAGGCCGAGGCGGGCAGATCACGAGGTCAGGAGATCGAGACCATCCTGGCTAACATGGTGAAACCCAGTCTCTACTAAAAATACAAAAAATTACCCAGTGTGGTGGCGGGCGCCTATAGGCCCAGTTACTCGGGAGGCTGAGGCAGGAGAATGGCGTGAACCTGGGAGGCGGAGCTTGCAGTGAGCGGAGATTGCACCACTGCACTCCAGCCTGGGTGACAGAGTAAGCTTCAGTCTCTAAAAAAAGGAAATAAAAAGGTTCCACCTCCTAATTCCCAATACCATCACAATGTAAATGAAATTTCTTTTTTTTTTTTTTTCTTGAGAGGAAGTCTCGCTCTGTTGCCCAGGCTAGAGTGCAGTGGTGCAATCTAGGCTCATTGCAACCTCCACCTCCTGGATTCAAGCTATTCTCCTGCCTCAGCCTCCCGAGCAGCTGGGACCGCAGGTGCCTGCCACCACACCTCGCTAATTTTTGTATTTTTGTAGAGATGGGGTTTCACCATGTTGGCCAGGCTGGTCTCAAACTCCTGACCTCAGGTGATCTGCCTACCTCAGGCTCCCAAGGTGCTGGGGTTACAGACATGAGCCACTGCACCCAGCCGTAAATTTCAATATGAGTTTTGGAGCAGACAGACATCCAAATTATAGCTTGCCTGTTTGGAAGCCTGTTTGGGAGCCTGCAATGCTGGTGTGGCTGGAACATAGTGGGCAAGGGGAAGGAAGGTATGAGTAGTGGATGGAGAGGGTTGCAGGGCCCAGCTTGTGAAGGGCCTTTAGACCAGGGGCAGGGGTTTGGACTTCATTATTGATTTATTTATTTAGTTTGAGACAGAGTCTCACTCTGTTGCCTGGCTGGCTGGAGTGCAGTGGCGCGATCTTGACTCACTGCAACCTCAACCTCCCTCCCGGGTTTAAGTGATTCTCCTGCCTCAGTCTCCCAAGTAGCTGGGATTACAGGAGCCCACCACCATGCCTGGCTAATTTTTGTATTTTTAGTAGAGACGAGGTTTCACCATGTTGGCCAGCCTGGTCTGAAACTCCTGACCTCAAGTGATCTGCCCCCCTCAGCCTCCCACAGTGCTGGGATTACAGGCGTGAGCCACCACGCCCAGCCTGGATTTGATTCTGAGAGTAGTGGAGAGTTCACTGGAAGTAGTATTCCAGTCAAGAAACAGCATGTGCAACAACCCAGAGGGGAGAGAAACTTGGGCAGATGGTGGGACCACAACAGTTCCAAGCAGATGAAGGCCACAGAATTAGGAGTCAGAGTGACAGGCCCGGCATGGTGGCTCACGCCTGTAATCTCAGCACTTTGGGAGGCTGACACGCAGATCACGTGGTCAAGAGATTGAGACCATCCTGGCCAACATGGCAAAACCCCGTCTCTACTAAAAATACACAGATTAGCCAGTTGCAGTGGTGTGTGCCTGTAATCCCAGCTACTCAGGAGGCTGAGGCAGGATAACCGCTTGAACCCAGGAGTCGGAGGTTGCAGTGAGCCCAGATCATGCTACTGCACTCCAGCCTGGGCAACAGAGTGAGACTCTGACTCAAAAAAAAAAAATGGAGTCACAGTGGTGACAAGGCTGGGAGGTGGGTGGCACCAGGCCTTTGCCTTCAATGCCTGGTTGAGAGGCCTGGATCTGTTCCACAGCACTGCCAAGCCAGGGGTGGGTGATGAGCAGGAGATGGGTGGCATGAATTTTGGGTATAGAAAGACGCCTCTGGGACCTGGTAGGGAACAGACTGGAGTAGAGAGATTGGAGGCTGGAGCCCAGGCAGGAGGCTGGGATGAGGGCCTAGGAGGGCTGTGGGGAGGCACAGAAGAAGACAGAGCAGAGAGAGCCCCAGCCCAGGAAGAAGGAGACTTGGGGACAGATGGGCTGGGTAGGGGGAGGGAAGAAGGCAGCTGAGAGTCTAGTCCAGTGACTGGGTGGGTGACATGAGAGGCAGAGTATACAGGGCAACGTTGCATAGTGAAGATATCGAGGAGTCCAAGGACACCCCCTGCCATCCCCGGCCCTGGGCACTTCTACCCGGAGGAGGAGACGTTTGAGCTCAGTCTTTAAGACACATAGAGTTGGTCAAGGCCGGGAGCAGTGGCTCATGCCAGTAATCCCAGCACTTTGGGAGGCCAAAGCAAGTAGATCATCTGAGTTTGGGAGTTTATGATCAGCCTGGGAGACACGTCGAAACCTTGTCTCTACCAGAAATACAAAAATTAAAATTAGTTGGGCATGGCGGTGCACATTTAAAGTCCCAGCAGCTCCTCAGGTGGCTGAGGTAGAAGGGTCACTTGAGCCTGTGAGGCAGAGGTTGCAGTGAGCCAAGATCACGCCATTGCACTCCGATCTGGGTGACAGAGTGAGACCCCATCTCAAAACAATAATAATAATAATAACAATAATAATAATAATAGGCCGGGCGCGGTGGCTTATGCGTGTAATCCCAGCACTTTGGGAGGCCGAGGTGGGCGGATCACAAGTTCAGGAGTTCAAGACCAGCTTGACCAACATGGTGAAACCCCATCTCTACTAAAAATACAAAATTAGCTGGGCGTGGTGGCCTGTGCTTATAATCCCAGCTACTCAGGAGGCTGAGGCAGGAGAATCGCTTGGACCTGGGAGGCGGAGGTTGCAGCAAGCTGAGATGGCACCACTGCGCTCCAGCCTGGTGACAGAGCAAGACTCCATCTCAATAAATAAATAAATAAATAAATAAATAAATAAATAAGAAGAAGAGTTGGTCAGGATAAGGGGTGGTATAAGGGTTTTCAGGCAGAAAGAACAGCATCTGCAAAGGCCTAGAGATAAGAAATCACTTGACATGTTTGGGAGTCACCTTACAACCAGTGTTGACACAGGAAAAAAAAAAAAAAAAGAATTATGGGGTGAAAAGAGTTTGAGAGTGGGAAAGTCTCAGATATGCGGCTTCAGAGGAAGGCAAAGCCAGAACAAAAACGGACTCTCGGGGCTTGGCACAGCAATTCACGCCTGTAATCCCACCACGGTGGGAGGCTGAGGTGGGAGGATCACTTGAACTCAGGAGTTCAAGACGAGCCCAGGAGAAATAGTGAGACTCTATCTCTACTTAAAAAAAAGAAAAGAAAAGAAAAAATAAAAAGAAAAGAAAAAGAGGCGGGCCAGGCCAGGCGCAGTGGCTCACGCTTGTAATCCCAGCACTTTGGGAGGCTGAGGCGGGCGGATCACCTGAGGTCATGAGTTCAAGACCACCCTGGTCAACATGGTGAAACCCCATCTCTACTAAAAATACAAAAAATTAGCTGGGCATGGTGGTGGGCGCCTGTAATCCCAGCTACTCGGGAGGCTGAGGCAGGATAATTGCTTCAACTTGGGAGGCAGAGGTTGCAGTGAGCCGAGATCATGCCATTGCACTCTAGCCTGGGCAACAAGAGCAAAACTCTGTTTCAAAAAAAAAAAAAAGCATTAAAAAAATAAAAAAAGAAAGAGGCGGGGCACGGTGGCTTATGCCTGTAATCCCAGCACTTTGGGAGACTGAGGCAGGTGGATCATATGAAGTCAGGAATTCTAGACCAGCCTGGCCAACGTGGTGGAACCCCGTCTCTACTAAAAATACAAAAATTAGCTGGACATGGTGGTGCACACCTGCAATCCCAGCTACTTAGAAGGCTGAGGCAGGAGAATCACTTGAACCCAGGAGGTGGAGTTTGCAGTGAGTGAAGATCACGCCCACTGCACTTCAGCCTGGGTGACAGAGCAAGACTCAGTCTAAAAAAAAATTTAAAAAAACTGGGAAAAATAGTCAAATCTCATCTCTGCTTTAAAAAAGAAAGAAAGGGCCGGGCGTGGTGGCTCAAGCCTGTAATCCCAGCACTTTGGGAGGCCGAGGCGGGCGGATCACCAGGTCAGGAGATCGAGACCATCCTGGCTAACACGGTGGAACCCCATCTCTACTAAAAAATACAAAACCTGGCCGGGCGCGGTGGCTCACGCCTGTAATCCCAGCTCTCAGGGAGGCAGAGGCGGGAGGATAGCTTGAGCAGGAGTTGAACCTGCCTGGGTAATATAGTGAGACCCCGTTCTCCACAAAAAGGAAAAAAAAAAAAAAATACAAAAACTAGCCGAGGCTGGGCCCGAGCCTGTAGTCCCAGCCTACTCGGGGAGGCTGAGGCAGGAGAATGCGTGAACTCAGAGGAGGGCTGCAGTGAGTGAGATCCGACCCACTGCACTCCAACCTGGGCGACAAAGCGAGGCATAGTCTCAAAAAAAAATAATTTAAAAAAAAATAAAAAAGAAAGAAAGAACAAAAGGGGACTCTAGGGCCTCAACTCCAAGCTGAGAGTCTGGAACCTTATCCTGGGGTCAATGGGCAGCCAAAGGGAGGGTGCTGAGCAGGGAAGGGGTATATTCGCGTTTCTGAGCCCTTGGGGGTGAAAGAGGAGAGATTCCAGCTCTGGGCTGGGGCTGATGGGTAGAAAGGGGACTTTCTCTGCCTTCAGCTGCCAAGGTCCAGCCCAGGTCCCAGCACGTCTCCTTTCCCTCCTCCTGGGCAGGTACTTCATGAACATCACGTGGGATAACCGGGATTACTCCTTCAATGAGGATGGCTTCCTAGTAAACCCCTCCCTGGTGGTCATCTCCCTCACCAGAGACAGGACGTGGGAGGTGGTGAGTCACAGCCCAGACCTCGGGCATGGCAGAGGGCCTGGACTCCTGCATCCCGGCAGAGGGAGTTCTGAGGTCCTGGACTAAGAGGGAGGAGGAGACAGGGAGCCTGGACTCCTGGGTCCTGGGATCTGAAGGTGGGAGGGGCTCCTGGATCTTGGAGGAAGCTGCTGCCCACACACCTAGGTCTGAGGAAGAGGATCATGATGGCCAGGATACACCAGGAAGCCTGACTCTCCTTCCCTTTGGCCAAGGTGGGCAGCTGGGAGCAGCAGACGCTCCGCCTCAAGTACCCGCTGTGGTCCCGCTATGGTCGCTTCCTGCAGCCAGTGGACGACACGCAGCATCTCACGGTGGCCACGCTGGAGGAGAGGCCGTTTGTCATCGTGGAGCCTGCAGACCCCATCAGTGGCACCTGCATCCGAGACTCCGTCCCCTGCCGGAGCCAGCTCAACCGAACCCACAGGTGACAGCTCGGGATCCAGCAGTTCCGGCTCCAAAACCCTCCTCCCGTGAAGCCCAGTAGTCCGGGCCCCCAGCCACCTCCTCCCTTGGGACCCAGGACCCACAAAGCCCTCCAGCTTGGTGACCTTGGGCAAACCTCAGAATTCTTTGAGCCTCAGTTTCCCCCTGAAAGCGCTAACCATAGTTTTAGCTGCTGCCTGTCCCTTCCTCCATATCCTCTCTTCATGGGAGAATCTAAGGAGGGGGTCCCCAAACTCCCCAAGCCTGGTCACTGCCCGCAGCCCTCCACCGGATGCCCCCCGCCCGGAAAAGCGCTGCTGCAAGGGTTTCTGCATCGACATTCTGAAGCGGCTGGCGCACACCATCGGCTTCAGCTACGACCTCTACCTGGTCACCAACGGCAAGCACGGAAAGAAGATCGATGGCGTCTGGAACGGCATGATCGGGGAGGTGAGGGGGTGGACGGGAGGCAGGGAATCTTCAGGACGGAGTGAAGAGGTGGGCACCGCCCGGCGCGGAGGCTCACACCTGTAATCCCGGCACTTTGGGAAGTCGAGGCGGGCCAATTGCCTGAGCTCAGGGGTTCGAGGCCAGCTTGGGCAACACAGTGAAACCCCGTCTCTACTAAAATACAAAAAATAAGCCATGTGTAGAGGCAGGCGCCTGTAATCCCAGCTACTCGGGAGGCTGAGGCAGGAGAATTGCTTGAACCTGGGAGGCGGAGATCGCGCCACTGCACTCCAGCCTGGGCACAAAGCGAGATGCCGTCTCAAAAAAAAAAATTTAAAACAAGAGGCGGGCACCCTGGGGTAGGGGCGCGGCCAAATGGAGGAAACACCTGATTCGGGGCCTGGGGCGGGGCCGCGGGAAGGACAGGCCTTGGAACAAGGGGCGGGATCAGGAGGTGTCAGGGGCGGGGCTTGGAGGAGGGACTTTGGGGCAGAGGAGGCGGGGCTAGGAAGGTGGGACTCCTAGGAGAAGAGGGTGGGGCCGGGAAGATGTGGACCAAGGCCTTGAGGACTTTCTGGGAGCAGCGGGCTAGGACGCGGGCTACCAATTCCCAATCTTTTTCCCCATCTCTCACCTCCGCCCTTCCTTTCCCCACTCTGCGTCCCCCTCCCTCCTCACCCACCCCGCAATCCCTTTTAGCCCTTTCCCTCACCCTGTCACTGATCTGCTCCCGGGGCCCGTCTCTGCCCGCCGTCTGTGTCAGTCTGTCCGCTTGAGCCAGGTTCCCTCGCCCACTCCTCATCGCCCCCACCCCAGGTGTTCTACCAGCGCGCAGACATGGCCATCGGCTCCCTTACCATCAACGAGGAGCGCTCCGAGATCGTGGACTTCTCCGTCCCCTTCGTGGAGACCGGCATCAGCGTCATGGTGGCGCGCAGCAATGGCACGGTGTCCCCCTCGGCCTTCCTCGGTAAGCTGGGGCCCTGGGACAGGGAGCCAGCCCTAGGCAAAGTAGCTGCCCCCAACCGTGTGGGCCCTGGGATCAGAAAACCTGGGTTCCCGGTATCATGGATACTGAACCTCCAATGCAACTTCGGTGAAGTGACATCATTTCTGAGCCTCAGTTTCCTAATCTACAAGATGGAAGAAATAATTTCCCTACCCAGAAGACATTTTGTCAAGAGGCTAAAGAAGCTTGAATTCAGGAGCCGTCTCTTGCACTGCAGCTTCCAAACGCTGCACCTGGTTTATATCCATAAGGTTGAATTATTTTTTCTCAAAGAGAGCCCTCCAAATTGTGCAAGCTTCAGGCCCCACAAAACCCAAGTGTTTTGCTGTACCTAAGTATAAGACGAAGAGAACAAATTAGCATGGTACCAATACCTTGTAAGCACTTAAGTCACCATCAGTGTTTACTGAGCACCTACTATGTGCCAGGCGGTGGGCTCCACACTGGGAACACAGTGGCAAAGGAGGAAGACACAAATCCCTGTCCGCTAGGATCTCTCAGCCTTGTGAAGGAGACAGAAGATAAACTTCTCTCTCTCTCTCTTTTTTTTTTTTTTGAGACAGAGTCTCACTCTGTCGCCCAGGCTGGAATGCAGTTGCAGTGGCATAATCTCGGCTCATTGCAACCTCAACCTCCCTCCTGGGTTTAAGCAATTCTCCTGCCTCAGCCTCCCAAGTAACTGGGATTACAGGCAAGCACCCCCACGCCTGGCCAATTTTTGTATTTTTAGTAGAGACGGGGTTTCACCATGGTGGCCAGGTTAGTCTCAAACTCCTGACCTCAGGTGATCCGCCCACCTCAGCCTCCCAAAATGCTGGGATTACAGGCGTGAGCCACTGAACCTGGACAAGGATTTTAACTACAGAGATGGTGTGGGGATATATAATAAGATTTAGGCTTTTAAAATATCCAGCTCTGTGTAATCCCAGCTACTCTGGAGGCTGAGGTGTAAGGAAGGCTTGAACCCAGGAGGCAGAGGTTGCAGTGAGCCAAGATGGCACCACTGCACTCCAGCCTGGATGTCAGAGCCAGACTCTTATCTCAAAAAAAGAAAAAGAAAAAAATCCCAGTTTGTGGAAGCAAGTGGCTGGTGGAGATGCTACTGCAAGGCTCATGCCAGAGACAGAGTGGGGGTGTGCAATAGGAAGGCGACAACAGACAGACGCAGGGTGTGGTTAGGGAGCTGCCCACCAGATGGGCTGGTGGCTTTGGGATGGATAGGGTAGATGGCCCATTGCTGAGCCAGAGAAGCGTGCCTCCGCCAAGGGCAACAGTGCTTGTCAGTTTCCACTTGCTCTCTGAAGTGTGAGCAAAGCTCCTGGGAGAGGGGAGGGGCTGGAAGAAGAGCCATCCCTTCCTTTGTATTTTGTTTTCTGTTTATTTTGCCCAACGGTGTCTCCTGTGGCCTCCTCTTTGCACCAAGGTCTCTGCAGGGCACACTGAGAAGCACCACGTGGGGCCCCTGTTTGCAGGCAGCACACTGCAGGGGAGTGACAAGGTCCTATTTATGCCCCCACCAAGTTGCCCAGCAGAGGTGACAGGCGTGTCCCCAGCTGCCGCAGTGACAGTCCAGGGTGCTGACCTTGCTGTGACGGGGGCAGTCCTGGCAGCTCACACTTGGCCCTGGGAAGTTGAATCACCTGGTCCTAATCTCAATGAAATGGTGATTTGGGTTTATTGCTGGTGAGCTCCAGGGGTGACACACGGTTATCGAATGTGAGGAGGGGACCCGTGAATGGGAGGTTGTCTAGGACAGCGCAGGGTGTTACCTCTAGCAGGGGCACCTAGGAGACAAGTAAGAGAGGGTGTCGCTGGTTCAGGCACCTGCGAGTTCTCTCTTTTTTTTTTTTTTTTTGAGACAGAGTCTTGCTCTATCACCCAGGCTGGAGTGCAATGGCACGATTTCAGCTCACTGCAATCTCCACCTCCTGGGTTCAAGCAATTCTCCTGCTTCAGCCTCCTGAATAGCTGGGACTACAGGCATCCACCACGATGCCCAGCTAATTTTGTATTTTTAGTAGAGATGGGGTTTCACCATGTTGGCCAGGCTGGTCTTCAACTCCTGTCCTTAGGTGATGCTCCCACCTCAGCCTCCCAAAGTGCTGGGATTACAGGTGTGAACCACCACGCCCAGCCACCTGTGAGTTCTGAGTAGTTAAAGCATGGGTGACTGACAGAGTGATTAGGCCAGGGAGGAGAGTGTGACAAGGCTGAGTGGCAGGGACTTTGTCCTGGGGGTGCTAGGAAGCCCGGGGAGGGCTGTAAGCAGGGGAGGGGCCAGGTCGTCTCTGTGCTGTGTGGGGGATAGGCTGTAAGAGACAGACAGGAGCTCAGGACGCTGGGGAAATGGTTGGTGGGAGATGAGGCCTGAGCCCTGTTGGCCATGAGAATGGAAAAAGAGAGGCCCAAGTAGCATCAGGGGCAGGAGCGTGGGGCTGGAGACTGACAGGCTGTGGCCAGCGAGGGAGAGGGAGGGGAGATGGCACATGGGGTTTGGGCCTGTGACTGGGTGGATGGTGGGGCTCCCATCATGGGGAGCATGGGAGCTAGTCTGGGCTCAGCATGGGACATGATGAATGGCCTGGGGGGATGGCTGGGGTAGGTGGAGGCTTGGGCCTGTGACTCAGGAAACATTTAGGAGACAGTTTCTATTTGTGGCTGAAACCACAGACATGCCTGCGATGGCTCTCTTTGAGAATGGCTGCCTCTTAGGGGTCTGGGTGAGCCATAAGACTATCTCAGAGATGGAGAAACAGAGAAAGGGCCAGAATAGGATGGGGTCAGATCTGGGCTGCACCTTGTTCACCTTCAGGTAGTACCCTAGGTGTTTTTTTGTTTTGTTTTGTTTTTGTAGAGACAGGGTCTCACTATGTTGGCCAGGCTGGTCTTGAACTCCAGGCATCAAGTGATCCTCCTGCCTCAGCCTCCCAAAGTTCTGGGAGTACAGGCGGGAGGCACCGCCCCAGCCTCATTCCCTAGTCTTTTGCTTGGCTGAGCCATGACCACACACTCCCTTGTCCCCAGAGCCCTACAGCCCTGCTGTGTGGGTGATGATGTTCGTTATGTGCCTCACTGTGGTCGCCGTCACTGTTTTCATCTTCGAGTACCTCAGTCCTGTTGGCTACAACCGCAGCCTGGCCACGGGCAAGCGTGAGTCCCCCTTCCTCCATCCCCCGGCCTCGGAGCTCCCGAACCACAGAGAGAGAGAACTACATTTCCCAGCAGCCCCTGGAGGGGGGGGTCAAGCTAGGGCGCCAGATGCCTTGAGGGCCACTGGGAATTGTAGTTCTTCCTTTTGCTCCCTTATTGAGAAGGGATTTGGGGTCCATGTCCACGTCCTGGCCCCCTGCAGGCCCTGGAGGCTCAACCTTCACCATTGGGAAATCCATCTGGCTGCTTTGGGCCCTGGTGTTCAATAATTCAGTGCCCGTGGAGAACCCCCGGGGAACCACCAGCAAAATCATGGTGCTGGTGTGGGCCTTCTTCGCCGTCATCTTCCTCGCCAGCTACACAGCCAACCTGGCCGCCTTCATGATCCAGGAGGAGTACGTGGATACCGTGTCCGGGCTCAGTGACCGCAAGGTGTGTGTGGGTCCAGGGATGGGCTGGGGCTGGAGGTCACAGAGCTTGGCATGTGGTAGATTAGAGGGGATTCTTGCGGGGGAGGGAGTGGGGGGAGGGCGGGAAGGGGGTCTCTGAATTCCAGAATGGTAGAATGGAATGTTGTGGATGGAGAAAGAACACGGTTCACGATGCGCCATTTTAAATATTCCTAGGGAAGAGGGTGTCCTTGAATGTTCTAGGGGCAGTTGTGCCAAATGGGATATTCTAGAACCAGTGCTTCTGTCAAACTGTGAGGAAGGATTAATTTTTGAAACTCCTAAGGCCGGGCGTGGTGGCTCACGCCTGTAATCCCAACACTTTGGGAGGCCGAGGTGGGCAGATCACGAGGTCAGGAGATCGAGACCATCCTGGCTAACACGTGAAACCCCGTCTTTTCTAAAAGTACAGAAAATTAGCCGGGCGTGGTGGCGGGCACCTGTAGTCCCAGCTACTCTGGAGGCTGAGGCAGGAGAATGGCGTGAATCCAGGAGGCGGAACTTGCAGTGAGCGGAGATCGCACCACTGCACTGCAGCCAGGGCCACAGAGTGAGACTTCGTCTCAAAAACAAAAATAAAAAAAGAAAGAAAGAAACTTCTAGTCTATTGCAGACAATGCTTTTGTAAAATTCAACGGAAATGAATTATTAGAAAAGTAAAATAAGGTCTAAAACCAAGACAGACAAAAGTCAAACCTGGCCAGGCACCGTGGCTTACGCCTGTAATCCCAGCACTTTGGGAGGCCGAGGTGAGTGGATCACCTGAGGTCAGGAGTTTGAGACCAGCCTGGCCAACATAGTGAAACCTTGTCTCTACTAAAAATACAAAAATTAGCCAGGTGTGGTGGTGGGTGCCTGTAGTCCCAGCTACTCAGGAGGCTAAGGGGGGAGAATCGCTTGAACCGGGGAGGTGGAGGTTGCAGTGAGCCATGATTACACCACTGCACTCTAACCTGGGTGACACAGTGAGACTCTACCTCAAAAAAAGAGCCAAACTCATATTTTTATTTATTAGATTCAACAGACAAGTAACGATCCTGTCAAATCGTTCTAAATGCTCACTCCCTCCATTCCTGTACGCACCTCACTGCAATCACCATTTGTTGAGGGACTGGTGGTTTGCAGAGCACACTTTGAGACTAAAGTGATTAACCAGCTGGGTGACATGACCTATTAGAGGCTTGAGAAATCAGTTTGATGGGTTGCAATAAGCAGTTTTTAATGGAATGGTGTAGAATAGAATAGAATAGTTGACTGCATCTTATGTAGTAAGTTTGGTTTTGCAAAACTTGTTTTAGTTGGCTGGGCGCGGTGGCTCATACCTGTAATCCCAGCACTTTGAGAGGCCAAGGCGGGCGGATCCCCTGAGGTCGGGAGTTTGAGACCAGCCTGGCTAACATGGAGAAACCCATCTCTACTAAAAATACAAAATTAGCTGGGCATGGTGGCGGGCACCTGTAATCGCAGCTACTCGGGAGGCTGAGGCAGGAGAATCGCTTGAACCTGGGAGGTGGAGGTTGCAGTGAGCCAAGATTGCCCATTGCACTCCAGCCTGGCAACAAGAGCGAGACTCCATTTAAAAAAAAAAAAAAAAAGTGAGGCCGGGCGCGGTGGCTAACGCCTGTAATCCCAGCAGTTTGGGAGGCCGAGGCGGGCGGATCATGAGGTCAGGAGATCGAGACCATCCTGGTTCACACGGTGAAACCCCGTCTCTACTAAAAAATACAAAAAATTAGCAGGGCGAGGTGGCGGGCACCTGTAGTCCCAGCTACTCGGGAGGCTGAGGCAGGAGAATGGCATGAACCTGGGAGGCGGAGCTTGCAGTGAGCGGAGATCGCGCCACTGCACTCCAGCCTGGGCGACAGAGCGAGACTCCGTCTCAAAAAAAAATAAATAAATAAATAAATAGTGAACTATTTCTGAACGGATTGGTAAATAGCAACAGGCCCCAGCTCCTGCCATGCCAGTCTCTGCCCCCGGGACCTCCCGCGATTCAGTAAGTGAAGGCTTAACGCCTGGCACATCAGGGGCCTCAGGGAGGCTTCTCATGAACTTTTGGATTACGTGTCTGCAACTGTGTGTGCTGGGTGGGAGTGAAAAAGCATTTCCTAAGGTAGTGAGCAAGTGCTGAGAAATACGGAATACTTCTGGGACCGGGGTGTCTGCCAGATAGCGGGTGTCTCTCAGAATGGGGGCTTTGTGTTAGGGATGTCCCTGCGGAGGGTGCCCTAATCACTCCCCATTCTGCCCCAGTTCCAGAGGCCCCAGGAGCAGTACCCGCCCCTGAAGTTTGGGACCGTGCCCAACGGGTCCACGGAGAAGAACATCCGCAGCAACTATCCCGACATGCACAGCTACATGGTGCGCTACAACCAGCCCCGCGTAGAGGAAGCGCTCACTCAGCTCAAGGCAGGGTCAGCGCAGACTCGGGCCGGGGGTGGGGGTGGGGCCACTGGGGACCTGAGGATGCTCAGAGTTGGCAAGGGGTCCAGGTTCATTCCTTCAGTCCCAGAGGTCAGCCCTGGGTGGGTCAGCTTGGGGGGTGGAGGTCACCCAGGGTGGAAGGGGACTCCTCCTCCCAGGAATAGGTTCCTTGGGATATTTTCTGGGATGCAGTAGTTCTGGATTCTGGGGTGAGACTGACAGGGCTCAAATCTTTGCTCTTCCCCTTCTTGGCTTTGTGACCTTGGGCAAGTTACTCAGCCTCTCTGAACCTCTGTTTCCTCCTCTATAAAATGAGGATAACAAGAGTATCCCAACTGTAATGCTCATAAGGTCGTTACAAGAATTATACTAGCAAGCCGGGCGCGGTGGTTCACGCCTGTAATCCCAGCACTTTCAGAGGCCAAGGCAGGTGGATCACGAGGTCAGGAGATCTAGACCATCCTGGTCAACATGGTGAAACCCCGTCTCTACTAAAAATACAAAAATTAGCTAGGCGTGGTGGCACGCGCCTGTAGTCCCAGCTGCTCAGGAGGCTGAGGCAGGAGAATAGCTTGAACCCGGGAGTTGGAGGTTGCAGTGAGCTGAGATCATGCCACTGTACTCCAGCCTGGCAACAGAGTGAGACTCCATCTCAAAAAAAAAAAAAGGGAATTAAACTAGTTAATCCATTCAGAACATTTATTTATTTATTTAGAACAGTGCCTGGTGCACTATCGGTGTTTGCTGATATTATCATTATCATTAGACCTGAACTCACTGGAATCAATGCTTGGATTGTGTTTCTTATCTTTTTACATCCCTTTCCCAGATCATAGGGATGAAGTTAAATTCAGAGGCCAGGTTCAGTAGCTTACGCCTATAATCTCAGCACTTTGGGAGACGGAGGTGGGCAGATCACCTGAGGTCAGGAGTTGGAGACCACCTGGCCAACATAGTGAAACCCCGTCTCTACTTAAAATACAAAAATTATGGCCGGGCGCGGTGGCTCACGCCTGTAATCCCAGCACTTTGGGAGGCGGGCGGATCACAAGGTCAGGAGATTGAGACCGTCCTGGCTAACACTATGAAACCCCGTCTCTACTAAAAAAAAAAAAATACAAAAAACTAGCCGGGCATGGTGGCGGGCGCCTGTAGTCCCAGCTACTCGGGAGGCTGAGGCAGGAGAATGGCGTGAACCCGGGAGGTGGAGCTTGCAGTGAGCCGAGATCGTGCCACTGCACTCCAGCCTGGGCAACAGAGCAAGACTCGTCTCGAGAAAAAAAAAAAAAAATTAGGCTGGGTGTGGGGACAGGCACCTGTAATCCCAGCACTTTGGGAGGCCAAGACAGGAAGATCATTTGAGGTCAGGAGTTCGAGAACAGCCTGGCCAACATGGAGAAACCTTGTCTGTACTTAAAATACAAAAATTAGTCGGGCGTGGTGGTGGGCGTCTATAATCTCAGCAGCTTGGGAGGCTGAGGCAGGAGGATCACTTGAATGCAGGAGGCGGAGGTTGCAGTGAGCCGAGATTGCGCCACTGCATTCCAGCCTGGGCAACAGAGAGAGACTCCGTCTCAAAAATAAAACAAAACAAAAAAAGTTGAGTTGAGGCCCCAAAGTGCAGCCCACGATTCCAACAAGGCTGAGCACAGTAACTCTCTCCCTGTCCTGCATTTACTTAGTCCTTCCGTGTGCACTTTTCTTCTCCTCTACTCTACACCGGGCAGTGAACAAATAGACCCGATTCCTAGGTCTAGAGGTGGGAAATGAACAATAAACATGCAAACAGAAAAATCAAGATCTTTTCAGAAAGTGATGGTGAACTAGAGGGTGGCTGGGCTGGGATACTTTCACCAGGGTGTTCAGGGCAGGCTTCTCGGAGGAGGTGACATTTGTGCAGAGCCCTGCAGGAGGTGAAAGAGCTAGCCAGGTGGACTTCCGAAAGCAAAGCCTTCAGGTGGAGGAAACAGGGTGTGCAAAGGGCCTGAGGAAGGTGTGGTGTTGGTTTACTGGAGGAACAGCAAGAAGGCCAGTGTGGGTGAAGGGCAAGGAGCTGAGGTGAGAGAGTAGATGAGGGGAGGATTCTGGGCATGAGGCCAAGGTCAGGGCTGGACTTGACACTAAGGGCAGTGAGAAGCCTTGGGGAGTGAAGACTTTATGTAAGGAAGGGTACGATCTGATTTCTGTTTTTGTTTGTTTGTTTGGAGACAGGGTCTCACTCTGTCACCCAGGCTGGAGTGTAGTAGTTCGATCTCAGCTCACTGCAACCTCCCCGTCCCCTGGGTTCAAGCAATTCTCCCACCTCAGCCTCCTGAGTAGCTAGGATTACAGGCGTGCACTACTATGACTGGCTAATTTTTGTATTTTTGGTAGAGACGAGGTTTCACCATGTTGGTCAGGCTGGTCTTGAACTCCTGACATGAGGTGATCTGCCTGCCTCAGCCTCCTGAAGTTACGAGATTAGAGGTGTGAGCCACCATGCCTGGCTTAAAAAATTTCTAATGCTCGTTGCAGTGGCTCACACCTGTAATCCTAAAGCTTCGTGAGGCCAGGGTGAGAGGATCACTTAAGACCAGGAGTTCAAGACCAGCCTGTGAAACATAGTGAGACCCCTTGACTCACAAAAAAAAAAAATGTTTTTTTTTTTTTGAGATGGAGTCTCGCTCTGTTGCCCAGGTTGGAGTGCAGTGGTGCAATCTCGGCTCACTACAACCGCTGCCTCCCAGGTTTAAGTGATGCTCCTGACTCAGCCTCCCAAGGAGCTGGGACTACAGGCGCCCGCCACCACACCCGGCTCATTTTTGTATTTTTAGTAGAGACGGTGTTTCGCCATGTTGTTCAGGCTGGTCTGGAACTACTGACCTCAGGTGATCCACCTGCCTCAGCCTCCCAAAGTGTTGGGATTACAGGTGTTAGCCACCGCGCCTGGCTAACAAAACATTTTTAAATTAGCCAGGCGTCATAGTGCGCACTTGTAGTCCCACCTACTTGGGAGGCTAAGGTCGAAGGATCATTGAGCCCAGGGGATGGAGGCTGCAGTGAGCTATGATTGCACCACTACACTCTAGCCTGGGTAACAGAGCAAGACCCTGTCTCAAAAAAAAAAGAAAAATTTAAGAGCACCAACTTTATGCCAGGTATAGTTCCTGCACTGGATAACAACAGTTAACAAAATAGGTCAGTTTCCCACATTAGCTAGGAGTGCTTTAACAGACAGAGGTTTCTTTATCTCTCCAATAAGAAGTCCAGGGCTGGCATGATAGCTTAAAAATACCATTAACAATCTGAAATCTGCCTGTAATCCCAGCATTTTGGTAGACTGAGGTGGGTGGCCTGCCCAACATGGTGAAATCCCATCTCTACTAAAAATACAAAAAATTAGCTGCGTGGGCCGGGCGCGGTGGCTCAAGCCTGTAATCCCAGCACTTTGGGAGGCCGAGGCGGGTGGATCACGAGGTCAGGAGATCGAGACCATCCTGGCTAACATGGTGAAACCCCGTCTCTACTAAAAATACAAAAAACTAGCCGGGCGAGGTGGCGGGCGCCTGTAGTCCCAGCTACTCGGAGGCTGAGGCGGGAGAATGGCGTGAACCCGGGAGGCGGAGCTTGCAGTGAGCCGAGATTGCGCCACTGCACTCCAGCCTGGGCGACAGAGCCAGACTCAGTCTCAAAAAAAAAAAAAAAAAAAAATTTAAGCTGCGTGTGGTGGTGTGCACCTGTAATCCCAGCTACCCGGGAGGCTGAGGCAGGAGAATCGCTTGAACCTGGGAGGCGGAGGCTGTGATTAGCCGAGATCGTGCCTGCACTCTGGCCTGGGCAACAAGAGCAACACTCTGTTTCACACCAAAAAATGGGGCCCAGAACAACACCCCCTTGCCTGAGGCCTAAAGTAGGTATTGAATTTGTAGAATTATAAACAGAGATGTTAACACACAGCACAGAACGGGAAAAGTAAATTTTTTTTTTTTGAGACAGAGTCTCGCTCTGTGGCCTAGGCTGGAGTGCAGTGGCGCGATCTAGGCTTACTGCACGCTCCGCCTCCTGGGTTCACGCCATTCTTGCCTCAGCTTCCCAAGTAGCTGGGACTACAGGCGCCCGCCACCACGCCCGGCTAATTTTTTGTATTTTTAGTAGAGGCAGGGTTTCACTGTGTTAGCCAGGATGGACTCAATCTCCTGACTTCGTGATCCACCCGCCTTGGCCTCCCGAAGTGCTGGGATTACAGGTGTAAGCCACCACGCCCAGCGAAAAGTAACTTTTTTACATTGTGCATTCATCCATCCATTCATTACTTTCAAGAAGTACTTACCAAGTACCTTTGATGTGTTCGGCTCTGTGCCAGATGCCTAGGTCCCTGGTAACTTGAAGCCTCCCTTCTAATGGAGGGAGGTGGAAAACACACATATGTTATAAATATCTACCCCTTAAAGTATATCAGATCTTGAAACATGGAGTTTCTCTCTGGCCGTCTTTCTGTCCAGCTCTGTTTGCTTCCAAGTTGCACCCCATCTAATTCCCTTCTCTCTGGAGGACGGTTTTCTAAATCTCCCCATAGGATGCCCCACGGCCTGGGAGTTCCTCACAGCATCCTGGGGATGCTTAACAGCAGTGAGTTTAGAACCAGATGGAGGCCGGGCCCAGAGGCTCACGCTTACAATCCCAGCACTTCGGGAGGCTGAGGCGGGCGGATCACTTAAGGTCAGGAGTTCAAGACCAGCCTGGCCAACTTGGCGAAACCCCATCTCTACTAAAAAGACTAAAATTAGCCAGGTGTGGTGGCGCACACCTGTAATCCCAGCTATTCTGTAGGCTGAGGCGAGAGAATTGCTTAAATCCGGGAGGCGGAGGCTGCAGTGAGCCGAGATCGCGCCACTGCACTGCACTCCAGCGTGGGCGACAGAACAAGACTCTGTCGCAAAAAAAAAAAAAAAAAAAAAAAAAAAGAACCAGATGGTCCTGGGTTCCAATGGGAGCTACATCCCTTACTTGCTCCTGAGCCCGAATTTCCAACTCCCTATTACGGGGGTCAACAATCCCTCCTGCCCATCAAGTGGCTCTGGGAAATGGTTCCGTGTTACAGCCCCACATACTGAGGATCTGATTGGTCCAGCTGGGGGGGGAGGGTCAAGTGTCTATGCCAGCATGGACCAATCAGCAGCATGGTGGGGTGGGGCGTGGTCATGTGGTTCGCCCAGATCATCTTCCGCATTCAAAGGTGCGAGGACCCTATGGGCAGGAAAAGCCTCACATTTGTCTCTAATCACCCTTCTTTCACCAGCCTCATGCCTTCTCGTCAGCTTTGAAGCTTGATGGGCCCCTCAGCCCTCTTCCCAGGGCTCCCCCATTTGGAGAGCCGTCTTGTGCCCGGCACCTGTAGTCTTCCTTCACATTCCCCTGCGTGGAGAATGAAGTTTTTCCTTCCTCAATTCCCTTTTCTCCCTTTCATTAATCAATTTATTTGCCAACACTTGGTTATTGTCAAAATGAAGAACTGTCCCTCCCCCTTCCTTGATGTCGGTGGTTTGAGGGGTTTCCTTCTGTCTTTTTAGAGCAGTGCTGGGGAACCTCTGCATCATTTACAATTTTCTAGTAGACACACTGAAATTTATTTTTATTTTATTTTATTATTATTATTTTTTTTTGAGACGGAGTCTCGCTCTGTCGCCCAGGCTGGAGTGCAGTGGCGCAATCTCGGCCCACTGCAAGCTCCGCCTCCCAGGTTCACGCCATTCTCCTGCCTCAGCCTCCCATGTAGCTGGGACTACAAGCACCAGCCACTGCACCCGGCTAATTTTTTTTTTTTTTTTTTGTATTTTTAGTAGAGACAGGGTTTCACTGTGTTAGCCAGGATGGTCTCGATCTCCTGACCTCATGATCCACCTGTCTCGGCCTCCCAAAGTGCTGGGATTACAGGCGTGAGCCACCGCGCCCGGCCTGAAATTTACTTCATGATTTTTTTTTTTTTTTTTTTGGTTTTTTGACATGGAGTCTCATTCTCGCCCAGGCTAGGGTGCAGTGGTGCGATCTTGGCTCACTGCAACCTCCACCTCCCTGGTTCAAGCAATTCCCTTCCCTCAGCCTTCCGAGTAGCAGGGAGTACAAGTATGTGCCACGATGCCTGGATAAGTTTTTTTTTTTGTATTTTATTGTATGTATGTATATATATATTTAGAAGTATGACTGTCACTTTATTGCTTTCTGTATAATTTTTTTTTTTTTTGTATTTTTAATAGAGATGGGGTTTCACCATGTTGGTCAGGCTGGTCTCGAACACCTTACCTCAGGTGATCTGCCCATCTTGGCCTCCCAAAGTGCTGGGATTACAGGTTTGAGCTACCACACCTGGCCTCAAAATTTATTTTATGTACTCCAATAGTTCCAAAATGTTATTTTGACATGCAATCAATATAAAAATTAATAAGATGTTTTATGTTTTTATTGGTACTTTTTGGCAGGGGATCCAGTGTATAGTTATCCTCATGGCACATGTCAGTTCGAACTCGGTGTATTTCAAGAGCTCAGTAACTACATCTGGCTAGTGGCTGTCACAACAGACTGTAGAACTAAAACTGTATTTTAAAAATATTTTCTGGGCCGGGCGCGGTGGCTCACGCCTGTAATCCCAGCACTTTGGGAGGCCGAGACGGGCGGATCACAAGGTCAGGATATCGAGACCATCCTGGCTAACACGGTGAAACCCCGTCTCTACTAAAAGTACAAAAAACTAGCCGGGCGAGGTGGCGGGCGTCTGTAGTCCCAGCTACTCGGGAGGCTGAGGCAGGAGAATGGCGTAAACCCAGGAGGCGGAGCTTGTAGTGAGCCGAGTTCGTGCCACTGCACTCCAGCCTGGGCAACAGAGCAAAGACTCCGTCTCAAAAAAAAAAAAAAAAAAATTTCTGTTATTTTTCTTCCCTCCTTGCCTTCCTCTCTTCTCTTGTTCCTTTCTTCCTCTTCCTCCTTCTCTTCTTTCTCTCACTTGTACTTTTTTCCCTTCGTGATCTCTTCCTTTGCTTTCCTTCACCCTGATGTCATTCAGGGTCTTCATGCCCTGGATCTAGATGACATTGGCTCCAACCCCTCTTCCTGAGAATTCTGCAAATTCCTGGGCTTCTCGCGGTCACCCTGGCTTCTAGCTCCTTTTTGCAGGATTTAATTCACTTTCTGGACCATCTCACTGGCCACAGTTTGTCTTCCCAGTTCCAGGGCCTATTACCAGAATTGGAACCCACCCCTCCCTTAATCCTCACATAAACCCCCACTGGCAGTAAGCGGGGCTGTGGACTGAAGACTGGGAACAGCACTGTCCTGTAGAATGAATGCGGCATGCATTGAAGTGTAATTCTAAGTTTTTAGTGGCCACATAAAAAGACCTAAAAAGAAGCAGGTGGCCGGGCACGGTGGCTCACGCCTGTAATCCCAGCACTTTGTGAGGCCGGGGTGGGTATATCACCTGAGGTCAGGAGTTCGAGACCAGCTTGGCCAACATGGTGAAACCCCGTCTCTACTAAAAATACAAAAATTAGCCCTGCTGTGGTGGCACGTGCCTGTAATCCCAGCTAATCAGGAGGCTGAGGTAGGAGAATCGCTTGAACCCGGGAGGCAGAGGTTGATTAGTGTGCCGTGATCACACTACTGCACTCCAGCCTGGGTGACAGAGTAAGACTCAGTCTCGAAAAAAAAAAAAGAAGAAGAAGCAGGTGAAGCTGGGCTAGGTGGCTCACACCTGTAATCCCAGTACTTTGGGAGGCCAAGGCAGGTGGATCACTTGAGGTCAGGAGTTCGAGACCAGCCTGACCAATATGGTGAAACCTGGTCTCTACTAAAAATACAAAAATTAGCTGGGCATGGTGGCGGGTGCTTGTAATCCCAGCTACTTGGGAGGCTGAAGCAGAAGAATTGCTTGAACCCGGGAGGCGGAGGTTGTAATGAGCCGAGATCGGGCCACTGTACCCCAGCCTGGGCGACAAAACGAGACTTCGTCTCAACAACAACAATAAAAAGTAGGTGAAATTACTTTCTCTTTTTTTTTTTTGAGATGGAGTCTCGATCTGTTGCCCAGGTGAAACCATGTTAGCCAGGACGGTCTCGATCTCCTGACCTCGTGATCTGCCTGCCTTGGCCTCCCAAAGTGCTGGGATTACAGGTGTGAGCCACCGCGCCTGGCCGGAAATTACTTTTAATAATATATTTTACCTATGTCCAAAATATTATTTTGACACGTAATCAGTATAAACATGGTTGAGACCGTTTGCATAATTTTTTTTCCCCACATGCTGTCTTTGAAATCAGGGGCATTTTACACTCACAACACATCTCGGTTCAGAGTGGCCACATTTCAAGTGATCCATAGCCCTAGTGGCGTGTCACTGCCACACTGGACCGCCCAGGTCAACATCACCCAAACGCAAAAAGTTTCCTAGTGAACATAATGAATAGAACACATAAAAGGGCGCTGGCCGCACCCCAGGACCCTGGGACTTTTTCACTTCCTTACTCGGAGCATTCTCCCCAGCCAGCCTGCCGACTCTTCTCTCCCTCTTCCCGCTTCTTCCGTTTTATTCCTCCCCAGCCCTTCCCTCCAGGAAGGACCCTGAGAATTCCAGATTCTCTCTCTCTCTCTCTCTCTCAGGCAAAGCAGAGTGCCTTTCCAGGCTGCCACCTCCCACCCCTACTTCACTTGCACCTTCCTCAGAAGGCAGGGATGGCTGCAAACAGAATCACTTTCCTCTTTTACCCCTTCAGGGATACCTCACACTGCCAGCTTGCTCAGTCCTTGCAGTTGGAGAGCAAGAATTCAGAGACTCTCGGTGGGGAGGGGGGGAAATCCCACGAGATGGAGTCTCGCTCTGTCGCCCAGGCTGGAGTGCAGTGATGCACTCTCGGCTCACTGCAACCTCTGCTTCCCGGGTTCAAGCGATTCTCCTGCCTCAGCCTCCCGAGTATCTGGGATTACAGGCATATACCACCACCCCCAGCTAATTTTTGTATTTTTAGTAGACATGGGATTTCACCATGTTGGCCAGGCTGGTCTTGAACTCCTAACCTTAAGTGATCCACCTGCTTCAGCCTTCCAAAGTGCTGGGATTACAGGTGTCAGCCATCATACCCAGCCAATGCCACTTTCTGAATCTACTTGGTTCCCGAGTTTTGGATAGCAAGTGGTGAGAATGTGACTAGCAAGAGAGACCAGCCCCATCTCTCAAAATGAACCTAAATCTGTCCCCACCTTGAGTTCAGAGAAAGCAGGATACCTGTATTTTTTTCCCCATACAAATGTCAGCCACATCACCAGCCTTTAATACGTAAAAATAGCTGAGACCTCATCCCGTGTCTTTTTATAGATATTTTTCATCTTTTTTTTTTTTTTTTTTTTATTGAGATACATACATAGATACAGTGAGGTACAGTGAGGCACAAAAAGCATGTAACTCATTATTTATACATTCATAGACAGCCATGTGACCAGGTCCAGACTCAGATATGGTGAATTTCCCAGCTTCTCATAAAGCTTCTCCTGCCCCTCCAGTCACCACAGAATATCACATAATTAGTTTTGCCTGATTTCGAACATCCTCTAAATGGAGTCAAACAGTGCATTTAAGACCTTTCTGTCTGGCTTATTTTCCTCAGTGTTATCACCAGATTGTTCCTTCATTGCTGAATATCATTGAGTATACAATTATATAAATGTACCATAATTCTTTCATTCTACTGCTGGTGGACATTCAGGTTATTGCCAGTATTTGGTCATTATGAACATTCCGTTTTTTTTTTTTTGAGACAGAGTCTCTCTCTGTCGCCCAGGCTGGAGTGCAGTGGCGCAATCTCGGCTCACTGCAAGCTCCGCCTCCCGGGTTTGAGCGATTCTTCTGCCTCAGCCTCCCCAGTAGCTGGGATTACAGGCGCCCACCACCACGCCCAGGTGATTTTTGTATTTTTAGTAGAGATGGGGTTTCACCATCTTGGCCAGGCTGGTCTTAAACTCTTGACCTCATGATCCACCTGTCTTGGCCTCCCAAAGTGCTGGGATTACAGGCGTGAGCCACCCTCCTCGGTCTATTCCTGTATCTTTTTAATTTACTTTGATGTTTATTATATATCAAGTCCCGTTCTAACTAAGTTCAAATTAGTTTGCAAAAAATTAATCAAATCAATGTTTTGATTCATAGTCCTGGAGACTAGGCATCCTCTTGGCTCCTTCAGAGGGCTGTGAGGTAAGGATCTGTCCAGGCCTCTCTCTCCTTGGCTCTTGACTCTTGATCCCTGTATCTCTTCCCATCATCTTCCCTCTGTGTGCGTCTCTGTGGCCAAAGTTCTTTTTTTTGTTTTGTTTTTTGAGATGGAGTCTTGCCCAGGCTGGAGTGCAGTGACATGATCTCAGCTCACTGCAACCTCCACCTCCCAGGTTCCAGTGATTCTCCTGCCTCAGCCTCCCTCCTGTAGCTGGGATTACAGGTGTGTGCCACCAAGCCCAGGTAATTTTTGTATTTTTAGTAGAGACAGAGTTTCACCATGTTGCTCAGGCTGGTCTCGAACTCCTGACCTCAGGTGATCTGCCTGCCACAGCCTCCCAAAGTGCTTGGATTACAGGCATGAGCCACCACGCCCGGCCCAAGTTCCCCTTTTTATAAGGACACTAGTCATACTGGACTAGAACCCAACCTAATGATCTCATTTTAACTGGATTCCCTCTGCAGAGGCCCTATCTACAAATAAGGTCGCATTCTGAAGTACTGGGGGCTAGGACTTCAATTTGTGAATTTGGGGGAGGGAACACAACTAAAACCCTAAGATCTCATAAAAATCTTAGGTGGGTATTATTGGAAACATGAGGAACAGCAAGCTTCCTGCATCTAAGTGGCAGAACTAGGACTTGAACCCTGACAGCCCAGTTCTACAGCCCAGTTTCTCACCACTAGGCTATATTGCCTCACATGTGCTCTGAGCAACCCAGAATCACGCCTTTTGTCCCCTCCCTGGAAGCTTCATGATTCACAAAGGACACCCCTGTGTTTCTCATTGTCACCTCTTGCTCTGATTTCCTGCTTCTGCTGAATTCTTTTTCCCCAGTATCCCTTGTTACTTTTTTTTTTTTTTCTAATTTTTAGTTCTATATTTATCAGAGTTCTCCATCCACATAGTTTGGAGAGTCAAATACAAGAATTTTAGTTTAGTTTAGTTTGGTTTTGGAGTCAAGGTCGCACTCTGTCACCCAGGCTGGAGTGCAGTGGCACAATCATAGCTCACTGCGGCCTCAAGCTCCTAGGCTCAAGCGATCCTCCCGCCTCAGCCTCTCAAGCAGCTGGGACTCCAGGTGTGCACCCCCACATCTGATTTATTTTATTTTATTTTATTTTATTTTATTTTATTGAGATGGAGTCTTGCTTTGTCACCCAGGCTGGAGTGCAGTGGTGCAATCTTGGCTCACTGCAACCTCTGCCTCCTGGGTTCAAGCGATTCTCCTGCCTCAGCCTCCTGAGTAGGTGGGATTACAGGAGCTGCCACCACGCCCAGCTAACTTTTGTATTTTCAGTAGACACAGGGTTTCGCCATGTTGGCCAGGCTGGTCTTGAACTCCTGACCTTAGGTAATCTGACCACCTCGGCCTCCCAAAGTGCTGGGAATACAGACACGAGCCACCAGGCCTGGCCTAATTTTAATTTTTAAATTTGTATCCGTGTGTGTGTGTGTGTGTGTGTGTGTAGAGACGAGGTTCTCACTATGTTGCTTAGGCTGGTCTTGAACTCCTGGGCTCAAGTGATCCTCCTGCCTCAGCCTCCCAAAGCGCCAGGATTACAGGCACGAGCCACCGTGCCTGGCAAAAATTTTCTCTTTAAGGAAAAAAATGGCACCCTCCATTTCTCTCACCCCAAAAGAATCTACCTTTACTTCGTTTATTGTGTCATTTTGCGATTTATCTCCCTATCTCTAAATACCATGTTTGTATGACTACCTCTTGATTTTTCAATTTTAGGCATTTTCCATCCGCTTCTCACTATGGAAGACATACTCATACTCTTATTTAAATCAATTCAGCCTCCCACATTGTGACTCTGACTAGATGAATATTCAGTGTTTACATGTTATGACTATGTAAATGCTCTCACAGCTGCCACAGTAGTAAACCATGATTACTTTCCTCTCCTACACAATTCTTTGTTTTTCTTTCTTCTTTTTTTTCTTGAGACAGGGTCTCACTATGTCGCCCAGGCTGGAGTGCAGTGGCATGATCTCGGCTCACTGCAATCTCCGCCTTCCAGGTTCAAGTGATTCTCCTGCCTCAGCCTCCCGATTAGCTGGGACTACAGGCGTGTGCCACTGCACCCAGCTAATTTTGGTATTTTTAGTAGAGGTGGGGTTTCACCATGCTGACCAGGCTGGTCTCAAACTCCTGACCTCAAGTGATCGGCCTGCCTTGCCTCCCAAAGTGCTGGGATTACAGGGCGTGAGCCACATCTGCCCAGCCGAGATGGGGTTTCACCATGTTGGCCAGGCTGGTCTCAAACTCCTGAGCTCAAGGGATCTGCTCACCTCAGGCTCCCAATGTTGAGACGACAGGTGTGAGCCACCATGCCTGGTCTATTTTTCTTTTTCTTTCTTTTTTTTTTTTTTTGAGACGGAGTCTCGCTCTGTCTCCCAGGCTGTAGCACAGTGGCGCCATCTCCGCTCACTGCAAGCTCCGCCTCCCGGGCTCAGGCCATTCTCTTGCCTCAGCCTCCAGAGCAGCTGGGACTACAGGCGCCCACCACCACGCCCGGAGAATTTTTTGTATTTTTAGTGGAGACGGGGGTTTCACCGTGTTAGCCAGGATGGTCTCGATCTCCTGACCTCGTGATCCGCCTGTCTCGGCCTCCCAAAATGCTGGGATTACAGGCGTGAGCCACCGTGCCCGGCTGCCTGGTCTATTTTTCTTGAGTTAGTAACTGTCTTTTTGTCTTTTTTCGTTTTCTTTCTTTTTTCAGTTGCTTCATGGCTGAGTTTTCTTTGTGGTTAACTAATTCAAACCCAAATTATTTGTTAACTGTCTAAATCTCTTCTTAATATGTTCAGAAGTATCTTAATATACTTAATATGTTAGAAGTATCAGACACTCTGTTAATTTCTTTTTTTTTTTTTTGAGACAGGGTCTCACTCTGTCACTCAGGCTGGAGCACAGTGGCACGATCTCGGCTCACTGCAGCCTCTGCCTCCTGGGTTCAAGCAATTCTCATGCCTCAGCCTCCCAAATAACTGGGATTACAGTCGTGCAGCACCACGCCCAGCTAATTTTTGTATTTTTTGTAGAGTGGGGTTTTGCCATATTGAACAGGTTGGTCTCAAATTCCTGGCCTCAAGTGATCTGCCTACCTCGGCCTCCCAAGTGCTGGGATTACAGGTGTCAGTCACTGTGCCTAGCCTTGTCAATTTCATCTTATTGAAGAAGTTGCTTTCCTGACCTTATGGCCGGCCTGCTCCAGCCTGGGGCACAGCCCCCATCTTGGGATCACATTTCACCTTCATCCCTTCATCTCTGGTTTGGATCCTGTTGTAGCACAAATCCTAACTCTTTCTGGGTTCTTTTGAGCTTCCTGACAGAGGCATATAGCAGGTATATTTTTGGAGACATCGCAAATCTGAAAAGTCTTTTTTCTGTCCTTGTACTTGATGGACAGTCTGGCTGGGTATAGAATTCTGGATTAGAGCTCATTTTCCTTCAGAATTTGGAAGCGTCACTCTATTGTTTTCTAATATCCAGTGCCACTATAGAGAAATCCAAGGGCATTCTTATTCCTATGCCTTTGTATGTAACTTGTTGTTTGTTTTCCTTGTCCTTGGTGGACTGACATTTATCAGTGACATGCCTTGATCTGTTTTTTTTTTTTTTTTTTTGAGACGGAGTTTCACTCTTGTTGCCAAGGCTGGAGGGCAATGGCACGATCTTGGCTCACTGCAACCTCTGCCTCCCAGGTACAAGCAATTCTCCTGTCTCAGCCTCCCAAGTAGCTCCGATTACAGGCATGTGGCACCATGCCCAGCTAATTTCTTTGTATTTAGTAGAGACAGGGTTTCACCATGTTAGTCAGGCTGGTTGCAAACTTCTGACCTCAGGTGATCCACCCAACCCAGTCTCCCAAAGTGCTGGGATTATAGGTGTGTGCCACTGTACCTGGCCTGTTTTCCTTTCTTTTCTCTTTCTGTCTTTCTTTTCTTTCTTTCTTCATTTCTTTCTTTCTTTCTTTTCTTTTTTTTTTTTTGAGACAGGTTCTCACTATGTTTTCCTGGCTGGTCTTGAACTCCTGGGCTCAAGTGATCCTCCTGCCTTGGCTTCCCAAAATGCTGGGATTACAGGCGTGAGCTGCTGCACGTGGCCATTGATCTGTTTTCATTGCTGGGTCTTTCTTTTTTTTTTTTTTTTTTTGAGACGGAGTCTCGCGCTGTGTCACCCAGGCTGGAGTGCAGTGGCGCGATCTCGGCTCACTGCAAGCTCCGCCTCCCAGGTTCAGGCCATTCTCCTGCCTCAGCCTCCGAGTAGCTGGGACTACAGGCGCCCGCCACCACGCCCGGCTAGTTTTTTGTATTTTTAGTAGAGACGGGGTTTCACCATGTTAGCCAGGATGGTCTCGATCTCCTGACCTCGTGATCCGCCCGCCTCGGCCTCCCAAAGTGCTGGGATTACAGGCTTGAGCCACCGCGCCCGGCCCATTGCTGGGTCTTTCAATCGTATCCTCATGTCATTTGTTCTGAGAAAATTTCTTGAATTTTCTTAAATTCTTTTATGTACAATATCTCCCTCTCCTTCATTTCTCTGTTTGTTTATTTAGTTATTTATCTATTTATGTTTAGAGACAGGGTCTCACTCTGGAGTGCAGTGAGGCAATCATAGCTCATGGCAGCCTTGGGGTCAGCCTGCTGGTCAGGCTGGTCTTGAACTCCTGACCTCAAATGATCCACCACCTTGGCCTCCCAAAGTGCTGGGATTACAGGTGTGAGCCACCACGCCTAATTAAAGGCCAGGCACAGTGGCTCACACCTGTAATCCCAGCACTTTGGGAGGACGAAGAGGGTGAATTGCCTGAGGTCAGGAGTTCGAGACCAGCCTGACCAACATGGTGAAACCCCATCACTACTAAAAATACAAAAATTAGTCGGGTGTGGTGGCAGGCGCCTGTAATCCCAGCTACTCAGGAGACTGAGGCATAATCGCTTGAACCTGGGAGGTGGAGGTTGCAGTGAGCTGAGACCAGGACATTGCACTCCAGCCTGGGCAACGAGAGCAAAACTCTATCTCAAAAATAAAAAATAAAACATAAATAAATAAATAAAATTTAAATCCAAATAGCCATATGTGGCAAGCTAGTGGTTGCCATAGAGGACAGCACTAGAAAATTCCATCTTTACAGTGAGGCACAAGGGAGAGGCAGCTCCCAGGGCTCTGGCCAGCTCGGCGGCCAAACGTGGGCTCACCCTACCGCTGCGGTCAAGCAACGCCGCAGGGGGAGAAAGGAAATGCACGTCCTAAAAGGAAATAGAGAAACACAGCTTCTCCTCCCAGCCAGTTCTTGGTGCCCATTCCATGAGAGATGTCCAATTTCTCACTCACTCAAGAGGGGCAAAAAAGGAAATATCGAGGCCCCTTGCCCTAATGTAACCATTATTTTTTATTTCTTTTGGATCAATTAAAATATGGATGAATTCACACTCACACATTCCAAACTAACAGTACACACTGTTCTCATCTTGCCTCTTTCCATGGAGAAAGCCCTTTTGGCATCTTTTCTGTGTTAATGGAATCCTACTTCTCAGCTCCAGTGTCTGGGCCATGGAAGGCCTCCGTTGGACCAGTCTGAATTTACTCATTTGGCCACTTCTTTTCTTTTCTTTTGAGATGCCATCTCACTCTGTCACCCAGGCTGGAGTGCAGTGGTGTGATCTCAGCTCACTGCAACCTCCACCTCCCGGGTTCAAGCGGTTCTCCTACCTCAGCCTCCCAAGTAGCTGGAACTACAGGCGCACGCAACCACACCCAGCTAGTTTTTAAATTTTTAATAGAGATTGGGTTTCACCATGTTGGCCAGTCTGGTCTTGAACTTCTGACCTCAGGTGATCCGCCCACCTCAGCCTCCCAAAGTGTTCTTGGGATTACAGGCGTGAGCCACCATGCCCAGCCCACTTCTTTTCTTTTGAACTTCTTTTTTAAAAAAATTTTAATTGTATTTTTTTTGTACAGATGGTCTCACTATGTTGCCCAGGATGGTCTGAAACTCCTGGCCTCAAGCAATCCTCCCACCTTGGCCTCCCAAAGTGATGGGATGACAGGTTTGAGTGACCACACTAGACCTGAACTTCTTTTGTTAAATTTATTCCTAAATATTTTATTTTATTTTTATTTCTATTTTTTTGCCGGTCTCAAACTCCTGAACTCAAGGGATCTGCTGGCCTCGGCCTCCCAAAGTGCTGGGATTATAGGCATATGAGCCACCACAACCGGCCTAGATTCTTTTAATTTCATTTTAATTGTTCATTGCTAGTATACAGGAATATAATTTATTTTGTGTATATATATATTTTTGAGATGGAGTCTTGCTCTGTCGCCCAGGCTGGAGTGCAGCGGCTGGATCTCAGCTCACTGCAAGCTTCGCCTCCCGGGTTCACGCCATTCTCCTGCCTCAGCCTCCCAAGTAGCTGGGACTACAGGTGCCCGCCACCTCGCCTGGCTAGTTTTTTGTATTTTTTAGTAGAGACAGGGTTTCACCGTGTTAGCCAGGATGGTCTCGATCTCCTGACCTCATGATCCGCCCGTCTCGGCCTCCCAAAGTGCTGGGATTACAGGCTTGAGCCACCACGTCCGGCCCCTTGTTGAACTTCTATTAGCCGTAATAATTTTTATTATGGATCTTTTGGGATTTTCTGTATACAATTCTATTAATTTGCTAGGGCAGCCATAACAAAATACCATAGACTGAGTGGCTTCCACAGCAGAAATGTGTCGCCCCGCTATTGTAGAGGCTAGGTCAAAATCGAGGTGTCAGCAGCGATGGCTCCTTTTGAGGGCTGTGGGAGGACCTGTTCCAGACCTTCCTCCTCGGCTTGTAAAAAGCTGCCTTCTTCCTCTGTCTCTTCACCTTGTCTTCCCTTTCAGTGTCCATTCAGCCACCTCTTTTTTTGTTTTGTTTTGGAGACGGAGTCTAGCTCTGTTGCCCAGGCACCATCTCAGCTCACTGCAAACTCCTCCTCCCAGGTTTAAACAGTTCTCCTGCCTCAGCCTCCCGAGTAACTGAGATTACAGGCACGTGCCACCGCACCCGGTAATTTTTGTATTTTTAGTAGAGACGGGGTTTTGCCATGTTGGCCATGCTGGTCATGAACTTCTGACCTCAGGTGATCCATCCTAGGTTCAGCAATTCTCCTGCCTCAGCCTCCCGAGTAGCTGAGATGATAGGCACCCACCACCACACCGGGCTAATTTTTGTATTTTTAGTAGACATAGGGTTTTGCCATGTTGGCCAAGCTGGTCATGAACTCCTGACCTCAGGAGATTCGCCCCCGGTGGCCTCCCAAAGTGCTGGGATTAGAAGCGTAAGCCACCACGCCCAGCTGTTCAGCCATTTCTTATTAAGCACCTAGTGTGTGCTAGGCACTGTTCCAGATCCTGTGGATACACTGGTGAATCAGACGGGCAAAGTCCCTGCCTCATAGAACTGAAATTCCAGTGAAGGGAGACACACAATGCACGGAATAAATGAGAACATTCTATAGTGCACTCCAAGGGGATACATGCTATGGGTAAAAATAGGGCAGGGTGAATGCATTTGGGAAACTGGGGCGGGCGGCTGGAGGTTGCAGTATCAAATAGGATGCTCAGGAAGGTGTCTTTGGAGCAAACACCTGATGGACGTTGTAACTGCCCAGTGGGTTCACCTTGCCTGCTGCCTAGACAGAGGCGATTTATCAAGACAGGGGGGACTGCAATAGAGAAAGAGTAATTCACGCAGAGCCGGCTGTGCGGGAGACTCCATTTTATTATTACTCAAATCAGTCTCCCTGAGCATTTGGGGATCAGAGTTTTGAAAAGATCATTTGGTGGGCAGGGGCTTGGGAAGTGGGGAGTGCCGATTGGTTAGTTTGGAGATGGAATCACAGGGCATCAAAGTGAGGTTTTCTTGCTGTTTTCTGTTGCTGGGTGGGACGGTAGAACTGGTTGAACCAGATTACCAGTCTGATCAAGTGTAGGGTCTGTAGAATATCTCAAGCACTCATCTTAGGTTTTACAATAGTGATGTTATCCCCAGGAGCAATCTGGGGAACCAGAGGATGCATGACCCCTAAATGTAATGTCTAATCTTGTAGCTAATTTGTTACTCCTGCAAAGATAGACTGGTCCTCAGGCAAGAAGGGGTCTTTTCAGGAAAGGGCTATCACCGATTTTGTTTCGGAGTCAACCCATGAACGAAATTCCTTCCCAAAGTTAGTTCGGCCTATGCCCAGGAATAAGCACGGACAGCTTAAGGGTTAGAAGCAAGATGGAGTTGGTTAGGTCTGATTTCTTTCACTGTCATTCATAATTTTGCAAAGGCAGTTTCAAGGTAAGACAGTGAGTCAGGCAGCTACCTGGGAGAAGGATGTTCCAGCAGGCAGAACAGTCAGTGCAAAGGCCCTGGGGCGGGAGCAAGCTGGAGAGGTCCAAGTGCATCTCCCAGGCCAGAGTGAGGGGGGCTTGGGAGATGAGGGCAGACGGGTAAGGAGGGATAGGGGGTGTCAGGTGCCACAGGGCCTCGAAACTCAAGGTGATCCAAGTCACTCTGAGTGACGAGGGGAGCCAACGGAGGGTGGTGAGCTGAAAAGGGACAGCGCTGACTCAAATGTTAAGATCCCTCTGATGACAGAGTAAGAACAAACAAGAAAGAAAGGACGGATGCAGGGAATTTTAATTTTTCCCAAACCTACACCCAAACAAAAGCTGTAGGAAATGGCTGAGGTCTTTTAGTTTTGTTTTTGAGACAGGGTCTCCCTCTGTCACCCAGGTTGGAATGCATGGCACAATCATAGCTCACTGTAACCTCAACCTCCTGCCCTCAAGCAATCCTCCCACCTCAGCCTCCCAAGTAGTTGAGACGACAGGCGTGTACCACCAAACCTGGCTAATGTTTAAAGTTTTTGTAGAGACAGGGTCTCCCTTTGTTGTCCAAGCTGGTCTTGAACTCCTGGACTCAAGCAGTCCTCCTGCCTCAGCCTCCCAAAGTGCTGGGATGACAGGCATGAGCCAGGGCCCCTGGAATGGCTGAGTTTAAATAGATATTTAGGGACCATGAGGGCGTGGTGGGGTGGATGTGAGAGGGGAGGGAGACAGTATATCCCAGAACAACTGAGCAAACAATTGAAAGTAAATGCTGTTAGAGCTCCTCTTTCTGAAATCTCTCAAATATTTCCACCACTGGGAACCTTGACTTTTAGCTTTCTCCAAAATTCAACTGGAGTCTCTCCTTCCACTCCCCATTGTCCTCTAAGGACCCCGGAGACACTCCTTCCATCTTATCCCAGTCCCAGCCCCTCCATCCCTCCCCTTCAACCTAACTCTAGAAACTTCACGTGTTCTTTCTGCTTAAACATCAATAGCAATTCACCTTTCACCCCCAAGGGCATCTTCCTAAACAAAGAGAAACATAGGGAAAAATTACAGTTTGCCTACAAGGCAGAAGTGCCTGCAGGCAGTGGCTGTATTTTTCTCACCTATACTTATGTTTCCAGATGTCATCTGGGAACTCCCTGTTAGGATCTATATAAAATTAATTCAAGGCCGGGCGCGGTGGCTCAAGCCTGTAATCCCAGCACTTTGGGAGGCCGAGATGGGCGGATCACGAGGTCAGGAGATCGAGACCATCCTGGCTAACACGGTGAAACCCCGTCTCTACTAAGAAATACAAAAAATAGCCGGGCGAGGTGGCAGCGCCTGTAGTCCCAGCTACTCGGGAGGCTGAGGCCGGAGAATGGCGTGAACCCGGGAGGCGGAGCTTTTGCGAGACTCCGTCTCAAAAAAAAAAAAAAAAAAATATTAATTCAAACCCCATTCTACAACAGTGGGATGATGAATGTCCTCCCCAGGTTTCTGCTAATTCTCCAGAGCTTCACATTCTCCACCCCCGAGTCTTTGCTTCAGCTAGAGAGACATTCAGTTTGGGGAATCCACTTCCTGTCTGTTTCCCCACTTAGCACGTATGGACTAATTCAGTCCTTTTCCCTGATTTCTATGCAACCAACCACACACACACATGGCATTTATATGTGAGCCTGTGAGTGTGTGGACAGGACTTTTCTGAAGGTTTGGGGACACAGGAGGACTTAAATCAACAGACGGGCTCACCACTCAAAACTGGAGGTTAAGTATTCCCTGGAAGATCCTTTGGCTTCTCTTCAACTCAGCATCCAGCCATGCTTTTTTTTTTTTTTTTTTCTTTTTTTTTTTGAGACGGAGTCTTGCCCTGTCGCCCAGGCTGCAGTGCAATGGCTTGATCTTGGCTTACTGCAACCTCTGCTACCCGGGTTCCAGCAATTCTCCTGCCTCACCCTCCGGAGTAGCTGGGATTACAGGCGTGCACCACCACGCCCAGCGAATTTTTGTGTTTTTAGTAGAGATGGGGTTTCAGCATGGCCAGGCTGGTCATGAACTCCTGGCCTTGTGATCCACCTGTCTCGGCCTCCTAAAGTGCTGGGATTACAGGCATGAGCCACCGCCCTTGGCCCTAGCTTGTCTTATCTGTCTTTATCTTTATCTATTGTCTTTATCTATCTATCTTGGCTTCCCAGAACTGTGCTGTACAATACTTACTTCCATTTAAATTAATGAAATTACATAAAATGTGGCCAGGAGCTAAGGCTCACGCCTGTAATCCCAACACTTTGGGAGACCGAAGTGGGCAGATCACCTGAGGTCAGGAGTTCAAGATCAGCCTGGGCAACATGGCAAAACCCTGTCTCTACTCAAAGTACAAAAATTAGCCGGGCATGGTGGTGCACACCTGTAATCCCAGCTGCTTGGGAGGCTGAGGCAGGAGAATCACTTGAGCCCGGGAGGCAGAAGTTGCAGTGAGCCAAGATTGTACCACTGCACTCCAGCTGGGTGACAGAGCAAGACTCTGTCTCAAAAAAAAAAAAAAAAAAAAAAAAAATTCACCCCTTTGTCACACTGGTCACATTTCAGGTGCTAGAGAGCCATATGTGGCTCTTGGCTGTCATGCTGGACAGCGAAGAGGGAACATTCCATCATCAGAGCACGTTCTTTTGGATAATGCTGGACTCAGGAAGGAGAGGTACCTCCCTCTAAGAACTAGTCTAATGTCTGCAGTTAAGATGACCAAAATTTTACCCCACAACAAATATAATTAAGTAAATAAATATGAAATTATATATATATATTTTTTCTTTTAGACAGGGTCTCACTCTGTCACCTAGGCTGGAGTACAGTGGTGCAATCTCAGCTCACTGCAACTTCTGCCTCGGTTCAAGCAATTATTCTGCCTCAGCCTCCTGGGTGCAGGGGACTACAGGCTCGGCCACTGCACCTGGCCTAATTTTGTTTTTGAGCTTTTTTATTTTTTTTTTTTTTTTGAGACGGAGTCACTCTGTCACCCAGGCTGATGCAGTGGCCGATCTCTGCTCACTGCAAGCCTCCGGCCTCCGGTTTACACCATTCTGCCTCAGCCTCCTGGAGTAGCTGACTACAGGCACCCCGGCCACCTCACCTCGCTAGTTTTTGTATTTTTTTAGTAGAGACGGGAGCCACCGAGTTAGCCAGATGGTCTCGACCTCCTGACCTCAAGGATCCGCTTCCATCTCGCCTCCCAAAGTGCTTTGGATTACAGGTTTGAGCCACCGCCTAATTTTTGTATTTTTAATAGAGATGGGGTTTCATGTTGGCCAGGCTGGTGTGGAACTCCTGACTCCTATATGACCTGCCTCGCCTCCCAGCTGGGATTACAGGTGTGAGTCACTGCACCCGGCCAATATGAACTCATATTTTATATAGGATTCTGGGAGTAATTTTTTTGTTCATTTTTTTGTTTTTAGAGAAAGGGTATCCCTCTGTCACCCAGGCTGGGGTGCAGTGGTGTCATCATAGCTCACTGCAGCTTCAGACTCCTGGGCTCAAGGGATCCTCCTGCCTCAGCCTCCTGAGTAACTGGGAATATAGGTGCATCACCACACCTGGCTAATTTTTTTTTTTTTTTTGAGATGGAGTCTCGCTCTGTTGCCCAGGCTGGAGTGTAGTGGTTCGATCTTGGCTCACTGCAAGCTCCGCCTCCTGGGTTCACACCATTCTCATGCCTCAGCCTCCCAAATAGCTGGGACTACAGGTGCCCGCCACCGTGCCCGGCTAGTTTTTTTTGTATTTTTAGTAGAGACAGGGTTTCATCGTGTTAGCCAGGATGGTCTCGATCTCCTGACCTCATGATCCGCCCACCTCGGCCTCCCAAAGTGCTGGGATGACAGGCGTGAGCCACCGCACCCGGCCTAATTTTTTTTTTATAGAGGCAGGGTATCACTATGTGGCCCAAGTGTTGGGATTACAGGCATGAACCACCACACCCAGCCTAACTTTTTAAAAAATACACCCCATAGGTTGGGTGTGCAAGCTCACGCCTGTAATCCCAGCATTTTGGGAGGCTGAGGCAGGAGGATTGCTTGAGCCCCAGAGTTTGAGACACTAGCCTGGGAAACAGAGTGAGACCCCATCTCTAAAAACAAAAGAAAAATATACATATACATATTTTAAAAATATATAAAATATACCCCATACATCCTCACCTGTCAGATCATAAGCATTTATCTGACACCACAGAAGAGTTACACAGTATTCCTCTGTGTGGATTCATTTATTCATTCACTCATTTATTCTGCAAGTATCTATCAACGCCATCCTATGTGCCAGGAACTATGCCCCAGTCACAGATGAGAATGAGACCAACTGGGACCCTGGGGGTCTTGCAGTCTCATGGGGAAGGTTGAGATGAATCAAACCACCACAGAAATAAATGTAAAATGACAGCAGTTGTAAATGAGAGTGATAGCAGCATGTGCCATAACAAATGCATCCATGAGAACTAACTCCACAGCCCTGCGCCTCTTCCCGCCAAGTCTTAGAAATCAGGGCCTAGGTTGGGCACGGTGGCTCATGCCTGTAATCCCAGCACCTTGGGCGAAACCCACTTTGGGAGGCCAAGGTGGGCCGATAACCTGAGGTCGGGAATTCAAGACCAGCCTGACCAAAATGGAGAAACCCTGTCTCCACTAAAAATACAGAATTAGCTGGCCGTGGTGGTGCATGCCTGCAATCCCAGGTACTCTGGAGGCTGAGACAGGAGAATCGTTTGATCTGGGGAGGTGGAGATTGTGGTAAGCCCAGATGGCACTATTGCGCTCCAGCCTGGGCAGGGCCTAGGCCAGGTGTGGTGGCTCACGCCTGTAATCCCAGCATTTTGGGAGGCCGAGGCGGGTGTATCAACTGAGGTCAGGAGTTCAAGACCAGCCTGGCCAACATGGCCAAACCCTATCTCTACTAAAAATAGAAAAATAGCCATGTGTGGTGGTGCATGGCTATAATCCCAGCTACTTGGGTGGCTGAGGCAGGAGAATCGCTTGAACCTGGGAGGTGGAGGTTGCAGTGAGCCAAGATCACACTTCTGCATTCCAGCCTGGGGGACAAGAGCGAAACTCAGTCTCAAGAAAAAAAAGAAAGAAAGAAATCAGGGCCTAGTGGGAGAACCCAAGCAAGTTAAGGTATGTGTCTGGGTCTGTTTTCCCATCTGAAAATAATGGTTATCTCCCTACAGGCTCACACCTGTAGTCCCAGCACTTTGGGTGGCCAAGGCGGGAGGCTCACTTGAGCCCAGGAGTTAGAGCCCAGCCTGGGCAACATGGAGAAACCCTGTCTCTACAAAAAATACAAAAATTAGACAGATGTGGTGATGTGTGCCTGTAGTCCCAGCTACTCAGGAGGCTGAGGCAGGAGGATCAGTTGAACCCAAGAGGTCAAGGCTGCAGTGAGCTATGATGGTGCCACTGCATTTCAGCTTGGGCAACAAAGTGAGACCTTATCTCAGGAAACAAACAAAAAAAAAAGAGTTCTTAGACTAGATAGAACAATGTCTGGCACAATATAAGCAATCATTCACTCGCATTATTATTTTTTTCCTCATTTCTCCTTCTAAGCCTCGATCCTCCTCTTTGTTTTGAGATGGCATCTATCTCTGTCACCCAGGCTGGAGTGCAGTGGCTCGATCTTGGCTCACTGCAACCTCTGCCTCCCAGGTTCAAGTAATTCTCCTGCCTCAACCTCCTGAGTAGCTGGGATTACAGGTGCCCGCCACCACACCTGGCTAATTTTTGTATTTTCAGTAGAGATGGGGTTTCACCATGTTGGCCAGGCTGGTCTGGAACTCCTGAGTTCACAGGTGATCCACCTGCCTTGGCTTCCCAAAGTGCTGGGATTATAGCCATGAGCTACCATGGCTGGTCTCAATCCTCTTTTTTAAAATGCAAGAGTAAATGGACTCCTTTGGAGGACTACAGTGAGGACTAAAGGAGTAACTATTTCATTCTGTTCTGGCCGCCTGCCATGGCTCATGCCTGTAATCCCAGCACTTTGGGAGGCCGAGATGGGCGGATCATGAGGACAGGGGTTCAAGACCAGCCTGGCCAACATGATGAAACCCTGTCTCTACTAAAAATGCAAAAAGTAGCTGGGCATGGTAGTGGGCGCTTGTAATCCCAGCTACTTGGAGGCTGAGGCAGGAGAATCGGGTGAATCTGGGAGTTGGGGCTTGCAGTGAACCAAGATCATGCCACTGCACTCCAGCCTGGGCAACAGAGTGAGACTCTATCTCAAAAAAAAAAAAAAAAAAAAAAAGTCACAGCTAACACCTCCTTTGCCTGAGGTACTATCTAACCTTTGCCTATAGTCCCTGCTCCTGGGGAGGCTGAGATAGGAGGATCGCTTGAGCCCAGGATTTCTGGTCCAGTCTGGACAACCGAGCAAGACCCTGTCTCTTAAAAACATACTTTTGCAACAACTCTGAAGGGAGATATTGCTGCCACGCCGATTTTACTGATGTTGAAACTGAGGTACAGAGAAGTGTAATGATTGGCTCAAGAGCTCAGGGCCAGTTAGGATTTGGAGCAGTTGGAGGTTAGAGGTGAGGAGGTTCCAGGCCTGGCAGCGAGGCATCTAGGTGGGACTGACCCTGCCCTCCATTCCCCCTCCCTCCAGGAAGCTGGATGCCTTCATCTACGACGCTGCGGTGCTCAACTACATGGCCCGCAAGGATGAGGGCTGCAAGCTTGTCACCATCGGCTCCGGCAAGGTCTTCGCCACGACAGGCTATGGCATCGCCCTGCACAAGGGCTCCCGCTGGAAGCGGCCCATCGACCTGGCGCTGCTGCAGTTCCTGGGGGATGGTGCGGCTGCGCGCAGGGATTTCCACAGCGGAGAGGGGGAGGGCGAGGCCCCTGGGTTCTGGGGAAGAAAGGGACAAAGGCCCGGACACCAGGGTCTGAGGGAGGAAGGGGCTGAGGGCCTACACTCCCACATCACAGACGAGGGTCCTCAGAGGGTACTCATAGCAGGTGACTTTTGACCGCCCCTCCCCAGATGAGATCGAGATGCTGGAGCGGCTGTGGCTCTCCGGGATCTGCCACAATGACAAAATCGAGGTGATGAGCAGCAAGCTGGACATCGACAACATGGCGGGCGTCTTCTACATGCTCCTGGTGGCCATGGGCCTGTCCCTGCTGGTCTTCGCCTGGGAGCACCTGGTGTACTGGCGCCTGCGGCATTGCCTGGGGCCCACCCACCGCATGGACTTCCTGCTGGCCTTCTCCAGGGTACGGGGCAGAGAGGGAGGCAAAGAAGGGGAGATGGCGGGGGCAGGGGACAAAGGTAAAGCCGGGCAGTGACTTGGAGATGTGGGTCGAGATGTGGATAGTGGGGAAGAGAGCGGGAGACGCAGGCTGGGAAATGGAGAGGAGGGAGGGACTGAGGGGAGGCAGGTAGGCCTCCTGGGCACCCCGCGCTGACCCCCATCCTGTCCCCGAACCCGCAGGGCATGTACAGCTGCTGCAGCGCCGAGGCCGCCCCGCCGCCCGCCAAGCCCCCGCCGCCGCCGCAGCCCCTGCCCAGCCCCGCGTACCCCGCGCCGCGGCCGGCGCCCGGGCCCGCACCTTTCGTGCCCCGCGAGCGCGCCGCAGTGGACCGCTGGCGCCGGACCAAGGGCGCGGGGCCGCCGGGGGGCGCGGGCCTGGCCGACGGCTTCCACCGCTACTACGGCCCCATCGAGCCGCAGGGCCTGGGCCTGGGCCTGGGCGAGGCGCGTGCGGCACCGCGGGGCGCAGCTGGGCGCCCGCTGTCCCCGCCGGCCGCTCAGCCCCCGCAGAAGCCGCCGCCCTCCTACTTCGCCATCGTACGCGACAAGGAGCCGGCCGAGCCCCCCGCCGGCGCCTTCCCCGGCTTCCCGTCGCCGCCCGCGCCCCCCGCCGCCGCGGCCACAGCCGTCGGGCCGCCACTCTGCCGCCTGGCCTTCGAGGACGAGAGCCCGCCGGCGCCCGCGCGGTGGCCGCGATCGGACCCCGAGAGCCAACCCCTGCTGGGGCCGGGCGCGGGCGGCGCGGGAGGCGCGGGAGGCGCGGGCGGAGGAGCCCCGGCCGCTCCACCCCCGTGCCGGGCTGCGCCGCCCCCCTGCCCTTACCTCGACCTCGAGCCGTCGCCGTCGGACTCGGAGGACTCGGAGAGCCTGGGCGGCGCGTCGCTGGGCGGCCTGGAGCCCTGGTGGTTCGCCGACTTCCCCTACCCGTACGCCGAGCGCCTCGGGCCGCCGCCCGGCCGCTACTGGTCGGTCGACAAGCTCGGGGGCTGGCGCGCCGGGAGCTGGGACTACCTGCCCCCGCGCAGCGGTCCGGCCGCCTGGCACTGTCGCCACTGCGCCAGCCTGGAGCTGCTGCCGCCGCCGCGCCATCTCAGCTGCTCGCACGATGGCCTGGACGGCGGCTGGTGGGCGCCGCCGCCTCCACCCTGGGCCGCCGGGCCTCCGCCCCGACGCCGTGCCCGCTGCGGGTGCCCGCGGTCACACCCGCACCGCCCGCGGGCCTCGCACCGCACACCCGCCGCTGCTGCGCCCCACCACCACCGGCACCGGCGCGCCGCTGGGGGCTGGGACCTCCCGCCGCCCGCGCCCACCTCGCGCTCGCTTGAGGACCTCAGCTCGTGCCCTCGCGCCGCCCCTGCGCGCAGGCTTACCGGGCCCTCCCGCCACGCTCGCAGGTGCCCTCACGCCGCGCACTGGGGGCCGCCGCTGCCCACAGCTTCCCACCGGAGACACCGGGGCGGGGACCTGGGCACCCGCAGGGGCTCTGCACACTTCTCCAGCCTCGAGTCCGAGGTATGACGCGGCCCCGGGGGCCCCACCGCCCCCTTGGTCAGCGCAGGCCACGGCCCGAGGGGGCGCCCGCAGTGGACAGGACCCGCGTGGGTTGGGAAGGAAAGCAGTGGAACTGGCTGGACCCCGCCTGGAGCAGCGTCCTGCGCCCCCTGGTTCTGGAGGAACCGCAAGCCGGAGAGGATTTGGTCCCCCCAATTATCACCCAGGCTGAGAGCGAGGGGGCGGGGGCCTTGGAGCCCACCGGACTTTTTTTTAAACCCGACAAGGGCTTTTTAACGTCACCAGATGGGGCGGGAGGTGGGGGGGTCACGCCACTCCCGCGTCCCACCTCCACGCCCGGGGCCGTGGCCCCCACATCACTGTGCAGCTCCCCGGCCCCAGCCACGCCTCCGGGGAAGCCCGTTTTTAACCTTTCATTCATTGGGACTCCAAACTGTGAGACGCGTTTGCCAAACTGTGACCCCAGACCTTGGCCCCGCCACACAGAAACCCCTGACCCAGACTGTGACATCCGACTCCTAAAATGGTCATCCGACTCCAGACTGTGACCCCTGACCCCAGACTGTGCCCCGACCAGACTGTGACCCTTGACATGAAACCGTGACACCCCCTCCTCCTCTTCCACCCTCGGTCGCTTTTCCCTACTCTGACCTAGGACACGTCCCCAACGGAAGCCCCGCCTTCCCTTGCATCGCGATGAACCCAACCTCCCTGAAGCCAAAACTTCCCACCCTGCCGCACCTCCCGACACCCCACTTGTCACCAACCACATCCTCTCCAAATCCAACCCTTATTTGCGACCCTTCAGTGATGACCCAGCAGTCCTCCAAAAAACCTCCTCTTCCCAGATCTCCAGCCGGGTCTGGGGCTGGGTTGCGGAGGGGAGGGTCTGGGAGTCCACACTTCTCCACCAACCTCCCTTCCCACTCTCTTATTCCACATTGCAGTGTTTGGAATAAACCATGTTTTTATGCCTCCTCAGTCCAAGCCTAAGCTCCGTGTCTGTTAGCCCCCCTCAACTTCTCTGGAGGAAACAGAAACACAAAAGTCCCACAGGGGAAGAGGAGACAGAATTAGAGAGAGAACAGAGGCTCTGAAAGGAGGTGGGTGGGGAGACAAAGACCAAGAAAGAGGAAGTGGGAAGAGACCCTGAAAAGAGAGAAATCCAGAGGGTACTGGGGCAGACAGAGACCCCAAGAGAGTGGTGAGATAGATCCGGGAGACAAAACATATTAGGATCAAAAGTATGGTTTTATTTCCTATGGCTATAGGCACCAAGGCTTGCTAGATTCTTAATATCCTGTTCATGCAAGCTAGGAGAGTGTCTGACATATCCCAGCCAATCCGCATTATCTTGAATGCTGTTAATCTCACCAATGAGAATCTATTTCTAACATTTCATTATGTCAATTAGCCAAACCGCTGGTGCTGATGGGCGATAAAGAGAGACGAAGCACTTGTAATAGCTGCCTCCAGAGGGTGGACTTTCTGATTAAGTGCTCGCTGACCAGAGCTGCAATGTGAATGTCTAGTTAGGCAATTGACTGCCCCTAGAGGGTAGATTGAACCGCCTAACTTACAGATAATATCCATCCTGTCTACAAGAAGGCATTTTTGAAACAAAGCCATCAAAACAGAGAGAGGAGAAGAAACCGGCCTTTTGGGTCCTCAGGGAGCAGAAACCCAATCTCCTTGCCAGTGAGAGAGCAAATTTGCATACATGAATAATTAAGTGGAAAGAACGCTCTGGGAATCAAAGTGGAAGATGCGGAAAACAGGCCTCCCGTAGAACTACAACTCCCAGGAGGCCTTGCCACTACCGCGAGGAACAGCGCCCAAAGTCACGCGAAGATGCAGTTTCTCCGTATCCGCAGGCTTTTTTCGCTGGCGCCATTACTTGAGTTCTCCTCCCGCGTTGCCGCATTACCCTCTCGAATGAGCTGTCCCTGGGGTTTCCAAGGTAACCGCGCAGGAGGGCTGATCTCATTAGGCGGAAGGCGAAACCCGGAAGTGACGCTCTTACCGGACGTCAGCAGTGAGAGGGTTCGAAGATGGCGGCGCGCAAGGGTCGGCGGCACACGTGTGAAACCGGGGAACCTATGGAAGCCGAGTCTGGCGACACGAGTTCCGAGGGCCCGGCCCAGGTCTACCTGCCCGGCCGGGGACCGCCGCTACGCGAAGGAGAGGAACTGGTCATGGACGAGGAGGCCTACGTGCTCTACCACCGAGCGCAGACTGGTAGGGCTGAGTCCGGACTCCAGGGTCCTGAGGTGGCTAATCCCCAGCCTTTAACCTGAGAGGTGCTCGGGAAGAGAAGGCTGGGGTCCAAGAGAGGATTTCACACCGGAGGCGGTTGATCCATGAGGGAGACGGGGACTGAGCTCTCACTGTCCCGTCTTAACTCGTAAACCCCTCCTTCCATCCCCAGGCGCCCCCTGTCTCAGCTTTGACATAGTCCGGGATCACCTGGGAGACAACAGGACAGAGCTTCCTCTTACACTTTACTTGTGTGCTGGGACCCAGGCTGAGAGCGCCCAGAGCAACAGGTAAAACCCGAGGCGTTTCCAGGACCAGGAGGCTCAGTTTCCAGCCCCTTCCTCAGGACCCAGGAGTTAGGGCTTCCAGTTTCTGTCTCTCGCAGACCCAGGAGTCTGGGTTTCCAGCCTCTCTCCTTCCTAAGAATCGTGGCATCTAGTGCGTAACTCACCCCACAATTTCCCCCAGACTGATGATTCTTCGTATGCACAATCTGCATGGGACGAAGCCCCCACCCTCAGAGGGCAGTGATGAAGAAGAGGAGGAGGAAGATGAAGAGGATGAGGAAGAGCGGAAGCCTCAGCTGGAGCTGGCCATGTTGCCCCACTATGGTGGCATCAACCGAGTTCGGGTAGGTGTGGTCCCAGGAACCTGCTCTGTGTACTCTGAAACACACCCGACCCGACCCCTGTGTCCCTAACTCCCAACACATCCTCATGTCCTTTTTTTTTTTTTTTTTTCGTTTTTGAGACCGACTCTTGCTCTGTCACCCAGGCTGGAGTGCAGTGGCACAATCTCGGCTCACTGCAACCTCCGCCTCCCAAGTAGCTGGGATTACAGGCACACGCCACCACACCTGGTTAATTTTTGCATTTTTAGTAGAGACAGTGTTTGGCCATGTTGGCCAGGATGGTCTTGAACTCCTGGCCTCAGGTGATCCGCCCGCCTCGGCCTCCCAAAGTGCTGGGATTACAGGCTTGAGCTACCGTGCCCGGCCTTTTTTTTTTGAGATGGAGTGTCTCTCTGTTGCCCAGGCTGGAGTGCAGTGGTGTGATCTTGACTCACTGCAACCTCTTTTTCCCAGGTTCAAGCGATTCTCCTGCCTTGGCCTCCCAAGTAGCTGGGACTACAGGCGCCTGCCACCACACCTTTATAATTTTTTGTTTTTTGGGTTTTTTTTTTTTGAGACGAAGTCTTGCTTTGTCACCCAGACTGGAGGGCAATGGCGTGATCTCGGCTCACTGCAAACTCCGCCCCCCAGATTCAAGCGATTCTACTGCCTCAGCCTCCTGAGTAGCTGGAATTACAGGCACATGCCACCATGCCTGGCTAATTTTTGTATTTTTAGTAGAGACGGGGTTTCACCATGTTGGTCAGGCTGGTCTCGAACTCCTGACCTCGTGATCCGCCTGCTTTGGCCTCCCAAAGTGCTGAGATTACAGGCGTGAGCCACTGCGTCCGGCCAATTTTTTGCATTTTTAGTAGAGAAGAGGTTTCACCGTGTTGGCTAGGCTGGTCTCAAACTCCTGACCTCAAGTGATCCTCATGCCTCAGGCTTCCAAAGTCAGGGTATGTTTTATGTTCTTCACTTTTCTCTTTGGTAACATAGTGAGTTACAGAACTTATCTGATGGGGCTGGCATGAGGTCAAATGAAATAACATATAGTGCCTAGAATAGCACCTGGTTGTATGTAATAGGAGGTATGTATTTTCTGTTACCATTCAGGAACTATTTTTGGTTGTGGCTGTTTGTTTTGTTTTTGAGTCAGGGTTTCACTCCCATTGCCCAGGCTGGAGTGCAATGGCATGACCTCGGTTCACTGCAACCTCTGCCTTCCAGGGTCAAGTGATTATCCTGCCTCAGCCTCCCAGGTAGCTGGGACCACAAGTGCACACCACCGCGCCCGGCTATTTTTTGTATTTTTAGTAGAGACGGAGTCTCATCATGTTGGCCAGGCCGGTCTTGAACTCCTGAACTCAAGTGATCTGCCCACCTTGGCCTCCCAAAATGCTAGGAGTATAGGCATGAGGCACTGTGCCCAGCCTGTTTATTTGTTTTTTTGCTTCAAAGCTAAAACATCTTCTGATCAGGTAGACTTGTAAATAGAATGATATGGTATGTGAAGAGCACTTAGAGCAGTACTTGATTTATAGCTGGGACTGTCTGTTTCCATGAAATTATTTTTGCTATGTTTCAGTACTGTTCTAGATGCAGAGGATTTAGCAGCAAGCAAAAGGTCTGCGGCTCCATGAACTTACACACTAGTCGGGGAAGGGAATGAGATGAAACTAAGTAAATGTGTACCATGTCCAAAGGTGTTAACTATCCTGGAAAAAATTCAAAGGAAGCAGGGGAAGAGGGTTAGGGTGCTCCAGGAGTGGGTTGCTATTTTTAAACAGTGTGGTGAGGAAGTATTCAGTCATAAAATGCCATTTGAGTAGATATTCACAGGTAGTGGGGCAGTGAACCCTGGACAAGAATTTGCAGGCAAGGAAAACACAAGTTCAAAGGCTCTGGAGTGAGCTTGGCATGTTTGAAGAGTTTCAAGCGAAGCTGGGGAGTCCAGTCTGTCTGGAGCAGAATGAACAAGGAGGGACAGTGACACAATTTGGGGGGCGGGCACAGAGAAGACATTGTTCAGAGCCTTGTTGGCCACTTTAAGTACTCCAGCTTTTAACTGGGAGACATTGGAGGGTTCCGGGCAGAGGAAAGACAGGGTCTGGCTTTTGTTTTAAAGTGATCCCTCTGGCTGCTGTTTTAAATATCAATTGCAGAGAGGCAAGGGTAGGAGGAAAGAATCCTGTGGGAAGACTTATAGTATTCAGGGCAAGGATGACATCAGCAGTAGTGTGACAGCAATAAAGATCATGAGAAGGGGGTTGGAAGTGAGGGGTTTTTTTTGTTTTTTTTTTTTTTTGAGACGGAATCTCACTTTTGTCACCCAGGCTGGAGTGCAATGGCACAATCTTGGCTTATTACAACCTCTGACTCCTGGGTTCAAGCGATTCTCCTGCCTCGGCCTCCTAAGTAGCTGGGATTACAGCCACCCACCAGCACGCCTGGCTAACTTTTGCATTTTTAGTAGAGATGGGGTTTCACCATGCTGGCCAGGCTGGTCTTGAACTCCTGACCTCAGGTGATCCGCCCTCCTCGGCCTCCCAAAGTGCTGGGATTACAGGCGTGAACCTTTGCGCCCAGCCCTGGAAGTGAGCATTCTTAGTGTAGCCAGCGTAGGTGCTGGGCATGAGGAAGAAGGGACAAGACAAGAATGAGTCCTGTAGTTTTGGGCCTGAGGTGGAGAGGGAGCAGTTGCAGGTGGCGATTAGGAGCTTGACATTGGTTAAGTTTGAATGCTCAAGCTGGCATAGTGGCTCACACCTGTAATCCCAGCACTTTGGGAAGCCAGTGCAGAAGGATGACTTGAGACCAGGAGTTCCAGACCAGCCTGGGTGATAAAGTGAGAGCCTGTCTCTGCAAATAAAATTTTTTTTTTTTTTTTTTTTTTTTAATGAGACACAGTCTCGCTCTGTCACCCAGGCTGGAGTGCTGTGGCGCGATCTCAGCTTACTGCAAACTCTGCCTCCTGGGTTCACGGCATTCTCCTGCCTCAGCCTCCAGAGTAGCTGAGACTACAGGCGCCCGCCACCACGTCTGGCTAATTTTTTGCATTTTTAGTAGAGATGGGGTTTCACGGTGTTAACCAGGATGGTCTCGAACTCCTGACCTCGTGATCCGCCTGCCTCAGCCTCCCAAAGTGCTGGGATTACAGGTGTGAGCCACCGTGCCCGGCCTACAAAAAAATACATTTTTAAAGCCAGATGTGGTGGTGCTCACCCATAGTCCCAACTACCTGGGAGACTGAGGTGGGAGGATCACTTGAGCCCAGGAGGTTGAGGCTGCAGTGAGCCGTGATGGCATCACTGCACTCCATCCTGGGCAGCAGAGCTGGACCCTGTCTCAAAAACAAAAAAGTTTGAACGGTCAGTGCAGTAGGAGTCTGGAGCCCAGGAGAGATGTCAGGGCTAGGGGTACTAGAAACCTTGTGGCTAGACTGGGTCTCCTGGTGAACACACACAGACGCAAGGAGATCCAAGGACTGAGCCTTGTGGCCTTCCAGCATTTAGAGGGTTACCAAGACCAGGAGCCTGAACACCCTCCCAAGGACTGGCAGGAATTGCAGCCTCAGCTCCCAGGCATCTTGGGGCTCTATCCTCCCACCTCAACTCCCCGCTCCGCCCACTCCCACCCCGCTGTGGAGAACTGTCCCGGTTACCATGCTGGTTTTTGCAGGTTATGATTTTCTTCCCACAGAGGTTTCTAGGAGCTGTAGTTCCAGGCCTCGGAGATCTGAGGAACCGCGCTTCTGGTTCTCTGGGATATGGGGAGCTTGTGGTCAGTGCCCCAATCCTCCTCTCCGCTCATTTCACATCACCCTTCCTCCCCCGGCTCTTCTGCAGGTGTCGTGGCTGGGTGAGGAGCCCGTGGCTGGGGTGTGGTCAGAGAAGGGCCACGTGGAGGTGTTTGCGCTGCGGCGGCTTCTGCAGGTGGTGGAGGACCCCCAGGCCCTGGCAGCCTTCCTCCGGGACGAGCAGGCCCAAATGAAGCCCATCTTCTCCTTTGCTGGGCACATGGGCGAGGGCTTTGCCCTTGACTGGTCCCCCCGGGTGCCCGGTGAGTCCCTGGGGTGTTGAGGAGTTCCCGGGAGGTGGGGCAAGCAGGCTCCGCAGCAAGGGGCGGGGCGCTTAGACTCCAGGGAGGGGGGCGAGCTGCGGCCAGGTGGGGCGAGGTCATTTCCTGACTCCCTTCCCCAGGTCGCCTGCTGACCGGTGACTGTCAAAAGAACATCCACCTCTGGACACCTACGGACGGCGGCTCCTGGCACGTGGACCAGCGGCCATTCGTGGGCCACACGCGCTCTGTGGAGGACCTGCAGTGGTCACCGACCGAGAACACGGTGAGGGTGGGCGGGGGTCTGGTCGTCTAGTTCTGATGGAGTTCATGCCAGGGACCTAGACTCCTAGGTCTGAGGGAAAAGAGGGCTGGGAGCCTGACGGAGACTTAGTTTCCAGGCCAAGTGCTAGTAAGGGGGACAGTGGAAGAGAGAGTAGCCCACCGCTGCCGGGCATCGGGACCACTCAGACTCCGCCTCCCCCAGGTGTTCGCCTCCTGCTCAGCTGATGCCTCCATCCGCATCTGGGACATCCGGGCAGCCCCCAGCAAGGCCTGCATGCTCACCACGGCCACCGCCCATGATGGGGACGTCAATGTCATCAGCTGGAGCCGCCGGGAGCCCTTCCTGCTCAGTGGCGGGGATGACGGGGCCCTCAAGATCTGGGACCTTCGGCAGTTCAAGGTATTTTCCCAGCCTGCCCCCGGGGTCTAGAGAAGCTTGCTCCCAGCAGCCCTGGGATTTGTAGGATCCTCCCTCCTTGAGTGGTTTTATTCAGCAGAGCTGGAGAGCCCTTAGAACTAGACACCCGCCTCTTCAGGGTACAGAGGAGGAAACAGGCTCAGCAAGAGGAAGGGTGGTGCGTCTCCACTCTTGGAGTCACTCACTCCACCAGGGGAACAGCTGACAAGAAATGGAGGGGCTAGGGCTGCAGAGACCAGAACTCTCACCTGCCTGTGGGCAGAAGTACAGCCATCTGTACAGCCAGTGCTGAAAGCTTCAGAGAGTGGTAGATTTATAGATGCAACTGAGAATCGGGGCCCAGCCTGCTCGTTGTAGGAGAGGACTGAGGCACAGAAAGGACAGGAGCCGCTGTGACATGACAGCCAAGCTAGGGGTTGACACTGTGGAGCTGGGAGGGTCCCCGCGCAGGAGGAGTTGCAGTGTCTGGCATCCCTCTGGACAAAGCCACAGCTTTGTGTGGCTCTGCCTTCCTGGGCTGCCATGATGTCATCCTTTTTCCCCTCCAGTTTGATCGTTTCTATAGCATCAGCCCTGGGGAAGAGGCTGGAGATGGATTCCAGCCTCCCAGGCCCACCAGGTCACACAGGGCCCAGCTTGTTGACCATTGGAACTTCAGAGCCGCTTCTCCTAATGAGAGAGACGCCAGTTGAGCGGAGCCTTTGCTGTAGTGAAAGTGCTGTCATTCTTAGTCTTTCTCTGGGTCGGCTTCCGGGGATTGTGCTTCTGCCTCCTTTCAGGCCTTTGTAGAATCTGCCGGGAGAGCTCTGGGAGAGCCATGCCCTCCGTTTTTTGTTTTTTTTTTTTTTTTTTTTTGAGACGGAGTTTTGCTCTTGCTGCCTAGGCTGGAGTGCAATGGCGCGATCTTGGCTCACCACAACCTCCCCCTCCTGGGTTCAAGCCATTCTCCTGCCTCAGCCTCCCGAGTAGCTGGGATTACAGGCGTGCACCACCACGCCTGGCTAATTTTGTATTTTTAGTAGAGACGGGGTTTCACTATGCTGGCCAGGCTGGTCTCCAACTCCTGACCTCAGGTGATCCACCCACCTCAGCCTCCCAAAGTACTGGGATTACAGGCGTGAACCACCGCGCCCAGCCCATGCCGACCTTTTACAGGGAAGGAAACAGGCAGGCAGAGGGAAGAGCAGCTGTGACCTGAGCTGGGAGGGGCTTCTTTGCAAGTCAATCCCAATTCCCAGCAACCCCTGGGCTGGTCAGCCTTCTTAGCAGCCAGAATTACCCTGTGTCCCTTTTCTGGACTGTGGGCTTGTGAGGGCTTAAGAGGTGGGGCCCTGGCTGAACCCTGAGGCTCGAGAGGGGTTGGGGGTTCTGCCTGGGTCCCCCCGAGGAGTCAGGCTGAGGCATTCAGAGCCCACCACTCCCATCCTGTCCTTCTAGTCTGGCTCCCCAGTGGCCACCTTCAAGCAGCACGTGGCCCCCGTGACCTCCGTCGAGTGGCACCCCCAGGACAGCGGGGTCTTTGCAGCCTCGGGTGCAGACCACCAGATCACACAGTGGGACCTGGCAGTGGAGCGGGACCCTGAGGCAGGCGACGTGGAGGCTGATCCCGGACTGGCCGACCTCCCGCAGCAGCTGCTGTTCGTGCACCAGGGCGAGACTGAGCTGAAGGAGCTGCACTGGCACCCGCAGTGCCCGGGGCTCCTGGTCAGCACGGCGCTGTCGGGCTTCACCGTCTTCCGCACTATCAGCGTCTGAGGCATCCCACTGGCCCTGCTTTTGCTTCCTGCTTGGAAACTGAAGTCGAACTGGGCCCCCCGGAAGGGGTTCATTCGGGTCTGTTGACTGGGACTGGCTGGCCTCTGGGTTCATTCGGGTCTGTTGACTGGGACTGGCTGGCCTCTGGGCGGCCATGATGGATTCTGTTTGATGTGGTGTTCTCTAGAAGGCCTGGGTCTGATCCAGTGACTCCTCTCACCAAAGAACTTGGTTTAACCAGGGCTCTGTAAGACCACTCCCACCCAGAGACTTGTGTGGCCTGGTGTGGCCTGTGTGTCGATGGATTCCTTCCTGTCAGCTGTCACCCATTTGACCTGTGCCCCAGAACCCAGTTTTTTGTTTGAGACGGAGTCTTGGTCTGTCGCCCAGGCTGGAGTGCAGTGACATGATCTTGGCTCACTGCAAGCTCTGCCTCCTGGGTTCAAGTGATTCTCTTGACTCAGTCTTCCGGGTAGCTGGGATTACAGGCATGTGCCACCACACCCTGTTCATTTTTCTATTTTTAGTAGAGACGGGGTTTCACCATGTTGGCCAGGCTGGTCTCAAACTCTTGATCTCAAGTGATCTGCCCACCCCGGCCTCCCAGAGTGCTGGGATTACAGGCGTGAGCCACCGCGTCCCGTTTTGACTGCTGGTTCCCAGCAGGAAACTCGGGGGATATACAATGGCTGCATCAAATTTGAGGTGTGGGTTCTTCCAACACAATTTGCTTCTGCCCCTTGTCTTCCTGCCAGCTGGGTTTGACCAGGATTTCCCCGTGTGGGGGCTACATGCGACCCCCTCCCCTCCTCCCTGACCTAGAAGCTGGTGCTGTGTCGGGAGGAAGGTCAGGGCTCCTGAGCAGCAATAAAGGACCAGGAAGAGGCCTGAGGTGCGTGTGAGACTCTGGTCCTTTGGCCACAGCCCTGTGAGGAAACTGGGGGGAGTTTGGGGGTGGGGAGGAATTTGGTGCCCGCTGCCCCCAGGCCGCTAGGCTAGGGGAGGCCACTGGGAGTCCAGTGCAACCCTCCCTCCGCCCACTGGGTGCTGCCACGTTCTACCTTCTCTAAGTGTCCGTTCATCTGGAACTCACTCGAGCTGTGACAGGGGCCTTACCCCTGCCCCCCACCAGCTGATGAAGGCTTCATCTCAGGGAACTCAGGAGCGCCCATTTCTCCTTCAGTCCTTCTCCCCTTTATCACGTTTCTTTCTTTGTGTCCCCCTCTTTCAGAGTCTCGTGTCCCCCACTGTCAGTTTCCCTGCCCCCCCAGTTGCTGTCTCCTCCGCCGCTGTCTCCTGTCCAGCCTGCCTGGGCTGTGGCCCAGCCGCTCTGCCTGGCCGGCCTCCCTGGCTCCCCCTCTGCGGCTCTCAGCAAGCCCCACCCCCGGCCCCCCTCCATCCAGCCTCTGATCCGTCTGTGGACTCCGAGGTCGGGTGCCTGTCACACGGCCCCTGGGACCAAGGACAGACTACAGCCCCTTGGCACCCACAGAGGCTTCCCCTCAGCCCTAACCAAGGAGCCCCCAGCGGAGGGCATGGGGGTGGGCCGCCCCACCAGGTATGTGCCTCCACGCAAGGCCCCGCTGAGCCATCCCCTCCTGCTCTGCTGCATCGTCCCCATCCACCTCTCCCCCAGCATCCCTGTCCTCAGCGTGGCCCCCTCAAGGAGGTCCTGTCTTTCCATCAGCGACAGGCTCAGCGCCAGGAGAATCTACCCCCAGGTTCAGTGCCTCCACCTCTCACCCCATCCCCATGTTATGCATTTTCTCACTGGCTTCCATCCTTTCAAACAAAGCCTCTCTCTCTCTCTCTCTCTGTCTCTTTCTCTCTCTTTCCCCCGCTTCTCTGTCTCTCCCATCTCTCTGCCTCTCTGTGTCTTCACAATTTCATCTCCCCATGTCGCCGTTTCTTAAAACATTTCTTTTCTCTTTTTCATTTTCCCAATTGCCTTGTCTACCTCTGTCTCCTCTGTCTCCCTCCATCTAGGTCTCTGTCCCCCCCTCTCTCTGGGTGTCTGCCCCCCTCTGTCTCAGAGTCTCTGTCCTGTCACCGTCTAAGTCCCTTTCTCTCTGGGTCTCTGTCCTTTCTCAAGGTCTCTGTCCCTTTCCCTCTGGATCTCTGTCCCTTTGCTTCTGGGTCCCTGTCCTGCTTGGTCCCTGTACTTTTTCTCGGGGCACCCTCTCAACACCCCTCCTCCTTCCCATCTCTGCATGTCCTTGTCTTTCTGCAGTCTCTGCTTTCCAACCTGCCATCCAGCCCCCACTGGTAGGTGGGGAGCAGCGGGGAACACCCCTGGTTTTGGAAGAGTGAGAGTGTTTATTTGGGTGGGTAAGGGTGGGGCCTGGGGGTGGGGCTTCTTGGCCTCAGATTAGACAGTGACTTTGACACGAAGTTGAAGCACCTTAAGCCCTGTATGTCCTTTATATGGAAACATTAAGCTGCTCTTGCAGGTCAGGTGGAGGATCCCTTTCCCTCCCGCCCTGCTTTTGCCAGGGGAGGGGGGTGCCCCGAGCCTGAGTCACAGCCAGCCTGGGAGCTGGGCCATATTGGCCACAGACAGCCCCCTGGTGAAGGTCCCCGTCGGCTTTGGGAAATAGACGTGGGTCTGCCTCACGGGGCTGAGGTGGGACTGGAGGATTTCAAGGGCAGAGCTCTGGGAAGGAAAGAAAGGCTTAGGACCCAACCGGCATTCTCCCTGGCACTGCGGGGACCTGGCCAGCTCGTGGCGTTCCCTGAGCCTGTTCCCCAGCTGTGAAAGGGGGTGATGATCTTCACCTCCCAGCATCCTGAGCGGCCAAGGTGAGCAGTGGGGTCTGAGAGTCCAGTGGGGGCTGCGGGCATGTCGGGAGCTCACTGCGAGGCCTCGCCTGTACTAGGTGTGTTTGAAACCAGAGTGCACTTGGGAAGACAGTGGTTTGGCACTCGGGCAGTGGCTCCCAGGAGGCCTGGGTGGGAGGCTAGGTTTTGCCACTCCTCTCCCCACTGGCTGAGAGACCTGTCACAAGGGACTAACCTGAGCCTCAGCTGGCTTTTCTGTGGAAAGCCACGTCCCTTCATCAAAGGGCTTTGGTGAGAGATGGGCAAGTTGGGGTGAGAGGTCCAGGCTGGGGACTGGGGAGCACAGGTCAGTGTCAGTGCCCATCTCCTCCCCAGCCCATGGGGGTGGTTCCCGAGGGTGGAGCCAGTGCAGGCTGGGGATCCCCAGGCTGGGGAGGGCTGCAGGTGTAGACGCTGCATCCTGATGTTGCCCTCCAGACTGCCCCCTTGAGCAACAAGCCTATTTCCCCTTTTTGGGAGAACAGTCTCTAACATGCAGGGTTGTCAAGGGTGAGACAGAGTCAAGGTTGGGGTACATTGTGGGCGCCGGACACAGCCAGGCTGGTCCCCTCTCACCTCAGCCTCAGCTTTGCCTCTGTCAAGTGGGCCTAATGAACCCCAGCGAATGGCAGGGCTGCCCCGGTGGTTGTGGGAAGCAGGTGCAGGGCTTTGGGAGACCCAGTTGGTGCCAAACTTGACGTTGTCTCATGGTCTTCTTTTCAAATGGAGTGTGCCAGGCCCTGCCAAGAAACCCCTGAGGATCCCCAGGTTCCAGCACACATTATTGAACCCCTGGTATGGTTTGTCCTGATCCAGCCAGTTCCTGGGAAGTTCCCAGCACAGGGCCACGTGTTCGGTAACCTTGCAGCGAACCCTGAGGGCGATGAGGGGTGCAGGTCCATACCTAGCCCTTTCCTTTCCTCCACCCTGACAGACTGCTGCCATTCCCTCCATTTCTTTGCTTCATTTATTTTTTATTATTTATTTATTTTTTAGAGACAGGGTTTTGCTGTCTTCCCCAGGCTGGTTCTCAAACCCCTGGCCTCACGCGTTCCTCCTGAGTTGGACTCCCAAAGTACTAGGATTACAGGTGTGAGGCACTGCATCTGCCCTCTGTTTTTTTTTTAAAGAGATGGGGTCTCACTGTGTTGCCCAGGCTGCAGTGCAGTGGTACCATCATAGCTCACTGCAGCCTTGAACTCTGGGTTCAAGTGATCCCCTACCTCAGCCTTCAGAGTAGCTGCATCACCATGGCTGGATAATTTTTGTTTTTAAGATAGGATCTTGCTGTGTTCCCCAAGCTGGTTTCAGACTCCCGGTTTCAAACAATCTTCCCACCTTGGCCTCCCAAAGTGCTGGGATCACAGGTGGGAGCCACCATGCCCAGCTCCCCCAGGCCTCCTGCCTTTCACAGATGAGAGAGCTGAGGCTCAGGAAAGGATGTGACCTGTTGTCAGTCACACACCTAGTAAATGGCTGAGCAAACTGAGTCTCTGGAAAAGGAAGCCAGGGATCCCAGGGGACATGGTAGGTGAGCAACTAAGCCAGGATCAGGCCCTTATCCAGAAGGCCCTTCCTGGTCTTTTAAGAAGTCCCAATTTCCCCACCTTAGAATTGAGGAAACCGAGACTCAGAAGGAGTTGCCAAAGATCAGAGGGTCAGGCATGAGCCCATTTCATTTATTTTACAATAGCTTCATTGAAATCTAATTCACATCGCATATCATACACTCATTACGGTGTACAATTCAATGGCTTTTAGTATATTCACAATTGTGCAGCCATCACAATTATTATTTATTTTTTTGAGATGAAGTTTTGCTTTGTTGCCCAAGCTGGAGTGCACTGGTGCAATCTCAGCTCACTGCAACCTCCACCTCCTGAGTTCAAGTGATTCTCCCTCCTCAGCCTCCTGAGTAGCTGGGATTAAAGGCACGCGCCACCATGCCCGGCTAATTTTTGTATTTTTAGTGGAGACGGGGTTTCACCATACTGGCCAGGCTGGTCTCGAAGTCCTGACCTCAAGTGGTCTGCCCACCTTGGCCTCCCAAAATGCTGGGATCACAGGTTGGGAGCCACCATGCCTAGCTCCCCCAGACCTCCTGCCTTTCACAGATGAGAGAGCTGAGGCTCAGGAAAGGATGTGGCTTGTCGTCAGTCACACACTTAGTAATATGGCTGAGCAAACTGAGTCTCTGGAAAAGGAAGCCAGAGATCCCAAGGGACATGGTGGGTGAGCAACTAAGCCAAGATCGGGCCCTTATCCGTATGATAAGAAGGCCTTTTCTGGTCTTTTAAGAAGTCCCAATTTCCCCACCTTAGAATTGAGGAAACCGAGACTCAGAAGGAGTTGCCAAAGATCAGAGGGTCAGGCATGAGCCCATTTCATTTATTTTATAATAGCTTCATTGAAATCTAATTCACATCTCATATCATACACTCATTACAGGGTACAATTCAGTGGCTTTTCATATATTCACAATTGTGCAGCCATCACAATTTTTTTTTTTTTTTTTTTGAAACGGAATCTTGCTTTGTCGCCCAAGCTGGAGTACAGTTGCGCGATCTTGGCTCACTGCAACCTCTGTCTCCCAGGTTCAAGTGATTCTCCTGCCTCAGCCTCCCGAGTAGCTGGCATTACAGGGGCGTGTGCCTGTAATCACCACACCCGGCTAATTTTTGTATTTTTAGTGGATACAGGGTTTCACCATGTTGCCGAGGCTGGTCTCAAACTCCTGACCTCAAGTGATCTGCCCACCTTGGTCTCCCAAAGTCCTGGGATTACAGGTGCCAGCCACCGCGCCCGGCCAGCATAATGTTTTCAAGGTTTATCCATGTTGTTGCATCTATCAATACTTCATTTGTCTTTATTGTAAAATACTATTCATTGGATGAATATGCCACATTTTATTTATTCATTAGTTGGTTGATACTTGGGTTTCCACCTTTTGGCTATTATGAGTAATGCTGCTGTGAACATTTGTGTACAAGTTTTTGCATCTGTTTTCATTTCTCTTGGGTACATAAGTATGAGTGGAATTGCTGGGTGATGTGGTAATTCTATGTGTAACCATTTAAGTAACTGCCAGACTGCTTCCTACAGCAGCTGCAAGTTTTCATTCCCCCCAGCAGTGTATGAGGGTGCCAATTTCTCCACATTCTTGCCAACACTTGTTTTTTTTTTATTACAGCCATTCTGAGTGGGTGCAAAATGGTATTCCTCTGTGGTTTTGATTTGCATTTCTCTGATGACTGATGATGTTGAGCATCTTTTCATATGTTTATTAGCCATTTGTATGCCTTCTTTGGAGAAATGTCTATACAGATCCTTTGCCCACTTTTTTTGTGCCTCAGCCTCCGGAGTAGCTGGGACTACAGATGTGCACCACCAGGCCCGGCTAATTTTTGGATTTTTAATAGAGATGGGATTTTGCCATGTTGGCCAGGCTGGTCTCAAACTCCTGAGCTCAAGTGATCCAGCTTCCTCGGCCTCCCAAAGTGTTAGGATTACAGGCGCGAGCTGCTGCGCCTGGCCCCCTTTGCCCACTTTTAAATTGGGTTATTTGGGCTGGGCACCAGCCAACATGGTGAAACCCTGTCTCTGCTAAAAATACAAAAATTAGTTGGGATGGTGGCGTGAGCTGTAATTCCAGATACTCAGGAGGCTGAGGCAAGAGAATCTCTTGAACCCGGGAGGCAGAGGTTGCAGTGAGCTGAGATTGCACCGCTGCACTCCAGCCTGGGCGACTGAGACTGTGTGTGAAACAAAAAAAGGTTGGCGGGGGGCGGTTATTTATCTTTTCATTATTGAGTTGCAAGGGCTCTTTATATAGGCTAGATACAAGTTCCTCATCAGGTATATGATTTGCAACTACAGTATCTTCTCCCATTCGTGGGTTGTCTTTTCCCTTTCTTAAAAAATTTTTTTGAGACACAGTCTCGCTCTGTCGCCCAGGCTGGAGTGCAGTGGTGCAATCATAACTCACTGCAGCCTCCAACTCCCGGGTTTAAGCCATCCTCCCACCTCAGCCTTCCAAGTAACTAGGACTACAGGTTTGCATTACCACATCTGGCTAATTTTTAATTTTTTGTAGAGCAGGCCCCTTGCTATGTTGTCCAGGCTGGTCATGAACTCCTGGGCTCAAGTGATCCTCCTGCCTCAGCCTCTCAAAGCGCTAGGATACAGGTGTGTACCACCTCACCTGGCCTCTCTTCACTTTCTTGACAGTGTCTTTGGGAGCACAAAAGTTTTTCAGTTCTGGCCGGGTGCAGTGGCTCACGCCTGTAATCCCAGTACTTTAGAAAGCCAAGGTGGGAGGATCACTTGAGGTCAGGAGTTCAAGACCAGCCTGGCCAACATGGTGAAACCCCATCTCTACTAAAAATACAAAAATTAGCCAGGCGTGGTGGTACGTGCCTGTAATCGGGAGGCTGAGGCAGGAGAACCCAGGAGACAGAGATTGCAGCGAGCCAAGATTGCGCTACTGCACTCCAGTCTGGGTGACAAAGTGAGAGTCCGTCTCAAAAAAAAAAAAAAAGTTATTTAGTTCTGATGCAATTCAATTGATGTAATTTTTTCCTTTTGTTACTTTGCGAGCCTGTTTTTCAACCACAGTCAACCTCAGAGCCCTGAGGCATCTCTCCATGCTGAGAACCAGTTACACCTTACAGTTAGGAGCATGGACTCTGGAGCTGGATGGCTAGCGTTTAAATCCCAGTTTACTTAGCTGTGGTCTTGGGGAAGTTACTTAAACTTTCTGTGCTTCAGTTTCCTCATCTAGAAAATGGGGATAATGATGTCTGCCTCATAGGCTTGCTCTGAGGCTCAAATATGTAAATTCATGTAAAGTGCTTACAACAACCTCCAAACTGTATAAACAGTATAATTGATAGAACACAAATTATTAACAGTACATAGATTTAGCACTGTATAAATGCATGCTGTAATTATTGTGGCACTTGTTAAAAAATCGTTATTGTTACAATATTTTCTGTTGTTGTTATACAAGTATCTTCTATAGTATCATTGCTGTTTATGCTGCATCTTCCAACTTGGAAGGGGAGTATGGGCCAGGTGGGGTAGCTCAGGCCTGTAATCCCAGCACTTTGGGAGGTTGAAGAGGGAAGATCGCTTGAGGCCAGGAGGTCAAAACCAGCCTGAGCAACATAGTGAGGCCCCTGTCTCTATAAAACAAAAATTAAATTAATAAAACATTTTTAAAAAGAGGTGGCTGGCCGGGCGCAGTGGCTCACGCTTGTAATCCCAGCACTTTGGGAGTCCGAAGCGGACGAATGACGAGGTCAGGAGATCAAGACCATCTTAGCCAACATGGTGAAACCCCTTCTCTACTAAATTACAAAAACTGGCCGGGCACGGTGGCTCGAGCCTGTAATCCCAGCACTTTGGGAGGCCGAGACGGGCGGATCACGAGGTCAGGAGATCGAGACCATCTTGGCTAACACAGTGAAACCCCGTCTCTACTAAAAAAATACAAAAAACTAGCCGGGCGAGGTGGTGGGCGCCTGTAGTCCCAGCTACTTGGGAGGCTGAGGCAGGAGAATGGCGTAAACCTGGGAGGCGGAGCTTGCAGTGAGCTAAGATTCGGCCACTGCACTCCAGCCTGGGCGACAGAGCGAGACTCTGTCTCAACAACAACAAAAAAATCACAAAAACTTAGCTGGGCGCGGTGGCGCGGGCCTGTAATCCCAGTTACATAGGAGGCTGAAGCAGGTGAATCACTTGAACCCGGGAAGCAGAGGTTGCAGGGAGCTGAGGTTGCAGTGAGCTAAGACTGCGCCACTGCACTGCAGCCTGGCGACAGAGCAAGACTACGTCTCAAAAAAAAAAAAAAAAAAAATTACCCAGGCGTGGTGATGTGCGCCTGTAGTCCCAGCTACTCAGGAGGCTGAGACAGGAGAATCGCTTAAACTTGGGACGCGGAAGTTGCAGTGAGCCAGGATCGTGCCACTGCACTCCAGCTTGGGCGACAGAGCGAGACTCTTTCCTCCCCCCCCCCAAAAAAAAACACAAAAAGTATAGTTCCACCTATTTGACAGATGAGGTCACTAAGCACCACCGGGGAGCATGCTTGGCCGATGAGCTCACCTATTCCTGGTGCCCCTGACGTTTCTACCGGTTTCTTGTCCCAGCAGGTTGGGGGCGCCTGCCCCCCACTAGTCCAAGTGGAGGGGGTCCCTCCGCCCAATGGGCCTGGCCAGGGCCCTACGCCGCCTCAGCGGCGCCCTGGATTCGGGAGACAGCCGGGCGGGCGATGAAGAGGAGGCCGGGCCCGGGTTGTGCCGCAACGGGTGGGTGCCAGCGCGGGTGCAGTCACCGGTGGGCCGGCGCCGCGGTCGCTTCGTCAAGAAGGACGGGCACTGCAATGTGCGCTTCGTGAACCTGGGTGGCCAGGGCGCGCGCTACCTGAGCGACCTGTTCACCACGTGCGTGGACGTGCGCTGGCGCTGGATGTGCCTGCTCTTCTCCTGCTCCTTCCTCGCCTCCTGGCTGCTCTTCGGCCTGGCCTTCTGGCTCATAGCCTCGCTGCACGGCGACCTGGCCGCCCCGCCACCGCCTGCGCCCTGCTTCTCACACGTGGCCAGCTTCCTGGCCGCCTTCCTCTTCGCGCTGGAGACACAGACGTCCATCGGCTACGGCGTGCGCAGCGTCACCGAGGAGTGCCCGGCCGCTGTGGCCGCCGTGGTGCTGCAGTGCATCGCCGGCTGCGTGCTCGACGCCTTCGTCGTGGGTGCTGTCATGGCCAAGATGGCCAAACCCAAGAAGCGCAACGAGACGCTGGTCTTCAGCGAGAACGCCGTCGTGGCGCTGCGCGACCACCGCCTCTGCCTCATGTGGCGGGTCGGCAACCTGCGTCGCAGCCACCTGGTCGAGGCCCACGTGCGTGCCCAGCTGCTGCAGGTGCGGACCTCCGGAGCCCTGGGGGATTGGGGGAGATGTAGGCCCGAGGGTGAGGGGCATGCGGTCCTGGAGGGAGCGTGGACTACAACTCCCAGCAGCCTCTCAGGCCTGTGGCTTGCGAATGGGTCACACTGGGCAGTTGGGGATGTAAACCCAAGAGAGAGGTCTGTGATCAGCTCTTCCTGGAAACCTGGACTTGGGACATACAGAGCTTCCTGTGGCTTGAGGATGGGCTGCCTGTGGGTAGACCCGAAAGGGCCACACCTGGGCCTGTCAAGGCCCTGGGCCGTAATTCCCAGAAGCCTCTGGGTCAAGGGACCTGCCCAAAGATGGGGTGGCCTCAGATGCAGCTTTGTAGGGTGGTGGTGGAGGGCCTGCGTGACCGTTCTATTACTCGGGTGTACAATTCCCACTGGACCCTGTGGCACAGACGGGGGCCTGTGACTTGAGGCTCCCGGGAGAAGCAGGCCCTGGAACGGGTGCAGTTCATCACTGTGGAGCATAGTTCTCCAGGCCTCTAGGTGTGGGGTCCTGCAGCATCTGTGGGGGAATTCATTCCCCAACTCAATGGCCCATCGTGTCCCACCAGCCTCCTGCCCTCTGAGAGCAGGGTGGGAGGTGGCAACAAAACGAAACTGCACCTCCCATTGGCCCCTGGGGTAATAGCTCCCTCCCGTGCCCTGAGGAAGGGGCCTTAGTGTTCCTAGAATTGTGGTCAAATTGCTCAAACATCTCCGTTCCCCAGAAACTCTGGGCCAGCAGCTGCCATTGCCCAAGTAAAGTGACTTTAGAACTCTGGGCTGAGGTTGGACTTGGAGAGGATCAGGGGTGGTGGGAGCTGCAACTCCCAGCCGCCTCTGGGGTTCCTCTACTTGGGGCTCCCAGAGACAGTTACAAGAGGAGGATAGGTGCCCACCTCCCACTTCTATCTCCTGCCTGATGCCTTGAGATGCCAGGATTCATGAATCGGAGGGACACTGGCTCTTGCAAAAGTCTGTGGGGCAGTGACTTGGCCTGGGAGGTGGCTATGGAACCAGCGGGTAGGTGGGGGGGAAATACCCACACCCCCACCAAGCTTGCTCACACAGAATGACATGGAAGGGTTTGCAGTTGCCCTGGCAGCTTGGATAGCTCAGGGGAGAGCCCAGGGATAAGCCTGAGGCAGTGGTGGGTACAGAATGTTGGACCTGTGTTGTCCTAACTCTCCCTTCTTGTCATCTGGTTTATCTTTCTCTGGCCACATACTAAAAACCATTTTTCTCTCCCCTTCCTTCTCCAATTCTCTGCTGGATGTCATTCTTATTTTCCGTTGTCGCTTCGATTTCATCTCTGTCTTGCTGATTTCTGTGTCTGTATGTCAATATCACTCTGTTCTTCTCTCCTCCTTCTCTTCCCCCGCCACACCCCTCTTCCCATTTTCTATCCCCAAACCCTGAGTCTCTTTCCTCTCTCTTCATCTCTGGGTCTCTGTCCCCCCTCCTCCCATCCTGGATCTCTGGCTTCCTCACTGGGTGCCCTCCCCTGCATCTCTCTGGGTTGCCGGCCCCATCTCTGGATCCGTGTTCTCACCCTCTCCTTCACTCCTGTGGTCTTTACCTCCTTCTTTCACTGAATCTCTTCCTCTCTCTCACTCCCTCTGTCTCTGCCCATCTCTGTGCTCCCTGCTCTCTGTCTTTGGCTCCTCGCCTCCCCCTGCAGCCCCGTGTGACCCCAGAGGGTGAGTACATCCCGCTCGACCACCAGGATGTGGATGTGGGCTTTGATGGAGGCACCGATCGTATCTTCCTCGTGTCCCCTATCACCATCGTCCATGAGATCGACTCTGCCAGTCCTCTGTATGAGCTAGGACGTGCCGAGCTGGCCAGGGCTGACTTCGAGCTGGTGGTCATTCTCGAGGGGATGGTTGAGGCCACAGCCATGACCACACAGTGTCGCTCGTCCTACCTCCCTGGTGAACTTCTCTGGGGCCATCGTTTTGAGCCAGTTCTCTTCCAGCGTGGCTCCCAGTATGAGGTCGACTATCGCCACTTCCACCGCACTTACGAGGTCCCAGGGACGCCGGTCTGCAGTGCTAAGGAGCTGGATGAACGGGCAGAGCAGGCTTCCCACAGCCTCAAATCAAGTTTCCCCGGCTCTCTGACTGCATTTTGTTATGAGAATGAACTTGCTCTGAGCTGCTGCCAGGAGGAAGATGAGGATGATGAGGCCGAGGAAGGGAATGGGGCGGAGACAGAAGATGGGGCTGCTAGCCCCCGAGTTCTTACACCAACCCTGGCGCTGACCCTGCCTCTGTGATGCAAACTGATGTAGCCTTCCCCATGTGTGCCCCCTTCCCCAAGGTAGCAAGATGGAGAGATAGGGCTCTCTCCTGGGATGGGGGCAGGTGTTCCTGAAGACCAACAGGCCTGCTGGGTAAATGACTAGGTGGGAAGGTTCTGCCATGTCTGGTGACCCACCATGGACATACTGGACCTTAATTTTAATTTCTCTGCTTCTGTGCTGTCTCCTGAGACCCCTTTATGAGCCTGATCCCTGAGTCTCACCAGAGTTCTGGATCACCCAAGAGGAAAAGACTGGTGGTTCTAGATCCCTCTATATGGGGGGATCTGGATTGTTGACCGGGGTGAGAAACCAATGTGGTATAGACTGCCTCTGGGGAAGCACGTTGGCTGTTCTTGAACAGCATCAGAGATCAAGAGTTTGTAGGTCTGGATTTACCTAAGCTTCAAGGGAGTGTTGCTTCTCAACTCAGCCAACTGAGTAGCAAATCATTTGTTCTAGACCACCTAAGGAGGGAAGGTTATGGAATGCCCCAAGTATGGAAGATCATCTTGATTGACCAAAGACAAAAAAGAAAAAAGAAAAAGAAAAAGATCTGTGGTTCCAGAAAGCTCATTAGTTGAAATTCCGTGAGTCTAGGTTGACCACAGAGGCGAGCACTGGTGATTCTGGGACAGGTTTGGCCTGGAGAGTTGAACTACTCCAGAAACTAAAGAGTAGTGTTTCTAGAATGCACAAAACGTTGTGGAGTCTGTGGGTTTGGAAAGACTAAAGTAACAGATTAGGAGTTCTTGATATTAGATAACGCCAACTTCTGGCTGTAGAGCACCCAACCAAGAGAGTAAGCAATGCTTCGAAAGGATCCACGGGGTGGGTTTTTTTTAAGTGCCATTCTAGAATGTCCAAAGGGAATCAGGATTCTGTGGCTCTAGACTGATCACAGAGTCAAGGAAGCAGTGGCAATTCTAGATGTCTGAGATTTTGCTGGTTCCAGCTTGGCCAATGGAGTTGAGAATCTCGATGATTCTAGATGACTTCTTGTGGTTCTGTAATGCCAAAAGGAATGAAGGCTCCAGGCATCCAGAGTTGTCCATTACCAAAGCCTGTAAGTTCTCATCACCTCCAGGTGGACTTCTTAGCAGTGCCAGGAGGTGGACTCGGGACTTGAGAAGCAACAATTCTGGGTTGACCCAGAAGTTGAAGGTTCAGGTGAGGCCCTGTAGGGCACAGGGCTAATTAGTGGACAAGGGAAGGGAGAGGCCCAGGGCTGGTGAGTCTAGAGTGCTCTGGAACCCTACACCTAGTGATGTGTGTCTATTTCTTTTTTTCTTTTCTTTTCTTTTTTTTTTTTTTTTTTTCTGAGACGGAGTCTTGCTCTGTCACCCAGGCCGGAGTGCAATGGTGTGATCTCAGCTCACTGCAACCTCCGCCTCCCGGCTTCAAGTGATTCTCCTGCCTCAGCCTCCCGAGTCACTGGGATTTACAGGCATGAGCCACTACGCCCGGCTACTTTTTGTACTTTTAGTAGAGACGGGGTTTCGCCATGTTGGCCAGGTTGGTCTCAAACTCTCGACCTCAGATGATCCACCCGCCTCAGCCTCCCAAAGAGCTGGAATTACAGGCATGAGCCACCATGCCCAGCCGTGTGTCTGTTTCTTAAAGATGTTATACATATGTATATTGTGTATATATATAAAATATAAATACAGATATCTATTTTTTTCCCCTGGTCCCTACAACAGGCTTAGAGATGGAGCACTAGCTAATTGGAATGAGGTCCTTTTCAAGGACCCCAGAAGCTTTGCTCTAAATCCCAATACCGCCTCAACTTACTGTGACACTTTGGACTCCTCTTTTTTTTTTTTTTTTTTTTTTTTTTGAGACGGAGTCTCGCTCTGTCGCCCAGGCTGGAGTGCAGTGGCCGGATCTCAGCTCACTGCAAGCTCCGCCTCCCGGGTTTACGCCATTCTCCTGCCTCAGCCTCCCGAGTAGCTGGGACTACAGGCGCCCGCCACCTCGCCCGGCTAGTTTTTTTGTATTTTTTAGTGGAGACGGGGTTTCACCATGTTAGCCCATGTTGGGATGGTCTCGATCTCCTGACCTCGTGATCCGCCCGTCTCGGCCTCCCAAAGTGCTGGGATTACAGGCTTGAGCCACTGCGCCCGGCCTGGACTCCTCTTCATGTCAGCTTCCCCATCTGTAAAAATGGGATATTGGAACTTGAAGTTATTCAGGGGCCTTTCCAGCAGGATGAGTCCTCACTTCACCGAGAGTGGGATGGGCATGTGAGTCCTGGGAATTTCCCTTCTCTCCCCAGTGCTGGCTCATACGACCTTCCAGGAGAGGCTGGGATATAAGATACTCTCGGAGGCCGGCTCTGAACTCGGGTGTCTGAATCACAGGGCAAGGGTAGGCGTGGGCTGTGGCTAACAGCCAGAGTCACCTCCCTGGCCCAACTTGCGGATCTGGGGAGGAGGAGGTAGCTCTGGACACTAGGGTTCTTCCCATTGTGGGAGAATGACTGTTTTAGGGGGAGACCCATCCCCCAGATTAAAGAACTGGGAGCCCTAGAGGGTGTGTCTGTGCATGTGCTTCTCGGTCCTCGGACCTGGCCCCCTGCCCATGCTGCCATCTACCTAAGTGCCCCGCAGGCTGGGAGCCAGCTGCAGAGGGAGCCAGTGACAGGGAGGAGGACGTGTTCCTACCCTGTATTCTGGACCGAGGGCAGCCACTGTCATTGCCATTCAGCCTTCACAAGTGCTGCATCAACCCAAATGCCCCCATCCAGCTTCTCCATTTCCCTTTATCCCTCGGAATCCCCATGTAATAACCGGATGGGATTAATTAGCTGGCTGCTCTCTCAGCTCAGGGTGTCTGGGGTAGGTAGGGACGGGGGCAATGGAAATGCAAGGTTGGGGAAGGATGTTAAGTTGGAAGTGAAGGGGCAGGGAGGGGCTTTTGTTTGGAAGGAGAGTGGGAGCAGGGCAGCCCAACCTGGGTTTCCACTGGGGAGGGCAGGGCCTGGGCCACTCATAAAGGTCAGTGAGGGGATTAGAAGCCTCCATGTCTAATCCGGCAGCTTAACCAGGTCCTGGCCCCGAATCCGTCCCCACCTGCCCAGCCCAGGGACAGAAAATGAGGACGAGGCCCAGACACCACTTCAGCCCCCATTATGGCTTCGCTCTTTACAGGGGTGCCTGGGTTCCCCATTCCAGCCAAGCCTTTAATCCCATTCCCTTACAAATAATGGGACCTAGAGGCTGGGGAAGGGGAAGGGGCCTCAGAGGAGGGAGGAGTTTAAGAAGGGCAAGGTTGGCCAGGCATGGTGGCTCGCCTATAATCCTAGCATTTTGGGAGGCTGAGGCAGGTGGATCACCTGAGGTCAGGAGTTTGAGACCAGCCTGGCCAACATGGCGAAACCCTGTCTTTACTAAAAATACAAAAATTAGCCGGGCATGGTGGTGGGCGCCCGTAATCCCAGCTACTTGGGAGGCTGAGGCAGGAGAATCGCTTGAAACTTTGGGGGAGGAGGTTGCAGTGGGCTGAGATCACGCCAGTTCACTCCAGGCTGGGCAAAAGAGCAAAATTCAGTCTCAAAAAAAAAAAAAAAAAAAGAAGGGCCATAGTATGAGAGGACAAGGGGGGATGTGAGGGGAGCCAGGGAGGACGAAAAGGCTTCTGAGATGGGAGAAGGAATCAGAGAGGTGGGAGGACGCTGAGGAAAGGGGAGTTGTCTTAGCGGGAGGATGCTTGGGGAAGGGAGGAATCTCAGGAGGATGCTAAGCTAAGGGGAGAAGTTTGGAGAAATGAGGGAGGAGTCTGAGCGGCAGAAGGTACCAGGAAGGCTGAGCCTGTGCTTTCACTAAATTTGATCTTCCCCTCTTCCATTCTCCATGACCGATACCAGATAGCATAGCACTTAGAAAAAAGAGTAAATCTTGGCCAGGCGCGAAGGCTCACGCCTGTAATCCCAACACTTTGGGAGGTCAAGGTGGGTGAATCACTTTAGGTCAGGAGTTCGAAACCAGCCTGGCCAACATGGTGAAACCCCGTCTCCATTAAAAATACAAAAATTAGCTGGGCGTGATGGTGCATGCCTGTAATCCCAGCTACTCGGGAGGTTGAGGCAGGAGAATCGCTTGAACCCGGAGGAGGAGGTTGCAGTGAACCGAGATCGCGCAACTGCACTCCAGCTTGGGCGACAGAGCAAGACTCTGTCTCAAAAAAAAAGAAAAAGAAAAAACGAAGAAGTCTTTCGTTTCACCACTCCACGACTCCGAAGAGGCTGAGGGGGATGGGGAGGGCATAGATGGTCGTAAGGCAAGGGTTTGGAGGTAAGAAGGGGCTGAGAGGGGAAATACACGGAGAAGAAAAGCAAATAAAAAGGAGGCCGAAGGCTGCTCCCGGTTGCATGGCAACCTCTGCAGTCAGAAGCCAGCATGGCCTGCTAGGAGGTGTGGCTTACGGAAACAAGCCAGTTCTAGCCCCGCCTCCTGGCAACAAGATTAACCAAGTACCGCCCCCTAGCAACGGATTATCGGAGGCGGGGTTCGGTTTACCTAGTCTCCAAGTGTCCAGGGCCTTTGAGCAGGCGCAGAGATGTCCGTACCGCGTAGGTCCGCCTCCGCGCAACACCTTTCTGGGGCTTCCCATTGGAGAGCAAGCCTGTCAAGTGCTTTCTGTTGTTTCGGAGGCGGGGCCTGCTGCCCTGCCTGCAGTCCGATTGGCCCCGCGGGCCGTCTACCTCTGGCCGGACATACCGACATCAGCTTTTTGTACGACTGTTGGCCCTGGAAGACGATCCTTTGGTGGCGAGGGCGGGGAGGACGAAAGCGCCCACTGTGGATTGGACGGTGTCAAAAAGAGGGGCGGTCCCTACTGAAGGGGCGGTTGAGCGACCAAGGGAGAGTCTTTTCAGCGCTGAGGTCTGGCGCTGAGGAGGCGGCGGTGGCTCCCGGGGCGTTTGAGCGGGCTCACCCGAGCCCGCGGGCCAACGCGGATCCAGGCCCGACCGGCGGGACCGCCCCGGACTCCCCGCGGGCCTTCCTAGCCGCCATGGAGGACGGCGTCTATGGTAGGTCGGGGAGGGGCGGGGTCGGCTGGGAGCTGCTGGAGCGTTTTCTCCTGAACGTTCCGCCGCGAACGTTTCCCCCTGGAGCGCGCAGCCCAGAAGCGTTCGGCCCAGTAGTACACTTGTCGCGTCGCTTTTGTGGGGCGCTGGACGGGCTTCCGGCGGGGCCCGAAAGCGGGGCGTTCCAGGCCATTGTTTGGGCTGAGCCTGTTTCCGGTGGCGGCGGGAGGGGCGGGATGGAGCGGTGGAGGCGAGGCCGGGGCGGAACCATTCCCGCTGGAGGGGCGGGCAAGCCCAGCGTCTGCCGGGGCCGGGGAGGGGCGCTCGGGTTGCGGGGAGGGGAGAAATCTTGGGGGGCGGGGGCCTTCGATGTCCCGCCCCGTCTTCCCAACTCTCCCGAGCTGTCATCAGCTCCCCCGGCCGTAGTGACTGTTCATGGACCCAGGAGTCCGGATAACCAGGTCCCCAGCTACCTCGCCAGTAATGGAGTCAGAAAACCAAGGCCTCAGTCCCCTTCCAAGTAATGGACCTAGAAGCTCAGGCCCCCAACCCTTTCTTCCCTCACACCTAAGAGCTCAGGCACCTATTCCCCTTCTCCTTCAGACTCTGGAATCCGGGCCCCAAGTCCCCTCCTCCCCCCAGGACTCAAGAGTTTAGAGCCCCGGCCCTTCTCTGCACGGAGGAATCCAGGCCCCCAGCGCAGTCTTCTGTGCAGACATGGAAGGCCCTTATGCATCCTCTCCCAGCTCTGTCCGCCCCCAGATTGCAGGAATTCAGGCTCATGGTCCCCAGCACTGACTTTTAAACCGTGACCCCGACCCCTAGAACCCCCAGACCTGACTCCGGAGGAGCGGATGGAGCTGGAGAACATCCGGCGGCGGAAGCAGGAGCTGCTGGTGGAGATTCAGCGCCTGCGGGAGGAGCTCAGTGAAGCCATGAGCGAGGTGGAGGGGCTGGAGGCCAATGAGGGCAGGTGAGGGCTGGGGCGGGTGACCTGGGGGGCGTGGGGTTGACTGAGACCAGGAATGCCCAGGCATTAACCCCCCCATCCCCCACCCTGCTCTCTGCTCCTGCAGTAAGACCTTGCAGCGGAACCGGAAGATGGCAATGGGCAGGAAGAAGTTCAACATGGACCCCAAGAAGGTGCTTGGGGCCACAGGACTGGGATCCGCTGGGCAAACATCCGGGCAGGGGCTTCTGGCACCTCCAGGTTCCAGAAGCGTGATGGTTCCGGGTCTCTTCTAGGTGGACAGACTTGGTCCTAATCCTTGGATTCAGATACTGGCTGTCCATTTGTTCTCTGAACACTGACCAAGTGTTCCAGCCCTCCTGACGCTTATGTTTCGTCCCCTGACCTGAAGGTTGTCTTCCACTTTCTAGTTGTATGGGCGCACTTCTAGTCCCAAGATGAGCTCGAGTCTTGTAGGGCTGTAGACAAAGTGATATGCACAAAGGAGAGTTGACCTCCCTCCCGCAAAGGTGCCATGACAGAGGGAGGTATCAGGGTAGTAGATTTCTGGAGGAGGCAGGCTGGTGGAGTCAGGGAGGGCTTCCTTGAGGAGGAGACATTCAGGTCGGGTTTGAAGGATGAGTAGGTGTTCACTAGGTGGAGGAATGGCTTTTGTTCACTTACTTTTTTGTTTTTTTTTTGTGAGACAGAGTCTTGCTCTGTCACCCAGACTGGAGTGCAGTGATGTGATCTCGGCTCACTGTAACCTCCCCATCCTGTGTTCAAGCGATTCTCCTGCCTCAGCCTCCCAAGTAGCTGGGCTTACAGACTCCCGCCACCATGCCCAACTAATTTATGTATTTTTAGTAAAGATGGGGTTTCACCATGTTGGCCAGGCTGATTTCAAACTCCTGACCTCAGATGATCTGCCCACCTCAGCCTCCCAAAGTGCTGGGATTACAGGCATGAGCCACCATGTCCGGCCTGTTCACATACTCATTTAACACCCGTTCTCTTTTTTTTTTTTTTTTTTTTTTGAGACGGAGTCTCACTCTGTCGCCCAGGCTGAAGTGCCATGGAGCAATCTCAGCTCACTGCAAGCTCTGCCTTTTGGGTTCACGCCATTCTCCTGCCTCAGCCTCCTGAGTAGCTGGGACTATAGGCGCCCGCCGCCACGCCTGGCTAATTTTTTCTATTTTTTTAGTAGAGACGGGGTTTCACCGAGTTAACCAGAATGGTCTCGATCTCCTGACCTCGTAATCCGCCCGCCTTGGCCTCCCGAAGTGCTGGGATTACAGGCGTGAGCCACCGTGCCCAGCCTTTAACACCCATTTTCTGAGGCCTCTTGAGAGCCTGATCCTGTGTAGGGCAATGCTGGGGACCCAAAGAAGAATTAGATGCTGCCCTGTGCTCAGCCCCTGGACATGGATACCCCAATTCAGAGTGAGATATGGCAGCAGTAGAGAGGGCTTCATAGCACAGAGAGCAAGAGAAGCCTCCAGTCTAGCAAGGGCTTGGAGTTCACAGCCCTTGAGGGACTGCGTCTGCTCAAGGTTGTCACGTTATTCTTTCCTGAAGCAGTTGGAATTCTGTTCAGTCATTCAACACACATTTATTGGCTGGGTTCCGTGGCTTATGCCTGTAATCCCAGTGCTTTGACAGGCCGAGGCGGGAGGATTGCTTGAAGGCAGGAATTTGAGACCAGCGTGGGCAGCATAGTGATAACTCATCTCTGGAAAAAATAAAAATAAATAAATTATCCAGGTGTATTGGTACATGCCTATAGTCCCAGCTTCTCAGGAGGCCGAAGGGAGAGGATCCCTTGAGCCCAGCGGTTCGAAGCTGCAGTGAGCTGTGATCACGCCACTGCACTCCAACCTGTGCAGTAGAGCGAGACCAGGTCTCAGAAAGAAAAGAAAATGTACTGAGCATCTGTTCCTTGCCAGACCCTGTTGTTGGTGCTGGAATTAACCAGGCAAAGGCAGAGAGGGTAGGCCATGAGGTGCAAAGGCCATGAGTTGGGAAGAATCCTATTTAAGACCCTTGAGAAGGCTGAAAGTGAAACCTGGCCCTGGTCTGTTGAGGGTGGGGGTAGGTCTGGTTGCTGAGGTTCCCAGGGAGGTGAGGGGGGTAGCTTTCTGGCTCTCAGCACTGAGACCTTGTCCCCACTCACCAGGGGATCCAGTTCTTGGTGGAGAATGAACTGCTGCAGAACACACCCGAGGAGATTGCCCGCTTCCTGTACAAGGGCGAGGGGCTGAACAAGACAGCCATCGGGGACTACCTGGGGGAGAGGTACGGCCACCACTCAGCTCCTGTGGGGCCCGCCCCTCCCACTACCTGCGCCCAGCTCCTGCCCTCACACCGGCAGCTCGCAGGTGGAACAGCCCTGCAGCCTCCCCACAGAGAGGCCCTGGCAGATGCGTCTTCTGACTGGACTGTGACAGAATGGACGGACACAGGGGCTAGGGGAGCCTGCGGCCACCCGAGAGCATCTGGGGATGCGGGGCCTTCTGGAATTACCTGGGGGTTGTGGGGAAGCATCCATTTATATCTGAGAAGGGTGGAGAACATCTCTCAAGGGTCATGGGAGCATGAGAACAGGGGTAAACCATGGCTGTGCATGGGCACTGGGTTGCCATCTGGGAGCTGTGGGGACCATTGGGCCCTTGTGGGGAGCCTAGGAGTTGTGGGGGTCATTTGGAAGCCTAGAATGCATGGGACTGGACATCAGATGGTTGGAGGCCATCTGTAGACGTCTGGGAATCAGGGATTTACAGAGATCTGGGGTGCGTGGGAAGCATCTCTGGATGTCTGGGGGAGATGGGGACTGTGTCTGGATACCTGGGGAGTGTGGGGATCGTTTGAGAGAGGTGACAGTAGGTAGCATACATGTTTGCGGGATTTCTCCCAACTGTACAAAGGTCTGGCTTAACCTGGGTTCCCAAGCCATATATTCCTCCCAAGAGTGTGTTCTGAGTATCCCCCACCATGGGGGCAGGCCTCTGTGGGAGCCCAGCAGGAAACTTCACCCTCCGCAGAGGGCAGCTGTGGTGCAGTAGAAGGGGCACGACTTCCCCAGGGCCTTGCCTCCTGCCCACTCCTGCTCCATCCTCTCCAAACTGCATTGACTTTGTCCTGTCCTTCCAGGGAAGAGCTGAACCTGGCGGTGCTCCATGCTTTTGTGGATCTGCATGAGTTCACCGACCTCAATCTGGTGCAGGCCCTCAGGTGAGTGACCGGGAGGGGTTTGGAAGGCCAGGAATGTACCTGTCAGGGCCTTCCTAGTTACAAGTGACAAACCTTAAGAAAAAAACAGAAACAAGCAAAACAGAAACAAAAACTAGGGAACCGAGTGCGTCCTGCACCATCAAAGTCCAAGGTTATGGCCTCCTTCAGGCATAGCTATATCCAGGAGCTCCAATGGTGGTCAGAAAGTCGACTTTCTTTGTCTCTTGTATTTGCCACTGTGTCAGCATTGCTCTCTGCAGACCCTCTTACCTGATAACAAGCCACGACCAACCCCCAGACCTGTCTAGCAAACTTAGCAGGAAGAGGCTATTTCTGTACCGCTCCACAACACTCCTATGGCCAATGCCCATTGGTCAGATTGGATCACGTGACCTTACCTGAACCACCTGCTGAGGCCGGAAGGTTGGGATTCCTCATGGACCAGTTCCTATCACAGGGACTGAGAGTGGGGACAGGCTCCCGCCAGCCCTAGCATCCATTCCTGGCCCCTCCCCAACCCAGGCAATTTCTATGGAGCTTTCGCCTCCCCGGAGAGGCCCAGAAAATTGACCGGATGATGGAGGCCTTCGCCCAGCGATACTGCCTGTGCAACCCTGGGGTTTTCCAGTCCACAGGTGCGGGCCCCAACTCCTGGATCCTGGGAAAGAGGAGACGGGGGCCCAGACCCCTAGGTCTGAGGGAGGGAGGGGGCTGGGAGCTGGGGGTCCTGGGGAGTGGGGGCACTGGGGGCTGACATGCCTGGGTCGTCACCACCTGCCCTGTCTGGTGCAGACACGTGCTACGTGCTGTCCTTCGCCGTCATCATGCTCAACACCAGTCTCCACAATCCCAATGTCCGGGACAAGCCAGGCCTGGAGCGCTTTGTGGCCATGAACCGGGGCATCAACGAGGGCGGGGACCTGCCTGAGGAGCTGCTCAGGGTCAGCCCGCCTTCCTTGCCCCTCAGCCCTGTCCCTCTTCCTGCCACAGACACCCCCGCCCCACCTGTGGTCTCCTAGTGCCCAAGCTGTCTGCCGTCACCCCCAAGATGGTGCGATCGTGCCAACTCCTGTGTGATCTTTTTCTCTCACTCTGGCTGCTTCTCTTCTTGACTGTCTCTCTCAGGCTTTGGCCCTGACATTTTTGGCCTGTCTGTCTGCTCTATCTCTGGCTGTCATGCTTTCTGGCCCTTGATTGGCCTCATTCCCCATCTGTCTGTTTCTCTGAGGACGGAGCCGGCTCTTCCACCTGTCACCAGGGCATCTCTTCTTTCCTCCCCCACCTCGGCCTCCCTTCACTTCTCTGCCTTTCACTTCCCCTCCTCCCCAGCCTGCCCCTCTCTCTTCCCCACCATGAGTCATCCCACCCCTGGTCTCGCTGCCCCCCACCCTGAGTAACCCTTGGCGGGGGGGGGGGGTCCCAGGGGCCTTGAATGGCTAATGGAGCCTTCACTCCTCAGAACCTCTACGACAGCATCCGAAATGAGCCCTTCAAGATTCCTGAGGATGACGGGAACGATCTGACGCACACCTTCTTCAACCCAGACCGGGAGGGCTGGCTCCTGAAGCTGGGTACGTGACCTCCTGACCCCGCTGGTCCCTCCACAGGGGGACATTCGTGGGTCTGGGCCCTGGACTCAGCTTCCACACAAACCTGCTGCCTGAACTGAGGCAAATGATTCGACCTCTCTGAACCTCAGTTTTCAACACCCAAAAAATGGTGCTGAAAATAAAATCAGGCCTGTGTGCTGGGCGTGGCCTGTAGTAAGTACTTCCCAACCCCTTTTCTTTACCCACGAATGTTCATGGAGCCCTTCTGTGCCAGGCCCTGAGCTGGGCTGAGGACGCAGTGAGAGGCAGGTGACATTGTCCTTTTGTGGGGGAAGAGTTCACTGAGGCTTCTCCCTACTGCGTTAACCCAGCCCAAGGGAGCCAAACCCCCGGAGCATGTTATTCCCCTTGGCAAGAACTCCCAGGGTCCCAGGCAGGACTGAGCCCGCACTCCAAGGCATCAGGCCCAGAGCACTGGCTGATCCAGGAGCCATCCTTCCCGAAACACCACCCACAGGCAGAAAAGAGCCAAACAGGCGAGGAAACCTGTCCCAGATTCTGGCTCCCGGCTGGGGCGGGAATAGCCAGGGCTGGTGCAGATGAGTCGGGAGACCCAGCTGAGATGGAGGGGGGAGTCTTCGTCGTAACATGTGGCACTGGCACATTCAAGGTTGGTTAGCATGGATCAGACAGGATCGTAGCATGATGAGGGGTTAGCACGAGGACTGGAGTGGTTCTCAGCCCTGGCTGCACATGACATTTGCCTGGGCACCTCGAAAACTCTGGTGGCCAGGCCACAGACTCCTGAAGTCAGGCTTTCAGGAGCAGAAGGGCTATCAGTCACCGTTTAAGCTCGCAATGCATAGTTGAGGTTGAGAGACACTGGCCTGGAGCCGTGCCTGGTAACAGTGGGCGCCACCTGTGTGTGAGATGTGGTTTATAATGGAGAAGCGGTGCACAGCTGCTCCAGCGAGACAGAGCTGGGGAGTTACAGTCCAGCACAATGGTGGAGGCTTCCCGTGGCAGCAGGAGAGCCCACAGGAAGCTTCTAGCTCAGTGAAGGGAGTCAAGGCCGGGCTTCTCAGAAGGAGGTTGGACAGGGCAGCTTTGGCCTCTTGAGTCTTGGGGGCCTCTCCATGTGGAACTGTCTCTTAAACCAGGGCATCACCGCCTCCACAGATGCCAGGGTTTCCTGGTAAATGTAAAATACGCAAGTCAGGCTGGGCACAGTGGCCCACCCCTGGAATTTCAGCATTTTGGGAGGACAACGCAGGAGGATTGCTAGAGGTCAGGAGTTTGAGACCCACCTGGGCAATATAACGATATCCCCATCTCTACAAAAAATTAAAAAATTAGCCGGGCCTGGTGGTGCAGGAGGATTGTTTGAGCCCAAGCAGTCGAGGCTACAGTGAGTTGTGATTCTGCCACTGCACTCCAGCCTGGAGTGGGTAACAGAGCAAGACCCTGTCTCTGTAAGATAAAAGTAAAACATGCAAATCTCTGTCCAACCAACACTCCGGTCCAGATCCCCGCATTCGATCCAAGGGAGGCAGACTGCTGGGGGAATCTGAGAGTCCTCGAGGCGCCCCTGGCAGTGAGTGGGCCAGAAAGAAGCAGGAAGGCGCCAGCGTCACGCGGAACTGCTTCCCTCAAAACTGCGCCTGTCAGGCCGGGCACGGTGGCTTAGGCCTGTAATCCCAGCACTTTGGGAGGCTGAGGCGTGCGGATCACCTGAGGTCAGGAGTTCGAGACCAGCCTGGCCAACATGGTGAAACCCCGTCTCTACTAAAAATACGAACATTAGCCGGGCGTGGTGGCGGGCGCCTGTAGTCCCAGCTACTTGGGAGGTTGAGGCACAAGAATTGCTTGAACCCAGGAGGTGGAGGTTGCAGTGAGCTGAGATTGCGCCACTGCACTCCAGCCTGGGCAACAGAGCGAGACTCCATCTCAAAAAAAAAAAAAAACTGCCCCTGTCAGCAGGAACCTTTCCCATTTCCCAGATGAGGAAATTGAGGCTCACGCCTCAGTTTGGCTTTGAGTCCCATCTAAGGCTGCCCAGCCCAGGGACGTCTCTGACCAGAAGGCCTCTGTTCCCTTTGTGCCAGTTCGCCAGGACCCCTTCCTTAAAAGATGGAAATACAGGAGTGGAGATTGGTGATGGTGGTTGCTACTCCATGCCTAATAAAAGCCATTCTTACTGTCATTGTTTAACCCTGGGCCCACAAGGAAGCCAGAAGCAGGTTATTTTGCTACAGGAAGGTGGAGGTTGAAGTGAGTCTGCAGGCTGGAGTACAGAGAGTCCAAGAGAGTGCCCTGAGGTCACACAGCCACTTTGTGCAGGAGCTGAGATGGGCCCCCACGGCCTCCTCAGGCCAAGGACTGGGGGTTTTGCCTTCTCCCCTGTGGTGCCACCTCCAGGGGAGAGGCACTTTTACCATGTCGAGGGAGGACCCTCCTGGTCTAGGACAGACCTTAGGGAGTAGGCTGGGGCCCTGTACCGAAGCAAGGGGTTTTCAAGGCTGCCACCTGGGGCTCATGGCCCTTGGCCTCTCTGGGAGGGAGGGGCCCCAACCATCGCCCCCTCATGTGGATGTAACTGGTTTTCTTCCCTCTCTCTCCCTCTCCTCCCTCTCTGCGTGTTTCTCTCCTGTGTTTGCCTCTCTGTCCCGCCCCTGCGCATCCCTCCCTGCGCCCACCCTATTTCTGTTGTCTGCGGCTCTTGGGGGTGCTCCATTCTCCTGCCTTCCCTTCTCCTGCACCTGGTCCTGCCTGCTTTCTCGCTGTCTGCCCCAGGAGGTAGGTACACGACCTGTCTTTGTCTCCCATCACTAGACGAGGGGAGGGGCTGCCCTGGCGCCCTGGCCTCCTGCCCACAGGAGGGGGCTGGGGGCTCAGGATCCTGGGCTGGGGCTGACAGACTTAGAAAATGTGGAGCCCCAAGCTGGGGGTGGACGATTCCTGGAGCCCCAGCACGCCTGGCCCTGCTTGTCTGTCTCCCCCCACGCAGTGGCTTTGTCCTAGGCCCCAGGAGCCCCACCTCTACCGCTCTTGCTCTGCTTCTCATGCCCCTCCTATCTCCCAGAGGCCCTGTCCCCCGTTGAGCCCAGGCCCCTCCCGCCCCTTCCCTTCTAGGGGGCCGGGTGAAGACGTGGAAGCGGCGCTGGTTTATCCTCACAGACAACTGCCTCTACTACTTCGAGTACACCACGGTGAGCGGGGCCCGGCTGGGCCCTTGGGTTCCGGGAGGAAGGGCTGCGAGCCTGCACTCCTGGGGCTGAGGGAGGCGGGCTGGGGTGAAGATTTGGAAGTCTGAGTTCTGTTCAACTTGCTTCTTAGGACAAGGAGCCCCGAGGAATCATCCCCCTGGAGAATCTGAGCATCCGAGAGGTGGACGACCCCCGGAAACCAGTAAGACCCTCTCTGTACACCTTCCTGCCAGGGCGGGGCCTCCTCTGCCCAGGGCTGGCTCTTAACCTGCGCCCTTCCTCTCTCGTCCCCAGAACTGCTTTGAACTTTACATCCCCAACAATAAGGGGCAGCTCATCAAAGCCTGCAAAACCGAGGCGGATGGCCGAGTGGTAGAGGGAAACCACATGGTGTACCGGATCTCGGCCCCGACGCAGGAGGAGAAGGATGAGTGGATCAAGTCTATCCAGTGAGCCTGGACTCTTGGGTCTGACGGAGGAGGGGCTGGAGCCTGGACTCCTGGGTCTGAGGGAGGAGGGGCTGGGGGTCTGGACTCCTTGGCCCTCATCCTGGGACCCCTCCCTTTCTGCAGGGCGGCTGTGAGTGTGGACCCCTTCTATGAGATGCTGGCAGCGAGAAAGAAGCGGATTTCAGTCAAGAAGAAGCAGGAGCAGCCCTGACCCCCTGCCCCCAACTCCATTATTTATTACGGAGCTGCCCCGCCTCGGTGGCCGGACCCCTGGGCCTTGGGGCTGTGGATCCTGGTTCCCTGTTTGGAAAATGCACCACCTCTAGCTCCTCTCTGTTCTTTGTAATTAACACGCTGTTGGTAATCTTATTAATTATTTAACCACTTGGCCTGCTGACCCCCTCATTTCTTGGGATTGACAGAGCTGAGGTGCTCGGTGGAGCCAGCCTGTTTCCCTGGACAGGGGCCTGGACCTGTCTGTGTCTGTGGGTGCTGCCTGGGTGTGGCTCCTGGGGCCTGTCCCGATGGATCTGTTCTGGTTTCACCCCGAGCCCAGCAGGAGTGGAGGAAAGGGAGAAGGTTAATGTGGTGGAAGTCTGGAGTTGGAATTGGCCAGAAACGGAGTTTAGAATGCAGGGGTTCAGGGTTAAGGTCTAGCGTTCATTCTAGAAGTTGCCTGACAGCCATCAGCCAGTTATGCTACAGCCATTAGCTGGTTCCCATCTTTGCTTTCATGGGGCTTGAGGTCTTTGAGGGGCAGGAGATAAAACTGATGAGGTGAGCTGGGCCAGGGCCTTGAGGACAACCTGGAGCTGGAAGAACTATAAATGTGACCACCTCGGAGGGTCAGGGAAGAATGAGCGGGGAGGTGGCTGTGTTCTGCAATGGCCTTGCTGATGGGATGTCCTGAAGGGCTGGGCACCCTTAGATGGGGCCAAGAGGGTGGCACTATGGGCTAGTGCCAGAGCCAGGCTTGTCTGTCCCCAAAGGATTAGCCTCCTTTGGAGGACATTTTGTGTCAGGGATAGGGCTGAGGACTGGCGTTCTTAACGTCTTACCTGAGGTTCTAGACAGCCAAAGAAATGTGAGGATCACCTCTATGAAGGTCAAGTCTTGGCATGCGGGGTACCCCTGAATCCTGGGCTAAGGCCTGTGCCCTTTTGCCCTCCAGTTGGGGTATGCGTGGTGTCCCCAAAGAACAAGGGCTCGTGGATCCCGAGAAGGGTGCAATGGCGGAATGGGAGGTCCCATGTCACTCTCCCATGCCCGCCTTTGAAGCCAAGGAGCTCTTTAGTTAAAAAACAAAAAACTGCAACTCCCGGCAGGGCCCGGGACAGGGACAGGGACGTGGGTGGAGAGGCATCGGTGGCCCCGAGGCTTGCCGCGAGTTGTAGTCCCTCCTGCCCGCTGTGTTCGCTGTTGAGCTCTCCGATGGGGTCTGGCGCTTGGGAATTCTGGGCCTTTATCCCTGTCCCGCCCTTGGCCACAGGCACCCGCCGGCCTGCAGAGTCCCGCAGTGCATGTACCCTGCGCCCCTCCGCGGGAAGATGGACTACAGTTCCCGGCAGGCTGTGCGGCGCCCCCGCCACGGTAGACCCAGACCCGAGGTTTTCCGGGCGTCGCAGTTTCCCGAGACTGTGGCGGTGTTTGCCTTCTTTTTCTTGGTTCGATCCTGTACTTTTGTGGAGGGTAGAGAGGAGGCTTTGACCGCCGTGGCCCAGGGGCTGGTGGGAAATGGAGTTCCAAATGAGAAAATAGAATTCCCCACTTCTCTTTCCCACAGGTGCCAGGGAAGTGGAGTCATCGACCCAAGAAGGTCATGGGAGATGAGGTCCCGGGGTAAACAGCGGGTCCTGCCACTAGGCCACCCTTTTCTGCCACCTCCCCGGATGAATTGCGTGCAGGGCGGCCGGCTCTGTTGCGGGCAGAGGCAGGAAAAGGCGCGGAGCCCGCTCGTGGCGAAGAGGGGAGTGCGGTGGGAGGGGAATGTGGTGGGAGGGGAATGTGGTGGGAGGGGAGGGCAGAGGCAGGCGGCCGGTCGCGTGAGGCCTGGGCAGCCCCGGGAGGGCCTCTGGATGGATTCTTAAGAGATGGATGCCGTGCAAGGGCAGGAGGCAGGGGCCTGACATGTTTGGATTGAAGTTGCAGGAGGGGCCCCTGGCTGCTGCAGAGAGAATAATTTGGAGGCGAGCAGGGAGGTGAGAGAAGACTGTGCGGTGCAGGATGGCGTGGCTGTGGAGGCAGAGAACGGTGGGCCACGCTAGGAGTCTTGAAAGAGGAGCCAAAAGGACTTGCTGAGAGCTGTGCAGCTGGTGAATGACAGTGCCATGGCTGAGGTGGTCGAAAGGGAGTATTTTAGGGGAAATCAGTCATTCCGTTTTGACCAAATTAAGCTGGAGATACCTGTGGGACATTCCAGCCAGGCTGCATCACTGCACACTGACCTTCAGCGTTGCCCACAGTCCATCTTCCCCCAGGGCCTGAGGATTCTGACTTCTGGCTCCCTCCTCGCCCAGGACCCCTAAGCTCCCAGCATGCTTCTTTTTTTTTGTTTTGTTTTGGGGGTTTTTTTTTGGTCTTTGTTTTGTTTGTTTGAGAGGGAGTCTCGCTCTGTCCCCTAGACTGGAGTGCAATGGCTCCATCTCGGCTCACTGCAACCTCCGCCTCCCAGGTGCAAGCAATTCTCTTGCCTCAGCCTCCTGAGTAGCTGGGATTACAGATGTGTACCACCGTACCCAGCTAATTTTTGTATTTTTAGTAGAGACGGGGTTTCACCATGTTGGCCAAGCTGGTCTCGAACTCCGGACCTCAGGTGGTCCACCTGCCTCAGCCTCCCAAAGTGCTAGGATTACAGGCGTGAGCCACTGCGCCCGGCCTCAGCCCACTTCTTTCAGGTGGCTATGGTTTGGATATCATTTGTCCTCACTAAAATTCATGTTGAGATTCAAGCCCCAGTGTGGCAGGTGTTGGGATGTGGGGCCTGATAGGAGCTACGTGGTCATGGAGGTGGATTCCTCATGGATAGATTAATGCCTGCCTTCAGGAGTGAGTGAGTTCTCACCCTTGGGAATTTGGGAATTTGGTTTTCTCTCCTTTGCTTCCTTCAGCACCACGTGATCTCTGCGCACACAGCGACATCCTTCTGCCCTCCCCCTAGAGCAGAAGCAGCCTCAGGGGTGAGGGAGGTCCTCAGTGAGTGCACCTGCCCAGTCTTGAACCTTCCAGCCATCAGAATCTGAGCCAAATCAACCTCTTCCTTCATAAAGACCCAGCCTCAGTTCTTCTGTCAGAGCAACACAAAATGGACTCAGCACGGGTCAAATTGTGTCTCCCCACCCCACAAAAAACTTTATATTAAAATCCTAATCCCCAGAATCTCAGAATGTGATCTTATTAGGAAATAAGGTCATTGCAGATATTATCAGTTCAGATGAAGTCATTCATGTGGACCCTAATCCAGTAGGATGCGTGTCTTTATAAAAGTGTGGACAGAGACAGACACACAGAAAGGACACCGTGTGGAGGTGAAGGCAGAGATTGGGGTGATGCCTCTACAAGCCGAGGAAAACCAGAGCTGCCAGCACACCCTCAGAAGCCAGGTAGAGGCCGGGAACTCATCCTCCCTCGCAGCCTCAGGAGCGGCCAGCCCTGCCGACACCCTCATCTCAGACTTCTGACCTCCAGCACTGGGAGACCATTAGTTTCTGTGATTTAAGCCACTCATTTTGAGGTACGTTGTTATGTCAGCCCTGGAGAACTAACCACTCCTCCCTCAGACCCAGGAGTCCAGGCCCAGCCCCTTCTTCCCTCAGACCCAGGAGTTAGGGACCCTGCTCTCTCCTCCCTCAGACCCAGGAATCCAGGCCCCAGCTTCTCCTCCCTCAGATCCAGGAGTCCAGGCCCAGCCCCTCCTCTCTCAGACCCAGAAAGTCCAGCTGTCACCTTCCCCCTGGTTTGGTTCATGCAGCACCCACCCTGTGGAAGGTGTCTCAGGATCACTTCAAGCACCACCAAGGACTCGCATGCGACCCTAATGCTGCGGTCACCTTAACTCCAAGGCCGGAGTCTACACTACAGCCTCCCTAATAGAGGGAAAGGACTGGATTCCCACCCCTTGCTCCTTCCCTCTTCCCGCATCCAAACTACATCCCGCAAATACACCAGTGAACCTGGTACCAAGGTGATGGCAGATAGGTTGAGACCAAGAGATCAGAGCTGCAAAGACAAACCCGGTCAGAGGGAAAAAGAGTGAGAAACAGAATCCAGGAGAAACCGAGAACAAGAAATAGAGACAGCCTGGCGCGGTGGCTCACGCCTGTAATCCCAACACTTTGGGAGGCCGAGGCAGGTAGATCATTAAGGTCATGAGTTCGAGATCAGCTTGGCCAACATGGTGTAACCCTGTCTCTACTAAAAATACAAAAATTACCCAGGCCTGGTGGCAGGCACCTGTAATTCCAGCTACTTGGGAGGCTGAGGCAGGAGAATCAGAGCCACGTTTCTGCAAGGTGCCCCGCAGTGGTGGCCAGACACTATCCCAGGGCCAGGGGCTAGTGGGGCAGGCGCTCAGAAATGACCTGCTCATGCCTACACTGGAGGATTGCAGTGAGCCAAGATCGCACCACTGCACTGCAACCTGGGCGACAGACTGAGATGGTCTCATAAAAAAAGGAAATAGAGACAAAAGCACAAGGCAGAAGGCCATAATAGAGACAGGAGGAGGTGACAAGGAGACACAGACAAGGAGAAAAAATGTGGAGGCAGGGAGGAACTCGAGACAAAGACATCGAAATAGAATTAGACAGGGAGGAGGAGGCCGAGAGCAAGAGACTTAGATGGGGAGACAGGAAAACTTCAGATCAGATGGAGACCAAAACTGGGGCAGGGTGAGACGGGGAGCCAGAAGGACGGAAATGAGAGAGAGCGCGCCACACGGAGAGGTGCGGTTAGGTAAAAGCAAGGGATGACAATGTCAGCAAGGTGGGCGTCACATGGAGAAACGGGTAAACTGAGGCAGCACCACGGTGGACAGGGAGGTAGACCCCGACCTTCAAGGAACAGGCAGTGCCGACCTGAGGCGGGCGGGATGTGATCATAATCCATTGTGGGCATGAGCAGGTCATTTCTGAGTCCCTGTTCCACTAGCCCCTGGCCCTGGGATAGTGTCTGGCCACCACTGCGGGCCACCTTGCAGAAACGTGGCTCTGACCACAGCCTGCACCTTCCCCACCCCACCCCAGTGGATTCCTTATTTATTTATTTATTTTTGAGATGGAGTCTCACTCTCACCCAGACTGGAGTGCAGTGGCATGATCTCGGTTCACTGCAACCTCTGTCTCCCGGGTTCAAGCGATTCTCTTGCTTCATCCTTAGGGATTCTTGAGCCTGCAGTGCTGCTGCTGTAGCAGCCGAGGTCGGGTGATGCGCACACTAGGCGCAGAGCAGGGATCTGGAGAAGCAGAGAAGCCAGGGCCTCGCCACTGCGCGGGAGTTTCCGCCTCTGAGCATCGATGTTCCATCCGCCATGCGGGCCGGGCCAGGGTCGCACTCGCTCCCTGCATCCTCCCCGCCTCACCTCGTGAAACACGCACAGGCCCCGTGTTCCTCCAAAAAGTTGTTTTTGTCTTTTTTAAATAATGTGAAAATGCCACGCGAAGGTTTGAACCAGAGACCCCTCCAGGGGCCGGGCTGGGGAGGGAAAGGGGAGACGCGAAATGGGGGGGTCCAGGTCCCCGAAGCCTGCAGCCCCTGTCTGGAGCCAGGAGTGGGTGAGGAGGGACCTCCGCTGTGTCGAGGGGCTCCAGGCCCAAAAGAGTTCAGTTCAGTTCCGAGAAAGGCGGCTCTCTATGGAGGGGTGGGGGGATTCCTGCCTCATTTGGCACCAAGGGGATCAGGGGGGTCAGGGGAGCCATCTGGGGGGCTTGGGGGCGGGGGGCCGGGGCCTCCCGTTTGGCACATGGTGGGGGAGGGGGAGGGGGAGGGCCCAGCCTCAGGGGCCTCCCCGGAGGCGGCGTCTGCGGTGGTGGCAGTGGCGCCGTTGTCCACAGAGGATTCCATTCTCAACCCCTCTTCTGAGGGTGCCGGGGGGTCGGGTCTTCGGGGAATCAGTTCTCCACGGGGCCTGAAGATGGACAGAGGAGAGAGAGAAAGGAAATTACTAGGGGGACAGCCTCATGCCTTCTAAGTCACTCAGTGGAAAAGCCCTCACCCATCGTGGCCCAAAAGATCTGCGTTTCTTCTCTGTCCTCACCTACTCTTCTTCCCCCCTCTGCTCCAGCCACGGGGCCGCCTGCTGTTCCTCCAGTGCTCCCAGCACGCTCCGACCCCAGGGTCTTTGCACGTGCTGTTCCCGCTGCCTGGAACATTCTTCCCCCGTGACTAAGGCCCCACCTGCAACATCCCCTCCACTGAGTCCTTCCCCAACCATACTGAGTCCAGCAGTCACCCCTGCATGCTCCAGTCTTTCTCACTCATTTCCCTCTGACTGTTTTGCGTTTGTCACTCTGGGATTACCCTGTCCTTGTTTTTGTTGTTGTTGTTGTTGTTTTGTTTTGTTTTGAGACGGAGTCTCCCTCTGTTGCCCAGGCTGCAGTGCAGTGGCGCGATCTCGGCTCACTGCAAACTCCGCCTCCCGGGTTCATGCCATTCTCCTGCCTTAGCTTCCCAAGTAGCTGGGACTACAGGTGTCCGCCACCACGCCCAGCTAATTTTTTATAGTTTTAGTAGAGACGGGGTTTTACCATGTTAGCCAGGATGGTCTCCATCTCCCGACCTCGTGATCCACCCGCCTCAGCCTCCCAAAGTGCTAGGATTACAGGCATGAGCCACTGTGCCCGGCCAACCCTGTCCTTGTTTTTTTTTTTTTGGTTTTTGTTTGTTTTGAGACGGAGTCTCGCTCTGTTGCTCAGGCTGGAGTGCGCGGTCTTGACTTGCTGCAACCTCCGCCTTCTGGATTCAAGCAATTCTCCTGCCTCAGCTTCCTGAGTAGCTGGGATTACAGGTGCCTGCCACCACACCCACACCCAGCTAATTTTTCTATTTTTCTTTTTCTTTTCTTTTCTTTTTTTTTTTTTTTTGAGATGGAGTCTTGCTCTGTCACCCAGGCTGGAGTGCAGTGGTGCAATCTGAGCTCACTGCAAGCTCTGCCTCCCGGGTTCATGCCATTCTCCTGCCTTAGCCTCCTGAGTAGCTGGGACTACAGGCGCCCACCACCACGCCTGGCTAATATTTTGTATTTTTTTTAGTAGAGACGGGTTTCACTGTGTTAGCCAGGATGGTCTCCTGACCTCGTGATCCGCCCGCCTCAGCCTCCTAAAGTGCTGGGACTATAGGCATGAGCCACCGCGCCCGGCCAATTTTTGTATTTTTCATACAGACAGGGTTTCACCATATTGGCCAGGCTGGTCTCGAACTCCTGACCTCAAATGATCTGCCCGCCTCGGTCTCCCAAAGTACTGGGATTACAGGTGTGAGCCACCGAGCCTGGCCTACCCTGTCCTTGTGGAGGAGCTTCCTGTCTGCTTGTTCCTATAGAATGTAACCTCAGTGATGACAGGGGCTGTGGTCACTGCTGTGTCCCCAGCATCCCGTCTGGCACAAAGCACCCCTTTTCCCTGTGGAAAGAGCTGTCCCCAAGAACTCCGACCAAACTTTCCCATGACTCTAGCTCTGACCTCCCTGGGCGAGCGGAATGAAAGCCCCATCCATTGCACAGACCAGAAAACTAAGGTCCGGGAGGTGCAGGTTCTCGCTGGGGGCCTCATATCAGGCTCCCTCATGCTCCACCCTGTACTTCTTACCTGGGGGGCCTGGGTCAAATCATTGCCCTCACTCCCAGCCCCTGAGCTTCAGTTTCCCTCTTTCAATGGGAAGCATGACCTTCATGCTTCATGAAGACTTTGGGCTATGTGGCATCTCTTAGTACCCAGTAAATGTTTGCTAAGTGGACAGAGCCACACTGAGCAGGGCAGAGGAGAGGACCCGCCTCAGGCCCCCACGCCATGGTCTTGGGAGCCAGACAGGCGCAGTAGCTCGTAGCCCACGCTGCTGCAGAAGTATTTGTCAACTGAGCGAAGGGATTTGGGGTTTGGCACGATTGCGCCCTCCATCTCCTCTGCTGATGATTAAAGGTGAAGTCATTCTCGCTTGCCGGCCCTGCCAGCTCAGCCCTGACTCACCACTTGGCAGTATCCCCATACCCTGGAATGCACCCCCACTCTGTCCTCACAGAGGCCCTGCGATGACGGCTTCAGGGAGGAAGTGACATTCAGAGTGAAGCCTGAGGATGCAGCCAAGTGAAGGAAGAGTCAGCCCCCAGCCCTGTCCCGCCCGCCCTTGACTCTCTGCCCTGTCCAACCTCTCCATTCCCATGGCCCTGGCTCACTGTGCTTTCCCCAGCCTCTCCCCAGCCTCCCAGCTCCCACTCTTGCCCTTCTGCCCCCAAGAGGCCCCAGAGCAGTCTTCCTACACCCAACATTGACTTCCCTCCCCTGCTTATAGTCTTCCATGGCTCCCTAGCACCCCCAGGACAAAGTCCCAGTCCTCAGTGCACCCCCTGCCCTCACTCCTCAGCCCTCCATGCGCTCTCAGTAACCCTCAGTCACACCAGTCTCCTTCTGTTCCTTGAGCAGGCCAAACTCTCTCTTGCCTCAGGCCCTGTGTGCAGGCTGTCCCCTCTGCTAGCATGCAGTCCCCTTCTCCTTCACCTAGTCAATGACAACCAACCCTTCCAGTCCCCAGTTAAATGACACTTTTTTTTTTTTTTTAGATGGAGTTTCGCTTTTGTTGCCCAGGCTGGAGTGCAGTGGCGCGATCTCGGCTCACCGCAACCTCCGCCTCCCGGGTTCAAGCGATTTTCCTGCCTCACCCTCCCAAGTAGCTGGGATTACAGGCATGTGCCACCGCGCCCAATTAATTTTGCATTTTTAGTAGAGACAGGGTTTCTCCATGTTGGTCAGGCTGGTCTTGAACTCCTGACCTCAGGTGATCCGCCTGCCTTGGCCTCCCAAAGTGCTGGGATTACAGGCGTGAGCCACCAGGCCTGGCCTTAAATGACACTTCTAAGGGGAAAATAAAACCCTTTCCTCTTGTCATCTGCTTTCTCTGCAAGCCTGAGTTTGCAGTTATTCATTTGTCATAGCAGCGTGTGGTCAGCATCTGCAGGGAGGACCAAGCAGGCTCACCCATCTTGCTCCACTCAGAATCCCGTGCCCAGCATGGCGCCTGCACGCAGAGGATGATCAGAAAACATCGACTTAATTTTAAGTGCAGTAATAGCTAATAATAATAATAGCTAATGGGGCCGAGCACAGTGGTTCATGCCTGTATTCCCAGCTGGGAGGCTGAGGCAGGCAGATCGCCTGAGGTCAGGAGTTCAAGACCAGCCTGTCCAACATGGTGAAACCCCGTATCTACTAAAAATACAAAAATTAGCTGACTGTGGTGGCGGGTGCCTGTCATTCCAGCTACTCAGGAGGCTGAGGCAGGAGAATTGCTTGAACCCGGGAGGTGGAGGTTGCAGTGAGCCAAGATCACGCCATTGCACTTCAGCCTGGGCAACAAGCGCAAAACTCCATTTCAAAAATACTAACTAACTAAATAATAATAATTGCTAATGGTTAGAGACCGCTGCTGCATGAACAGACTCCGTGCTGCATACATGCATACACGGGAGGATTAAGCCATTTAATTCCCTCAGCAATCTTATGAATTAGATCCTGTTATCATTCCCACCCTATATATGAGGGAACTGAAGCACAGAGAGGGAAAGCGACTTGCCCCAGGTCACACATCTAAGAAATGGCAGGGACAATATCTGGACTCGGGCAAGATTGGGGAAATAGGAGTGAAACCCTCCAGTGGCGCCTTCTACCTTAGCTCTGATACTGGGGATCACCACCTGTTCCGCCCGGATGGGTACAAGCCCCGTGTCCTGGGGTGTTCCCTGGCTCGGCAGCAGGGGGCAGCAGAGAGCCCAGTCCCTTTCCAGTCCTGCGCTGGGACCTGCCAATATGCCCTCCTCTCCCTGAGAGTGGCCTTAGCATCGCTAAGAGTTGGAAACTAGGGGCGACATGACCCCTCTCCCAACGTGGCCACGAGGAGTAACGATATGGTGCATATGAAACTCCAGGAAAGACATCTGACCAATGTTCACTACTAGAGAGGGCACAGACTCAGAGGCCGAGCAACTGCCGCTTTGAATCCCAGCTCCTCACTTCTTTCCGTGCCTCGGTGTTCTCGTTTGTAAAATGGGGACGAGATTGGCCAGGCCCGGTGGCTTACGCCTGTAATCCCAGCACTTTGGGAGGCCGAGGTGGGCGGATCATTTGAAGTCAGGAGTTAGAGACCAGCCTGGCCAACAAGGTGAAACCCTGTCTGTAGTAAAAATACAAAAAAAGTAGCTGGGCGTGGTGGTGCATGCCTGTGAACCCAGCTACTTGGGAGGCTGAGACACGAGAATCGTTTGAACCTAGGAGGCGGAGGTTGCGTTGAGCACTGCCCTCCAGCCTGGGCGACAGAGCGAGACTCCATCTCAAAAAAAAAAAAAAAAAAAAAATGAGGACGAGACTAGAATCCACCCCATGGGATCGCAATGAACATTAAATGGGTTAAACTGTGGTGAGGCACTGCAGGGTCCACGCGAGAGCAGCGGTGCCGCTGTGACTGCTCTCTAACCCCCAGCTGTGTCCTCCCTGCTCTGGTTCACACCAGCCGGCTTTGAGCACTCTGGGTTTTTCTCTCCTTGTCTGCCCCTGAGCACCGTGTTCCCCAGAGGTGGGATCAGGATCCGGCAAGTGCCAGACCGGAGTCTGAGCCCAGAGATGGGACAAAGATGGGCAAGAGTTGGGGGTGGGGGGAATCCCCACAGAAGGCGAAACTGAGGCTCAGGGGTTGGGGACAGCCGGCCTGCCTGCCTACGACCGTCTGATGGACATCGCCTGGTCTGAGCTGGTTCCAGAGCTGGGTGGGGTGTCTGTTGACTGAGAGGGGAGAGAGAAGAGACTGGGAAGAGAGAGGCAGGGACATTGAAAGAACAAGAAGTTGGCAGTGGAACATAAGGGGACAGAGATGGGCAGAGGAGGGGCAGGGCCGAGGATATGGTACCTGCGGGCCGGGCGTCGGGGGCCCGGGCGGGTGGCCCCGGGGTCTCCAGCGCAGGCGAGACGGAGAAGCGGGAGAAGCACAGCGGGGGGCCTGGAGGGGGGAGGAGGGGGAAATCCTCCGCCCACTCGAAACTGCCTCCTGCAGCAGAAGACCGCAGTCAGGCCGCAGGCACCTGCGGCGCTCCAGCCCTCCGGTCCCGCCCCTCCCACCCCATAGGCCCCGCCCCGTCCGCCCCATGGCTCACGCCTCCTCCTGCCCCATTGGGCCCGCCCTCACCAAAGCCGCTGTCGTTGCTGGGAAACCCATCTCCGGGGGTGGCGGGGTGGGGAGGCGTCGGGGGCGCTGGAGGCGTTGACGGGTCCGTGTCCCCCTCGGGGGGGCCCTGGACGCTCAGCTCGTTGGTTGGCGTCTCCTGTGAAGGCAGATTAGCGGGAAGCCAGAGGGGACAAACCGTCACGTCCCATTTACCGCATCCCCCAAAAGCAACAAAACTGGCTAATATTTCTGGGGCTCTAGGAATCCCAATTTATAATCACACGCTCTGGAGGGGTGGCTGGAGCCCCTAATCTGGCTTCGAAGCCTCGGGCCAGCCTTAACCTCAACCTGGCCCGAGGCTACTTACCTGACAGCTGAGCCCCACGCACAGCTAAGTAGCCCAACGTAAGGATTCTCTCCTGGCTCATTAACGCGCGGCCTCCACCCGATCCCCTAACCCAAGGCGATCTCCATAGGCCCCACCCCGTCCCTGTCAGTCCCACCCACCTCTGAGATCTAGACCTGCTCCAGTGGCCCTCCCAACCCCTGCCCCATCCTGAGCGCATCCCATGCTGGGCATCCCATGCTGGACGCAGTGACCCTGCCCCCGAACCCTCCCTCAGAAGTAGACCTGCTCCCGCCCTCCAAGTTCCACCCCTCTGAATATATTTCAGTGGCCCAGTCCCCAATTCTTGGCCTTATTTCCATTTCTCTCACAATCTCAGCCCGGTATACCCGCCCCAGGTTCATCTAGACAAGGCCCCAGTTCCTCAGCACCATTCGCCCTCCCTTTTTCTCTTCAACACCATCTGTGTTTTTCTTTTTGTTATAGACAGAGTCTCACTGTCGCCCAGGCTGGAGAGCAGTGTTGTGATCATGGCTCAATGCAGCCTCAACCTCCCGGGCTCAAGCGATCCTCCCACCTCAGCCTCCCGAGTAGCTGGGACTACAGATGCGCACCACCACACCAAGGTAATTTTTTTCTTTTTAAGAGATGAGGTCTCGCCATGTTGGCTAGGCTGCTCTCGAACTCCTGGCTTCAAGTGATCCTCCCGCCTCGGCCTCCCAAAGTGCTGGGATTACAGGCGTGAGCCACTCGCGACTGGCCTAACTCTTAACACAATCCTCTACCCATCTCTCTAAAGACCCGTCCCAGTCGTTAGGTTCGCTCATCCCTGACCCCACCCCAAAATACCTTAAGACTGCCTGCTGCATCTCTGAAGCTCACCTGCAGCCTAGCCATGGCCCTTCCCTAGTGGGTAAGATCTGCTCCCTCCGGAACCAGCCCTACAGATACTAGAACTCTAGTCAACAAACAATGCCCAAACTCTCAGTAGGCCCCGACCACACCATCCAGGCCACTTCTCAACACTTCCTCCCTAGTCTCTCCAGGATCCCATACTTGACTACCCAGTACCCCCTCTTTCCTTCCAGACTCACCCTCACTCTCCAGGCCTCTCCTCGCCCTCTACACCCCGCCCCCATCACAAGCCCTGCCCTCACCCTAGGTCCCACCCCAGCTCTAGGCTCGGCCCGTCCTCCCGGCCCTGCCCCACTGTCAGGCCTGCCCTCACACTCAAAGCCTCCTCCCATCTTCCTAGTCCCGCCCCATTTCCCTGACCAGTCTCTTCCCAGAGCCCGCCTTCAACCCCTAGGCCCTGCCTGCGCCCTGCTCGATCCTCCCCGCCTTAGGCTCCGCCCCCATTCCAGCCGTGGACTTTCTCCAGGCCTCCTCTTGCCGCACCACAGGCTTGGCCTCCCTCAGGCCCCGATCCAGACTCTGTCCCGATCCTAGGCGCGGTCTCCTTCCAGGCCTCGCCCCCGCTGTAGGCTCAGCCTGCCTCCAAACCCTGCTCTAGACCCCGCCCCACTCTAAGCTCAGCCTTCGTCTAGGCCCCGCCCCAGGCCCTGCTCCTCTAGGATCGACTTCCCTCCAGGCCCCGCCCTGGGCTCCGCCCCACCCCACTCTAGATTCGAACTCCCCTTAGGTCCCGCCCCACTTCAGCTTGCCCTCCCTCCAGGCCCCGCCTCAGGCCCCGCCCCACTCCAGCTCGGTCTCCCTTCAGGCCCCGCCCCACCCTAACTCGGCCTCCCTCCACTCCAGCTCTGCCTCCCACCAGGCCCCGCCCAACTCTAAGCTCGGCCTCTCTCCAGGCCCCGCCCCGCTCCAGGCTCCGGCTCCCTCCAGACCGCGCCCCCGCGGGTTCCGCACCTGGTCGAAGAGGTAGACGGTCACGTCCCCGTGGAAGGAGACCATCTTGCGCTTCCTCTCCAGCTCGCTGTCCTCTGGCTCGTCGGCCCCGCGCGGAGACTTGAGCAGCCCCCGCAGCGGGCGGGCCGCGTCCGCGTCGGCGCTGCTCACCACGACGGGCACCGGGGCTGCTCGCGCCCTCCCGGGGCCCCGCGGCCCCGCCGCCGCGCCCGACGCCGCCGCCTCCTCGTCCTCCTCCTCGTCCTCGTCCTCGTCCTCCCCGTCCTCCTCCGCCGGCCCCGGCGCCCCCGCCCCGCCGGCCTCCCCGCCAGCCGCCCCGGCGTCCGCGCCCTCCCACGGGGGCCGCCGCGGGCCCGGCCCCGGGAACGGCGTGAGCGTGAGCGGCGGCAGCGCCAGCGAGAGCCGGGAGAGCCTGGCTGCGAGGGGAGAGACCTGGTGAGCCCCTGTCCCGGGGAAACTGAGGCAGGCCCTCCCCCTAGCTGTGTGGCCTCAGGTAAGCCCTCCGCACAATCTGGGCCTCAGCACCCACTTCGTGAACGGAAGAGCTGCCCCGGGGCCTTTCTCCAGGCAGTGTGGGAAAGGTCCTCTCCAGTTCTCAACCTCCCCAGAGCTCCCCAGTGCCAACGGCTTTAAGCCCCAACTTCCCATAGCCCACCAGGCCCGCATGCCCTGGCCCTCTGATCTCTCTGGCCTCTGTCCCCACCTCCTTTGGCCTGACGTCCATCTAGCCACATGGGCCACCCCACCATTCATTCCTCCCACCGAGTAGCTGGGACTACAGGCACGCGCGCCACCATGCCCGGCTAATTTTTTGTCTTTTTAGTAGAGATGGGGTTTCACCATGCTGGCCAGGCTGGTCTCGAACTGCAGACCTCGTGATCGCCCATCTCGGCCTTCCAAAGTGCTGGGATTACAGGCGTGAGCCACCGCGCCCGGCCTGGACTGCCTTTTCTAATGCAAGTCCTGCACATCCTCCAGCTCTGGGCTTTCAAAGCCTTCAGAGATCTCCTAGGGCTCCTGGGAGGTTAGGAGCACCCACTCTGCACCCCATCCACCGAGCACCTTCCTTCTGAGCGGATTTTCTCAGCGTGTAATTATACTTCTGTGGTAGTGTGTTTGCCTCGATAAAGAACAGAGACCGAGTCTGGCTCATTCATAGCCTCATTTCCAGGCCCCAAGCACATAGAAGTACTCAGTCAATATCTGTAGGATTAATGAGTGAATACTCCCGCTGTGTGAAAAAATGACCAAGGCACTTCCCCTCTCTGGCGCCTGATCGCCAAAGTTGGGGTGTCTAACCATCTCCAGGCCCCTTCCCTGCTCTAAGACTTTTCGATTTTAGTCTGCTAGGAAGGAAGGACTTGAGGTCCCTGGAGGAGGAAACCTGGCTTGGAATCCCAAGTTTATCTTTGCTTGCTGTATGTCCCTGGGCAAACAGATCCACCTCTCTGTCTCTCTCTCTCTCTCTTTTCTATTTTTTTTTTTTTTTTTTTGGTGGGGAGGGGGATGGAGTCTCGCTCTGTCACCAAGGCTGGAGTGTAGTGGCGCGATCTCGGCTCACTGCAACCTCCACCTCCCAGGTTCAAGCAGATCTCCTGCCTCAGCCTCCTGAGTAGCTGGGACTACAGGCACGTGCCACTACACCCGGCTAATTTTTGTATTTTTTAGTAGAGATGGGGTTTCATCATCTTGGCCAGGCTGGTCTTGAACTCCTGACCTCGTGATCTGCCCTCTTTGGCCTCCCAAAGTGCTGGGATTACAGGCATGAGCCACCACACTCAGCTAGATCCACCTCTCTGAGCCTCTGTTTCCTCACTGGCAAACGAACAGCGGTCACTTATCCCTCCATTACTGCATAAGTGAACTGCCCTTTGTGGGCTGATAGCAGGGGCAAGAGGAAGATTTAGGTGGGGCAGGGAGAAAGATGAATGCAGATGATCCCTCTCTGGTCCTCATTCACTCTACTCAAGTTTCACTACCTTTTGCTAATGTCTTTTTTTTTTTGAGACGGAGTCTCACTGTGTTGCCCAGGCTGGAGTAGCAGTGGCCGGATCTCAGCTCACTGCAAGCTCCGCCTCCTGGGTTTACGCCATTCTCCTGCCTCAGCCTCCCGAGTAGCTGGGACTACAGGCGCCCGCCACCTCGCCCAGCTAGTTTTTTGTATTTTTTAGTAGAGACGGGGTTTCACCGTGTTAGCCAGGATGGTCTCGATCTCCTGACCTCGTGATCCGCCCGTCTCGGCCTCCCAAAGTGCTGGGATTACAGGTTTGAGCCACCGCGCCCGGCCTCTTTTACTCTTTCTCTAAACATGGTGAGCCAGTGCCCATCTCAGTGCCCTCTATCTAGAACACTCTCCCCCCGACGTCCACCTGCCTCACTCCCTCCTTTCCTTCACATCTGCTCAAAAGTCACACTTTTGTTAACCAGACATCTCGGAGTGGTGGGGTTATGGGGGATGCTGCATAGAGGGTTTTTGTTTTTGTTTTTGTTTTTTTTTTTTAAACGAAGTCTCGCTCTTGTCTCCCAGGCTGGAGTGCAGTGGTACAATCTCGGCTCGCTGCAACCTCCACCTCCTGAGTTCAAGCGATTCTTCTGCCTCAGCCTCCCGAGTAGCTGGGATTACAGGCACCTGCCACCATGCCCAGCTAATTTTTGTATTTTTAGTAGAGACAGGGTTTCACCATGTTGACCAGGCTGGTCTCGAACTCCTGACCTCAGGCGATCCTCCCACCTCGGCCTCCCAAAGTGCTGGGATTACAGGGGAGAGCCACTGCGCCCAGTCTAGAGGGGGTTTTTCTGGAGCTATGAGTACGCAGATAATTTAAAAATTAGGAAGGCTTCCTGGAAAGGGGAAATTTGGGGTCTTGAAGGATGCGTAGTTCACTTGGAAAAAAGCAGGCTATTCTCTGCCTCTTTTCACCCCCCAGTTCTAATCCAACCCAGATCCTCTGAGGCATTTTAGCTGCTCATCTCCCAACATTTTCATGCCGCCTGGGCTGTTTCCTGATACAGCTGGTCACAAACTCCCTACAACAATCTCAAGGAAGTGACAGTGTTCGAACACCACAGGCTTTGAGGAATAAACGTCCTCTGTCCAGCCCACTTCCTGACCCTTGCCCACTGAGCCACAGGCTCCTCTCTGGAGATGATAACTGTTTCCTCAAGCGTGGCTGTGAGGTTGCCAATATAAAACAGGACCCAGCCACTTATAACTTTCATACCCATATTTAAGGAAATTGCGCCTCCCAGAGATTCTGCTGGAACTGTATTTCCTATGTCCACATCTAAACAAGGGCTATTTATTTTTACCCTTCATTTATATATATATATATAAATATATATATATATATTTTTTTTTTTGAGACGGAGTCTCGCTCTGTCACCCAGCCTGGAGTGCAATGGTGCGATCTCGGCTCACTGCAAGCTCCGCCTCCCGGGTTCACGCCATTCTCCTGCCTCACCCTCCCGAGTAGCTGGGACTACAGGCACCCGCCACCTCGCCCGGCTAGTTTTTCGTATTTTTTAGTAGAGACGGGGTTTCACCGTGTTAGCCAGGATGATTTCGATCTCCTGACCTCGTGATCCGCCCGTCTCGGCCTCCCAAAGTGCTGGGATTACAGGCTTGAGCCACTGCGCCCGGCCACCCTTCATTTATCTTAAACAGTTTTCTCTGTGGCAAAACACTTCCTGCATTTCTACCAAAACTTAATTTTCAGAAAAGGCATATCTGTGCCTTCCAGCTCACTAGTCCCATGGTGGTGGAGTTGGGTCAGGGCAGGGTCTGACGCTCCCTGGGTCCCAGCCTTGGGCAGCTCAGGGCCTGGCACACAGGGGGCCTGGCACACTGGATAGATGCCTTAGCTTGGAAAGTTGTTTTTGTTGTTGTTGTTTTGTTGTTGTTTTGTTTTGTTTTGGAGACAGAGTCTTGCTGTCATCCAGGCTGGAGTGCAGTGATGTGATCTCGGCTCACTGCAACCTCTGACTCCCAGGATCAAGCTATTCTTGTGCCTCAGCCTCCCGAGTAGCTGGGACTACAGGTGCACGCCACCACGCTGGCTAATTTTTTTTTTTTTTTTTTTTTTTTGAGACAGAGTCTTGCTCTATGGCCCAGGCTGGAGTGCAGTGGTGCAATCTTGGCTCAGTGCAAACTCCGCCTCCTGAGGTCAAGCGATTCTCCTGCCTCAGCCTCCCGAGTAGCTGGGATTACAGGCGCCTACCAGAAAGCCTGGCTAATTTTTGTATTTTTAATAGAGACGGGGTTTTGCCATGTTGCCCAGGCTGGTCTTGAACTCCTGACCTCAGGTGATCCGCCCACCTTGGCCTCCCGAAGTACTGGGATTACAGGCATGAGCCACTGAGCCCAGCCAGCTTATTAAGTTTAAATCAGCACATGCTGGCAGCCTGGGGGCCTTGAGCCATCCACAGACAGGCTTCCTTCGAATTGGCTGCAACCATAAAAACAAAACTAAACAAAAACCAGAGCTCTGGTTTAAAAGGGAAAAGTAGCAGATTCGCCAACATCAGGTGCACATTCCTGAGAAGTGGCTGCCCCGTCTACACAGGGCATTTTCTTCTGAAGCCCCACTCTGCCTCCCCAGCATGCTTCATCCATTTCCCTATGTCCTCTGGCCCCTGTGGGCATGGGTTTGAGACCCCTGGTCTAAGTGAATTGCAATAATAAAAGCAAGTGCTTACTGAATCCCCAGCTCTGATTAAGTGCTTTGGACGTCCTCATTCATTTAACCTTCACAGCAACCCTATGAGGTAGGTTCTAACCCTGCCATCCGTTTTTGGCAGATGAGTAAACTGAGGCACCGTGCAGCAAGGACATTTGCCCAAGGCCAAAGAGCTAGAGAGAGGACCGAGCCAGGATGTGAGCCCAGGTGGTGCGGGCTTCAGGGCCTGCATTCATCACTGCCAGCCCGATCCGGCATCTTTACCCACACTCACCCTCCGCAGCCTCGGAAACAGCCGGACCTCAGCCCTGACTGTGCCCCGCAGCCTCCTCACCTTTGATCTGCTCGCTGTTCCCCTGAGGGGGTCCCAAGTCCAAGAATAGTCGTGGCATCTCGGGGCCCTTCCTCTCGGGCTTGGGGGGGTCCCCGTCTCCGCTGGGTGCCGTGTCTCCGCCGGCCCTGCTGTCTGGGGCCCCGGGCTCTCCCTCGGGGGCCACCTCCGGCCTGGCTCTCGGGGGCGCTGGCTCCAGCCTCCTCGGCTGTGCCTCCGGTGGCGGTGGCAGCGGTGGCGGTGGTGGCTGCGGCCTCGTGTAGTCTACCCATCCGGCCTTTGCGTCCACGCCGCTTCCGGGGCCGCCGCCGGGGGCCGTCCCCGTGCCCACTGGGGCTCGGCCCCCACTCCCGAGGTCCAGCCTCCCAGCCCCTGGGGCTCTCGGCGCCCCCCCAGTCTCGGGGGCTTTCCTCTCGGTCCCGGGTTCCAGCGTCCCGTTCTTGGGGGCTGGGCCAAGGGGGCCAGGGGCTGTCTCCCCGCCGTTCCGGGAGGAGGCCACTGCGCTGGGTGCAGGGGCTCTCTCCAGAGAGGTCTCTGGGGCTGGCTCCCCGATCGTGGGGGCTGGACCCCAACTCTCGGGCGTCTTCTCCCAGGGCCCTGGGGCTCTCCAAGGCCCAGTCTCTGGTGGCCTCTCCGTGTTCCTGGGGAATCTCAGGCCCCCATTCTCTGACACCTTGTCCTCGTTCTTTGGGGGTGTCAGGCCCCCATTCACCAGCACCTTCTCCCCGGCCTCTGGGGACCTCAGCTCCCCATTCTCCAGCGCTTTCTCCTCCCTCCTTGGGGGTGTCAGCTCCCCATTCTCCAGCACTTTCTCTTCTCTCTCGGGGGACCCCAGGGCCCCATTCTCCGCTGCCTTCTGCTCGATGCCTGCCTTCTCCTCGATGCCCGGGGCTCTCTGGTCCCCGTTCTCCAGCACTGTCACCCCGTTCACTGGGAGGCTCGGGCTTGGGGCTTGTTTCCCGTTGCCCAGGGCTGTCGGGTCCCTGTTCAGGCCCGGGACTTTCTCTCTGTTCCCGGGGCCTCTCCCCGCCTTCCTGGGTCCTGTCTCCCGGGCTGTCGCCCCCTTCTCCCCCAGGAGGTTCCTTGTCACATCCTCCCGCAGGGACATCAGCAGCTGCTCGGTGCTCACTTGAACCACGAAGGTCGGCTTCTCCCGGGGCCCCGGGAGCGGGAGCGGACCCGGATCTGGAGGTGGCCGGGGCGCTCCTGGGTCGGGTGGCTCGGGGGGAGCCCGCGGCCGAGGGACCCCTTCCTCCTCGGCCGCCCCCCCACCTGGGAAGGCTCCCTCGGGGGAAAAAGGGGTCTCGGTCTCGTAGCCGCTGTCCCCCGGCTTGGGGCCCGGCGACGAGAGGCCTGAACCGGGACTGGCCACGGCCGAAGGGGGGTCGGGGGACACGGCCGGGTCCGCGGGGGGGGGCGGCCCTCGGGGGGGTGGGGGCAGCCAAGAGCAGGGTGGCCCCCCCAGCCTGCTACGGCGTCCCCCCGCTCCAGTGGCAGGCAGGAGCAGGCCCCCTCGCGGCTGCACAGAGGACAGGGTAGGGGACCCCTGCGGCTCGGGCCACCTCCAAGGCTGCTGCTGTCTTCCCCTGGGGAGCTGCCCTCCTCCTCCTCTTCTTCTTCTTCCACCCACGGGGCAGTCCCCCGCTCCCCCAGGACCTCGGCAGGGTCTCCCGCCAGGGTCTCCCCGGCACCCCGGCCCTCGGGGTCCCAGCCGCTCAGCAGGAAGCTGCCTGACGCTGAGGACTGGGCTGGGAAGGGCCGGGGTGCAGGGAAGAGGGGGGAGGCCCAGGTCTCGGACACCAGCTGGGGGACCTCGGAGGGGGCCTGGGGGGCCTGAGGGGCGGGCACTCCTGGGTCCAGGGGGTCCCAGTCGTTGGGGAAGAGGGGCTCAGGAGGGGAGCCGTGCTCCTCCAGGCGGATGTAGTACTCGCTGCTCACAGAGGGGCTGCGGGCGCTGATGACAGGCAGCACGCTGGGCGTGGACAGCGCCTCATAGAACGGGTTGGAGGGGTTGGCGTGGGGGGCCGGGGGGGCCGACGCCGGCTGCCAGGCGGGTGCCCCCCCACCCCGCCCGGCCCCACGCCGGGCCTTCTCCCACAGGCACTCGAGGTTGAGGCCGCGGCTGCTCTCGGTGACCGTGAGCACATCGTCAGGGTCGGCTCCAGGGAAGCCATCCAGTAGGGGGAATGGCGAGGAGAGGGTCCCCGGGCGGGGTGCACTGTGTGCAGGGGGCCAGGGCCAGGGGAAGGGACCGTCTCGGGGTGGAGGTGGCGGCGGTGGGGGCCGGGGGGGCCGCTCGGAGAGCAAGTAGGTGAGCTGCAATTGGAGATCAGAGGCTGAAGGGCGCTGGGCAGGTGGCCGCCAGCAGGACTGAAGGATGTCATACCTGGGGAGAGGTAGGGCAGAGTGAGCAGGGCAGAGATCCAGGGAGGGGAAAGAAACCCAGGGAGGGGACAGACAACCAGAGAGAGGGGGACAGAGATGCAGAGGGGAACAGAGATCCAGAGAGAGGGGGACAGAGACCCAGAGACAGAGGGACAGAGGCCCAGAGAGAGAGGGACAGAGATCCAGAGAGAGAGGGACAGAGGGCCAGGCTTGGTGGCTCATGCCTGTAATGCCAGCACTTTGGGAGGCTGAGGCAGGTGGATCACCTGAGGTCAGGAGTTCAAGACCAGCCTGGCTAATACGGTGAAAACCCATTTCTACTAAAAATACAAACAATTAGCCTGGTGTGGTGGTACCTGCCTGTAATCCCAGCTACCTGGGAGACTGAGGCAGGAGAACCGCTTGAACCCGGGAGGCGGAGGTTGCAGTGAGCCAAGATCGTGCCATTGCACTCCAGCCTGGGCAACAAAAGCAAAACTCGGTCAAAAAAAAAAAAAAAAAAGAAAAAAGGAGAGAGAGGGACAGAGACCCAGAGAGAGGGGGACAGAGACCCAAGAAGTGGGGCAGGGATCCAGGGAGAAGAGGGGACAGAAGAGGACAGAGATTCAGAGGAGGTAACTGGGCTGGGGAGCTAGGTACTGAGACCCAAAGAAGCAGGGGTGGGGGTAAGATGCCCATAGAGAGAGGGTGACAGGGACCTGGAGGCAGAGGGGACACAGCAGCAGATGGGAACAGCTGGTGAGGGTGGTGGTGTCCCCGTTTGGGCTGTGAGCACTGGAATCAGACAGGTAAGAAGCAGGGGTCTCTTAGGATGAAGTGGGTTCAAATCACAGCTCTGCCATTCCCTGCCTGTGTCCCCCTGCAAGTAGCAGATGCTGGCAGAAATGGGGGGGACAGCTCCTCTTCACTCTTGAGGGGTATGGAGGGCAAACGGGATGTGGGCGATGTGGGAAACGAGACGGAGAGCTGGGACCATCCTGGGTGGGGTGCGGCAGGCCAGGAGCCCCGAGTGGGCTAGCCCTCACCAGTAGTCTGCATAGGGCAGCTTGAGCCTCGGCCGGGCCAGCTTCACGTGCTGCTGGCGGACCACGAAGGCGAGGACCTCCTCGTCTGACAGGTGGCGGTAGGGTTGGGCCCCAAACTCAAACAGCTCCCACAGGGTCACCCCCAGGGACCTGCAGAGAGCAGAGAGAGGTCAGAGCCCAGCCCTGACCCGCCCAGGACTCAGTTTCCCCATCTGTAGACCCGGTGGCATCTAGTAACCCTTCCATCTTCCTGGCCTGCCTCGGCCCCCGCGGCCCGTGGTCCTCACCAGATGTTGCTCTCGCGGCTCTGGTCCACCACCATGAAGGTCCCGTGGAGCTCCCCGAGGAGCTCAGGCGCCGCCCAGCGCAGCGGGATCCACAGGCGCTCTGGGGTCAGGTAGTAATCCTCCTGGGGGAACCAGGGCGGTGTCAGGCGAGTCAGGGCACCCCACAGCCCCCACCCCGACGGAAGGAAGCCCTACCTTGTAGTTGCTGTGGGCCAGCCCGTAGTCTCCGATGCGCACGGTCAGGTCAGAGGTCAGCAGGCAGTTGCGCAGGGCCAGGTCGCTGCGGGAAGAATGAGAGGAGGTGAGCGCAGGGGCAGCCCTCCAGCCACGCCCTGGCCCCGCCCCTTCACACTGACTCCACCCCTTCCATTTGATCTGTCTCTCCCCTCTGACTGCTTTCATTCTCCCCTGCTGTCTTGTCTTCTCCCCATCCCTGGTTCTTCCAAGTCTCCTCTCCTTTTCCTCTGCACTGGCTCTTCTTCATCTGACCCTTCTGGCTTCTCCTACTTCTCTGTTGACTCCTCCCCCTCCTCTCCCGGCCCCTCCCCTCATCACTTGACCCTGCCTCCCCCTCACTTGGTTCCTCCCATTCCCCTCCTGGCCCCTCCTCCTCCAGACCCTTCTCTGTTCGTCCCTATTTTGTGTCAGCCAGGCATAGGTACGCCCCTCCTTTAGCCCCTCTCCTGCAGCCTCACCTCCTTCTCCCTTTCCCTTAGTAGCTCCTCCCGCGGTTCCCCGGCCCGCCCACCTGTGCACGTAGTTGTGGGAATGCAGGTGCGCCAGCCCGCGGGCGATCTCCAGGCCCATCCTCTGCAGCGTCCGCAGGTCTCGAGGGGGTAGCTCAGGGGACAGGCCCTCGGGGGGCCGCTGGGCTCGGAGGTAACGCTTCAGGTCCCCCTGGGAGGGAAGCAAAGAAGGTCAGCAGCACCAGGCCTCCAGCCAGTCTGCCTGGAGGATGGAATGGCCTCTGCTGTCACTGGGTAGCCCCTCTGAGCCTCAGTTTCGCCTGCTGCTTGCAGCAGGTAATAACACAGCCTATCTTGCCTGCTTGTTCAGGGCAACCCCCAGGACAGTCAGCACTCATGAAATGTTAGCTCATGCCACACATCATCTACGATGATGATGATGACGACGAAGTCCAGGGGCACCAGGCTTGGCCCCGGCCCCGTCCAGCTCTCCCCTCTGCCCTTCCCCAACCCCCCAAGACCCTCACCAGTTGACAGAACTCCATAATCAGCAGAAACGGCAGTGTCTCCACACACAGACCCAGGCACTGGAGGACATTGGGGTGCTGCAGGCTCCTGTGGAGTGAGGAGGCGGCTGGGTTGGGAAGACAGCCCCTTCCTCTTCATCCAGCCCCAACCTCCCAGCGCAGCCAAACTGCTGCCTCCACCCTTTTTTTGTTGCTGTTGTTGTTTTGAGATGGTGTCTCGCTCTGTTGCCCAGGCTGGTATCCTGCCTCAGCCTCCTGAGCAGCCAGGATTACAGGCATGCGCCACCACGCCTGGCTCATTTTTGTATTTTTAGTAAAGACGGGATTTCACCATGTTGGCCAGGCTGGTCTCGAACCCCTGACCTCAAGCAATCCACCCTCAGCCTCCCAAAGTGCTGGGATTACAGGTGTGAGCCACTGAGCCCGGCCCACTCTTACCTTTTTGATCTGTTTCCTCACCTCAGAGTCTCTCTCCTTGACCACACCCCAGTCCTTCCCCAGATCCCCATCTCTGGATGGCCCTCACTGACCTGCTCCTGGGGCCAGATCCCCAGGGACCGCTTTACCTCTTCTTCCTCCTCACACCTCACCTCCACCTTCATTCCTGCCCCCGACTCTTCTCAGTCTTCTCCTCCTCATCCCCACAGCCTCCTCCTGGTCTCCCTGGCTCCAGTCTCTACCCTTCCCTTTGCCCCTGACCTGCTTTTCACCGCACACAACCCTCTGTCGCTCCCCAGCACCCCAGGATAGAGCACCAGCTTTTTGATTCCTCCTGCCCCTCAGGCTGGCCCAGGAGTCAGCTTTATCCTATGCGGATTTTCCCAAACCTGCAGGCCCTTGCTTAGGCCCGGGCCTTTGTACCCACAGTTTTCTCTCTCTCTCTTTTCTTTTCTTTTCTTTTTTTTCTTTCTTTTCTTTCTTTCTTCTTTCTTTCTTTTTTGAGACAGAGTTTCGTTCTTGTCACTCAGGCTGGAGTGCAATGGAGTGATCTCAGTTCACTGCAACCTCCACCTCCCGGGTTCAAGCGATTCTCCTGCCTCAGCCTCCCGAGTAGTTGGGATTATAGGTGCACGCCACCAAGCCCGGCTAATTTTTGTATTTTTAGTAGATACGGGGTTTCACTATGTTGGCCAGGTTGGTCTCGAACTCCTGACCTTAAGTGATCTGCCCACCTCAGCCTCCCAAAGTGCTGGGATTACAGGCGTGAGCCACCATGCCCTGCCTGCACCTATGGTTCTCTCTCTGCAGAACACCCTCCTCTGATCAGAGTTCTCTTGGCACCCCCGGGCCTCTGCCTCAACATCATCTCCCCTGGAAGCTTCGCTGCTCCCCAGTGCCAGGTTGGATACCGCCCCTTTACCCTCATGCTGTGGGAAAGAGTCAGACTCGGGGGGTTTGAACCCTGACTCCCACTTTCCTAGGTGTGTCATCTCAGGCAAGTCACTTCCCTGCTCCCTGCCTCAGTTTACCTCATCTGTAAAAGGGGGACAGAGACAGCAACTTCCTCCGAGGAATTTCATGAGATCTGAGAAAAGCTGGTATGTGCTGAGATCCTAGCAATTACTGCTGTTTTTTTTTTGAGGCGGAGTCTTGCTCTGTGCCCAGGCTGGAGTGCAGTGGCGGGGATCTCAAGCTGCAGGCTCCGCCTCGGGTTCACGCCATTCTCGGCCTCAGCCTCCCGAGTAGCTGGGACTACAGAAGCCCGCCACCTCGCCGACTGGATTTTTGTATTTTCTTAATAGAGGCGGGGTTTCCGTGTTATGCAGGATAGTCTCGATCTCCTGACCTCGTGATCCAGCCCGTCACCGTACTCAAAGTGCTGGGATTACAGGCGAGCCACCTTGACCAATTACTGCTGTTTTAATGGCAACATGTTATTTGATTTTATTTTCACCCTGCATTTTTTTTTTTTTTTTTTTTTTGAGACAGAGTCTTTGCTGTTTTCACCAGTCTGGAGTACAGCGGTGTAATCTCGGCTCACTGCAACCTCTGCCTCCCAGGTTCAAGTGATTCTCCTGCCTCAGCCTCCCGCGTAGTTGGGATTATAGGTGCACGCTACCACACTCAGCTAATTTTTGTATTTTTAGTAGATACGGGGTTTCACCATGTTGGCCAGGCTGGTCTTGGACTCCTGACCTCAAGTGATCTGCCCACCTCGGCCTCCCAAAGTGCTGGGATTACAGGCATGAGCCACCGTGCCCAGCCTTCACCCTGCATTCTAACTGTATTTCCAGGGATATTCACTCTCCATGAGCTTCTTCCTGTCCTACATCCTTTGCATCTGCTGTTCCCTCTGTCTGGATTGCACTTCCCATGGTGCTTTGCATGGCCAGCTCCTCCAGATCAACCCAGCCTCCCTGATGGTCCTGTCCAAAGTGGGCCCTGTCTCTGTCACATATTGCCTCAATTCCTCATGGTACTTGTCATTCTCTGACAGTTTCTCTCTCTCTTTCTCTTTTTTTTTTTTTTTTTTGAGAGAGAGTCTTGCTCTGTCGCCCAGACTGGAGTGCAGTGGCACAATCTTGGCTCACTGCAGCCTCCGTCTCCCAGGCTCAAGCAATTCTCCTGCCTCATCCTCCTGAGTAGCTGGGATTACAGTCATGTGCCACCATGCCTGGCTAATTTTTGTATTTTTATTAGAGATGGGATTTCACCATGTTGACCAGGTTGGCCTTGAACTCCTGACCTCAGGCAATCTGCCTGCCTCGGCCTCCCAAAGTGCTGGGATTACAGGTGTGAGCCACCGCGCCCGGCTGACAGTTTCTCTTTTTAAAATGGATTTATGGCTTGGCATGGTGGCTCTCACCTGAAATCTTGGCACTCTGGGAGGCCGAGGCAGGAGGATGGCTTGAACCTAGAAATTTGAGACCAGCTGGGGCAACATAGTGAAAATCCATCTGTACAATTAAAAAAAAAAAAAAAAAGAGGCCGGGCGCAGTGGCTCACACCTGTAGTCCCTGCACTTTGGGGGACCGAGGCAGGTGGATCACTTCAGGTCGGGAGTTCAAGACCAGCCTCATCAACATGGAGAAACCCCGTCTCTGCTAGAAATACAAAATTAGCCAAGTGTGGTGCTGCATGCCTGTAATCCCAGCTACTTGGGAGGCTGAGGCAGGAGAATTGCTTGCACCCGGGAGGTGGAGGTTGCAGTGAGCTGAGGCCGTGCCATTGCACTCCAGCCTGGGCAACAAGAGTGAAATTCTTTCTCAAAATCAAAACAAAACAAAACAAAAATACCTGTAATCCCAACATTTTGGGAGGCCAAGGTGGGTGGATCACCTGACGTCAGGCGTTCGAGACCAGCCTGGCCAACGTGGTGAAACCCCATCTCTACTAAAAATACAAAAAATTAGCCAGATGTGGTGGTGGGTGCCTGTAATCCCAGCTACTCGGGAGGCTGAGGCAGGAGAATTGCTTGAACCCGGGAGGCAGAGGTTGCAGTGAGCTGAGATTGTACCACTGAATGCCAGCCTGGGCAACAAAGCAAGACTTCATCTGGGGGAAAAAAAAAAAAAGACAAATAAATAAATAAATAAAAATAAAAGTTAGCCAGGCCTGGTGGCTATGCAGGAGGCTGAGGCAGGAGGATCACTTGAGCCCGGGAGCTCAAGGCTAAAGTGAGCCTTGCAGGGGAAAAAAAGTCTCTCTTTATTTATCTGTTGTGTGCCTTTTCCACTAGGGGGTGAGCTTTCCTAGGATGAGAATTTGGTGTGTCTTCCTGCCTGTGTCCCCTGTGCCTAGGCTAATAGATGCTGAATAAACACATGCGGAGAGAAGGACTGGCTTGGTAGTCTGCAGGAGGAAGAGAATATTTCAGGCTTGCAGCCCAGGGTCTGGCCAGGAGTAGGTGCACAGTAACTTACTAGTTATTTTCCTACTGGGTGCCTGGCGGGAGGCAGAGCCACTTGTGTGCTGTGGGGCCGCTGCCCGGTACCCAGCCGTCTACTGCCTGTGTGTAACCACAGCTCTGCTGTTTATGCTGTGTGTCCTTCTCAGGAGAACAGGGTCTCTTGCTCCTGCTTGGCGGAAGAATTGTGCAACAGTGTTGTTGTTATTGTTGTTGTTTTCTCGCTCTGTCTCCCAGGCTGGAATGTGGTGGTGTGATCTCGGCTCACTGCAACCTCCACCTCCTGGGTTCAAATGATTCTCCTGCCCCAGCCTCCCGAGTTGCTGGGATTACAGGTGCCCGCCTACCACACCTGGCTAATGTTTGCATTTTTAGTAGAGACAGGGTTTCACCAGGTTGGCCAGGCTGGTCTCGAACTCCTGACCTCATGATCTGCCTGCTTCAGCCTCCCAAAGTGCTGGGATTACAGGTGTGAGCCACTGTGCCTGGCCAATTTTTTTGTATTTTTGTAGAGATGGGGTTTCACCCAGGCTGGTCTCCAACTCCTGAGCTCAGGCAATCTGCCCACCTCAGCCTCCCAAAATGCTAGGATTACAGGCGTGAGCCACCGCGCCCAGCCTGACAAAGCCACCGTACCCGGCCCGACAAAGTGTTCACAAGGCTTCTGCCATGTGTGAGGCTTAAACAGTGGCTGGAGTTCCCAGCACTTGGGGCGGCTGTTGTAGGAGGAAGCCAGGATTCACTGTACACCCACAAATCTGGCCAAGGCCGGCCGCTCTGCTGTCAAATCCTCCCAGCAACCTGCTAGGCAGGATGATGATCCCCATTTGATCCAGGTGGAAACAGAGGCTCAGAGAGGTGAAGTGACTTGCCTAGGGTCACACAGCTGGTAATGATGGGAATGTTGGGATTTCATCTCGGGTCTGTGGCTTGCTCAGCAAACGTCTACAGAGAGCCAACAGCACTTGTGCTGGGGTAACGAGATGGACCCCGAGCTGCTGCTAGTAGAGACCTGCACTGTCCAACAGAGCTTTGCGAAGGTGGGAATGTTCTGGACCAGCCCTGCCTACCAGGGGAGCCACTGGCTACAGGTGGCTATCGAGCACTTGAGATATGATGAGGGTAGCTGAGGAAATGTGTTTTTAATTTGATTGCATTTTAATTAGCTTACATTTTATGTATTTATTTATATAATAGAGACAGGGTCTTGCTCTGTCGCCCAGGTGGGAGTGCAGTGGTACAGCCATAGCTCACTGCATCCTCCAATTTCTGGCCTCAAGTGATCCTCCCACCTTGGCCTCCCAAAATGCTGGGACTACAGGCGTATACCACCTTGCCCATCTTAGCTTAAATGTAATAGGCATATGTGGCCAGTGGTTGCTGGCACAGGTTTAGGGAGAGACAGGCAATAAGCAAGTAAGCAGATGATACAGTGACAACCTGGGGTACAGGTTATGAAGAAAACACACACCATGACGGGGTGGAGCATCCCGGGCCCCTCTTTGGAAGGAGGAGAGGAGTAAGGGAAGGTGTCTCTGAGCTGAGGCCTGAGGAAGGGAAGGGTCCCCATCCACACCTAGGGGTGTGCAAGGAGTGATATTCTAGAGAAAGGATATAGCAAGGAGCAATGCGCTGGGGCAGGGAAGAGGCTTCCGTGGGGAGGGTCAGTGGGGAGGCCAGGGTGGCTGGGGTGAGGGGGACAATGAAGGAAGGGGACTGTGTCAGACTCTGCAGGGCCTGTGGGCTGTCAGGAGGAGCAGATGTGTCCTGTAGGCAGTTGGGAGCCATGGAAGGTTTTGGAGCAAGGGAGTGCCAAAACCCGCTGTGTTTCTCAGGGTAAAGCCCACCTTTACAACTGCTCTGATAAGGGGTCTCTGCAAACACACCCTTTCCAAAACAGGGAACTCACTACTTCACAAGGAATTTATCTGGCAGGTGTTTACCTAGACACCATCCTAGAAGCACTGAGAGTGCAGAAGAGACCAAGCAGGGCAGGGATGGAGCTCCACAGTGGCCTGCTCAGGAACCTAGTCTGTGGCCTGGGGAAGGGAAGCACCAGCCGGTACCCAACATTGAACATGGGAATCTCACATCCTCTCAGCTGCCCACTTCATAAGGACACTAGGGCTTCTTGGACTGACTTTCCAGATGAAGATCCGGAGGTTCAGAGGGGAGAGGAACAGGCCTCTAGCTCAGCTTCTGGGCTCCCACCTCCTCCGCCATCCTGCCTCTCATTTCCCACCCTTAGCTCGGTCCAGAGGAAGAACCTGAGGTTCAGGGAGGGAAGTTCTCCTGCCAGAGCTGCACAGCTGGGAAGAGGTAGATTCCACGTTTGACCCATACAGCGCTCCTTCCACTCCTGAATGTCACCTCAACAAGGCACACACCCACTGAAATACCCCCAGTACCTGTACGGCTGGGCTTCCGAGATGAACTTGCGTTGCTCCAGGGGCCCTGCGCTGGCTCGGAGCTCCTTCACCACCACCTGGGCAGGGGTGTAGTCGGAGAAAATCTCTCCCAGGATCACCTGGTCAAGGGGAACCCAGGAGTCAGCGAGTGCCAGTTCCCCAGCCCCATCCCCTGGGACCAGCTCCACTCCACCACACAGCTCCCAACCCCCGGCTCCTTCCCAGCTTCTCCCTCCACATCCCACCACCCTTGACCCACACCAGACATGGGGTGAGACACTCACGGGCCCAGAATCCGATGGACGCAGGGACGGATGGAAGGATGGACAGACGGACGGACGCGTGGAGAGCCGGGTGGCGCGGCGGAGTGGTCAATGGAGTGAGGAGGGAGGCGCTGACTGACAGATGTCGGGGATGGGGCGGGTGGGAGCCGGTGAGAGGTGGACGGAGGGGGAATGGGAGGCTGAGGGGGCACGGGGAGGAGGCGAGGGATAGATGAGAAGTGGTGAGAGCAGGGGTGTGGACACAGAACAGGAGGACAGCTCGGATCCATGGAGCCCTGCCTCCCCTCCCCAGCCCACTCACCTTCCCAAACCAGCCACTCCCAATCTCCTGCAGGTAGCTGAGGTGCTGGCGGCTAAGGCCCAGGGGGGTGGTCATGTCTGGGGAGGGCAAGAGGGGAAAGCCCCTGAGCCTCTCCCCCTTCCCGAGTGCCACCAACACACCCCAAGTCAGTGGGGACTGGGGTCAGAGCAGACATCACTCTCTTTTCATTGGCTGCCACCCACATTCCATGTCAGAATCTCAGCTTCTTCATTGGCTGCTCACAAGACTCCAGCATCCAATCAGTCCTTCCCTTTGGCATCCCAAGCTCCTATGATGTGATTTCAGCCTCCCATTGGTTGCCTCTGAGACTGTGCTCTATGCTAATCTCACCACTGCTTGCCCCACAAGAATCCCCAAATCTGGTTTTGGATTAAGCAATGGCTACCACCAAGATGATCTTTGTCTGCCTTCCCATAGGCTGCTTCCAGGATTCCGGGGCTCCCACCTATGCCTTTCCCGTTGGCTGCCCCTGGTCTCAACCGCCCCAGCCCCTAAAGGAAGACACTCAACATCTTCTGGCCTTTCCCGGGACACCATGGGATTCCGGTCATGGCGTGGGGCAGTACCTGAGTGTGAAGGCTGCGGGGCAGGCATTGGTAAGGAGACCTCAGCCAGTGGGAGAATGTAGACATCAGGCAGCGACTGTGAGGAGGAGGTCTCCTCCGCAGGGGGAGTGTACTCCCCGGAGCAGTCCTCCCCTTCAGGGTTCTCAAACTCCTGGGGCCGAGAGAGGCGAGGAGGAGTTGGAGAACGCAGGGCTGAGAGACACGCCATCGTCTTTCTCTTACGTTTGTCTCCCCTTCATTTTTGTAACTGTCTCCCAGTCCCAACCCAATTTCCATCCCCCCGTTTCTCCATCCCAAGGCTCCAGATCTTGCCATAGCTTCAAGCTAGAAGGTGCTCTCGGATTTACTGCCCCCCTCTCCCCACCAACCACCTGTGTTGGGGGTAAAGGCCTTGCTGGAGTCTTCCTCCCCAGGTTGAATCCCCTCATGCACCTCACCTTGAAGCCGACATCGCCCCGTTTGCAGCACAGACAGGTGAGGAGGAGGAAGATGAAGGCCAGCAGGCCGGAGCAGGAAATGAGGACCACAGCGTAGGGAGGAGCCAGAGGAGCCCGGCCCAGGGCGAATCCATCTGCGGGCACAGGGCTGGGCTGGGGTCCCAGCTTCAAGTCCCTGGATACCGGAATCATGCCCCCTCCCGTCCCGGCACGTCTTGGACTACAACTCCCATGATGCTCTGCGACCAGGGTCCCTTGGCAGAGGTGCAGAGTGGCCCAAGGCATTGTGGGAGTTGTAGTTTGGGGCCTTCCCAAGTGGTTGGATTGGGGGTGGGGTCTCTCCTCTGGTCCCAAACTGGGACCCCCCCACCTCACCCCACCCCATCCCCTCACCCCAGGCTTGGATGAATTCCAGTGAGGGCTGAAGGAAAGAGGAGTAATAGTGAAGCCTGGAGCTTGCAGAATTTAAAATACGCTCCCATGGACAGCCTCATTACCCCCTCATTGGGGAGGAGGACGAGCTCTAAGCTGCAGGCTGGGAGAGGATTCTTGCCCCATGCTGGAACCCCCCAGTTTGTGGGGTTGAGATCTGTCTCTTTTAGGGACGCTTGGCGCACACCGATGTCCTCTATCCCCAGCCCGAGACCCAAAGAAGGGAACTCCGCAAGCCCTGGGTCTCCCCAGAAGCCAGAGACAGCCTCTCGTGTTGTGTCCCCCTTAGAAATAGTATTCCTGTCCTCTGCCCCCAATTCTCCCAGAGGCCCTATCCTTCCCCGGCTTCCTGCACACACCAGCACAAACACATGCGTGCACGCATACACACATGTTGCCCAAACGGAGCCCCCTCCCCACCCAGCCCCCAGCCTCCCTCCCACAGGCCCTGCTGACAGAGGCACCGTCCCCGTCTCTCCGGGCCCGGCTGGGCTGCGGGAAGACGCGCACCAGGTGACGGGGCAGGACCTGCAGACAGACCCCTGGGAAGACAGCGAGGCCACCGCGCGGGTGGGGGCCGCCGGACAGACGGATGGCCCGACAGACTCACCGGGGTGGGCCGGGGACGCCAGGCAGCCGGAGGCGGAGACGGCCGCAAGGAGGATGAGGGCGCCGGGGGCAGGCATCTTGTCGAGGATGGCAGGGAGGTGGAGGTGGTGGCGGCTGGGGAGGAGGGGGGGGCGGGCCCTCAGCCCCCAGCCATGGGGACCCGCGCGACCCTGGCCTCCTCCCGGCCCAGGAGAGGGGCAGGAGACGCAGGACAGGGGGAGGGAGGGGCTGCTTGCTGGCTCAGGTACCCCCCTCCCCCTCTTTGAAGGGACAGACGGATGAAGGGATGGAGAGGCGGACAGAGGAGAGGAGCTGGGGAGCCGGGGTTGCTGGGGTGGGGGGGAGAGGGTAGGATGGGGGGGGCGAGAAAGAGGGCCCCGCCCCCGAGGGCAGCCAGGATTGGGGGAGCAGAGAGCCTGTCACAGGAAGGGTGGGAGGAGGGAGGATGGAGCGTCGTCATGGCAACTGGCTCCCCCGTAGCATTGGCTGCCAGGAGGGAGGGGAGGAAATGGGAGGGGGAGGGACAGACAGGGACTGGCACACGCTTGCGGCGGGGAGGGGGAAGGGGGGGGCAGGGCCCACGGGTGCCTGGCCCGGACACCGCTGTGACATGCCACCAGCATGGACACATGTGCTACACGCCAAGATGCAGATGTCAGGCACGCGCAGCCCACACACAGCTGACACACGTTGCAGGGACCCTCATAGACAAGCGCATCACATACAAAGGTGGACAGCCATCAGCAGACGGGGACACGTACACGTCACACACAAAGACGCAGGGACCGCACTGGAAACGCACAGGCAGGCCGGCTTCCAGCACAGATGCACCCGGCCACGCAGGAACGTCAAAGCATCACAAAGACCCACACATGCCCCAGACAAAGTAAAGCCCCAAATCCACAGACGCACACAGCACAAAGATCCCCACGGACACCACTGTGACATGCTGACACTCATAGTCACAGCCACGCAGAGAGCCCCTAGACAAATGAGCAACAAAGAATACCCACAGACACAAGTATCACATACATGCATGTCACATGGACATGCACAGACAGCAATTGCATGGACACACGCAGACACATACATCATATGAACTAACATAGACACGGACCCAGCAGCTACACAGAGACAGGCACATCACATACGTGAGTACACAGAAACATAACACATGCATATATATGGACATGTAACATGCATCATTCACACGGACACACACTTCACACACATGGATACATACAGACACATTACCTACACATGCATACAGGCACACACAACTCATACACACAGGGCTACATAAATCACATGCAAAAATGCACATAAATACACCACACACTGATATACACAGACACATATAACATGCACATATACACAGTCACACACTATACATAAACACAGACATAGGCACACAGATCAAATACATAGACACACAGAGATGCATGTATCACATACCTAAACAGACTTGGACACACACATCACAAATACACACACCTTTCACACAAGGTTACAAAGACGCAGAACCCCACCACAGTCACACATCACATGCAGAAACACGCACGGGCACACATAACACATACAAAGATTCACACACCCACAACACAGACACAGACACGCGCACAGACACACGGATCGCAAATACCCACGTTTCCCGTGAGGTTTCGCAGACATTACACAACCACAGCACTTGCCTCATACAAAAGATACATGATCATAGTTTATTTAATGTATTTATTCTTATGAGTATTTAGTCTGTGCCAGGTATCGTCCGCAGCGTTTTACACGTACAGAATTACCTTGCAATCCTCATAACCGCCCTCTGAGACAGGTATTTTTAAATCATGCCCATTGTACAGATGAGGCAACTGAGGCACAGCGCGGGGTAGTCACCTGCCCCAAGGCACACAAGCCGGGAAGTGGCAAAGCTGGGACTGGAACCCGGTCCATCGGGGACACCGACACATCAGACAAGGACACACATACATCACGTGCCAGGCCGCCGCCGTCTCGGGGTCACATCCCACCCTCCAGCGCCCCGAGCTGCAGACACACCCGGAAGCGCGGACTCCCACCCTGGGCGCGGACCTCTCCATCGTCCGTGAGCACCTGCGAGGCGTTCCCCTGGGTGAGGCTGGGCCGGAGCTGCGCACCCAAGACGCAGCCTCAGCAACACTCGGCGCAGGCGACCCAGCCCCCCACCCCAACCCCCCAGCAGGGGCCCAGGGCTTTCCACCAAAACGCGCAGCCGTGGCGCACACCGGCCGGGCAGTGCACACTCCCCGCAGAGCGCAGCCCTCCTCATCTGGGGGCTCAGGGGAAGGGGGAAGGGGCTGCCTTCGGGGTGTCTCATTGGAGAAACTGAGGCAGGTTCATCACGGGAGGGAGGGGGCGCACGGAAGGGCTGCAGGGTGGAGGGGATGCAATCGGGGGGCGGGGAGTGAGAAAAGACGCAATTTGCTGCCCCGGTGGCTGAAGGGCACAGAACCTGGCGGAAGCAGAGGCTTATGGGAAGTGTAGTCCTGGCCTTGAGACTTGTAGGAAATGTAGTCCTGCTCAACCCAGTAAGGAGGCTCAGGTTAAGCCGCGGCTGGATGCGGGTAGCAGAAGCCGAGGGAGGGTCCGCTGCATGGGACTTTGGAAGTGACGTGAGCAGAATTATCGAGTCCTAGGGAGTGGCACAAGCGGGGCTGCAGTCCTGACTCTGGCCCCAGCTCGCTTGTTCATGTATTCACTCAACAAACGTTTATTAGGCACCCACTATGTGATTAGGCAGGCGCTGGGCCAGAAGCTGGGGCCGCAGCAGGAAGCAAGCGAGACGTGTTCCCTCAACTTCTGGAAGTCTCGAGGATTCAAGGAAAGCAGCCACGAGTGGAATAATTGCACATTAGGGCTTAAGCACTGCCAGGCACCTCTGAGTCAGGGTGGGGATGGAGTGGGTCTTGTCTGGGGAGTAACAGGGGGTTCCCTAGAGCTTTTCAAACTGTGAGCGCCCAGCCATTAGCAGGGGTGATATCAAGATCCTCGGTGGTCTCAGAAACAAAGTCACTCTCTGAAAAGAAAGAAAGACAAAAAATACTCCGTGGCAATCAGCATTTTTTTTTTTTTTTTAATGGGGGGCCGGGCGTGATGGCTCACGCCTGTAATCCCAGCACTTTGGGAGGTTGAAGGGGGCGGATCACGAGATCAAGAGATCAAAATCATCCTGGCCAACATGGTGAAACCTCGTCTCTATTAAAAATACGAAAATTAGCCGGGCATGGTGGCAGTTGCCTGTAGTCCCAGCTACTCAGGAGGCTGAGGCAGGAGAATCTCTTGAACCCGGGAGGCAGAGGTTGCAGTGGGCCAAGATTGCCACGCCACTGCACACCAGCCTGGCGACAGAGTAACACTCCGTCTCAAAAAAAAAAAAGTAAGGAAAGAAAAAAAGAAAAGAAAAATGGAATAGAATAAACTAGAACTCCATAGCAGACTGCATGCTCAGTATAAAGGAAATGTTAATGTATGAAACTTTTTGTTGTTGTTGTTGAGCCAGGGTGCTGCTCTGTTGCCCAGGCTGGAGCGCAGCGGTGCAATCATAGCTCACTGCAGCCTCAAACTCCTGGGCTCAAGCAATCCTCCCACCTCAGCCTCTGGAGTAGCTGGGACTACAGGTGCATGCCACCACACCAGGCTAATTTTTAAAATTTTATTTTTGTAGAGATAGGGAGTCTCCTTGTGTTGCCCAGGCTGGTCTCAAACTCCTGGCCTCAAACAATCTACCTCCCTCAGACTCCCAAAGTACTGGGATTACAGGCCTGAGCCACCGTGCATGGCCCATATATGAAACTTTTCTTTCTTTTTTTTTTTTTTTCTTTGAGACAGAGTCTGGTTCTGTTGCCTAGGCTGTGCAGTGGCATTATCTCTACTCACTGCAACCTCTGCCCCCTAGGCTCAAGCAATTCTTCTGCCTCAGCCTCTCTAGTAGCTGGGATTACAGGTGTGTGCCACCACGCCCGGATAATTTTGTACTTTTAGTAGAGACAGGGTTTCACCACGTGGGCCAGGCTGGTCTCGAACTCCGGGTCTCATGTGATCCACCCCCCTTGGCCTCCCAAAGTGCTGAGATTAGCGGTGTGAGCCACCACACCTAGCCGAGGCTTCACACTCTTAAACTGTTTCTTTTGTAAGGTGAGATTGTTCCTAACTAAGTCTCACCATGGAATACTCCAGCATTGGATGACAGGTTGGCTGCCAAGCCCCTCTGGGGTTGTTCAACAGAAGCAGTAGATACTCCTGTGACCTTGTTTAAAATCTGAAAAATCGGCTGGGCGCAGTGGCTCATGCCTGTAATCCCAGCACTTTGGAAGGTCGATGCCAGTGGATCACTTGAGGTCAGGAGTTTGAGACCAGCCTGGCCACAGAGCGACAGAGTGGAACGCTGTCAAAAAAAAAAAAAAAAAATTTCCAAATGACACAATGCCACGCGATGCACTGAGTTTTTTTTTGAAAATGGTTTTTTTTTTTTTTTTTTTGAGATGGAGTTTCATCTCATTGCCCAGGCTGGAATGCAATGGGGGTGATCTCAGCTCACTGTAACCTCCGCCTCCCGAGTTCAAGTGATTCTCCTGTTTCAGCCTCCTGAGTAACTGGGATTACAGGCGCCCGATACCAGGCCTGGAAATTTTTGTATTTTTAGTAGAGACGGGGTTTCACCATGTTGGTCAGGCTGGTCTTGAACTCCTGACCTCAGGTGATCCACTCGCCTCGGCCTCCCAAAGTGCTGAGCTTACAGGTATGAGCCACTGCGACCAGCTTTTGGGTTTTTTTTTTTGAGACAGAGTCTTGCTCTGTCGCCTAGACTGGAGTGCAGTGGTGCAATCTTGGCTCACTGCAACCTCCTCCCAGGTTCAAGCAATTCTCCTGCCTCAGTCTCCCAAGTAGCTGGGATTACAGGCGCCGGCCGCTATGCCTGACCAATTTTTTGTATTTTAGTAGAGACGGGGTTTCACCATATTGCCCAGGCTGGTGTTGAACTCCTGAGCTCAGGTGATCCACCCGCCTTAGTCTCCCAAAGTGCTAGGATTACAGGCTTGAGCCACCACACCCCACCAAATAGTTATTTTTATAAAAATAGGTTTATAAGTTAACTTGCAATGGAAACCCAGTGCTTTGGGAGGCCAAGGTGGGAGGATCCCTTGAGGTCAGGAGTTCAAGACCAGCATGGCCTACAAGGGAAAACCTCGTCTCTATAAAAAATACAAAAATTAGCTAGGCGTGGCGGCGCACACCTGTAGTCCCAGCTACTTGGGGGGCTGAGGCATGAGAATTGTCTGAACCCAGGAGGTGGAGGTTGCAGTGAGCTGACATGGTGCCACTGCGCTCCAGCCGGGGTTACAGAGCAAGGCTCTATTTCAAAAATAGCAACAAAAATAAATTTGCTGAATGAAGGAAAGAACAAGGTTATTTCCTGCAGGTGCATTTGATGACTGATTCAAGCCGGGAGCACTCCCCGGTCCCTTGGGTGTTGTCCACTCAGCACAAGTTCCCAGCTGATGGACTATGACTGTCCATTCCAGGGAAGAGGAAGAGAAAGTTGTCATGAGGACGCAGAAGGGTGCACTGCACTGAACCAGGGTTCCTTGCAGAGAAGCCTCCAGAGAGGATGATATTTAGGCCCAGCTGTGGCTGGGAGCAGGGTTGAGGCTGAGGCTGGGGGTGGGGAGCTGAGCAGGGAGGGCTTTCCAAGCAGGGGCCACAGAGAGCACAAAGACCTGGAGCTGTGGAACCGCTTCGGACCTTCAGGAAACTTGCACCTGCCCCGCCCACCGCCTCCCCAGCGCGGTGGCTCTGGCCCAAACCTCCCAGTCATCGCCGACTGGCTGTCTTTTTCCCACACCTCCATGTCCAGTCCATTAGCTGACTCTACTTTCAAAATATTTCCAGAATCTGGCCACCTTTCACCACCTCTGCTTCCACCCTCATTGTTTGCTTGGACTATTGCAGTAGCCTCCTTGATGACCTCCACACTCGGCTCCTCACCCCATCGTCTCTTCTTGCTACAGCAGCCAGGAAAGCCTCTTAACTCCAAAGTTAGCTGATGTCCCTCCTGTGCTCTCAACCCTCCCCCAGCTCCCATCTCACTTGGAGTAAAGGCCAACATCCTCCCCATGGCCCACGCGACTCTAAATGATCCGCCCCTCCAAGTCTGTCTACCCTCTTGCTGGTACACTTCCCCTTGTTCATTCCCTTCCAGCCACGCTGGCCTCCCTGTTCCTCCAACACTGCACAGGCGAGAAACAGCTTCGGGGCCTTTGCACTCAGCGCCCTGTGTTCTCCGGGGACTCCCCATTCCCCAGATCTGCACCTGGCTGACGTCTTTGTTTCAATTAAGCTTCTGCCCACGTGTGGCCTCCCCAGAGATGCCTTCCTTGGCTACCAAGGCAGCAACCCTGACCCTTATGCCCTTCTTGTCCCTTAACCCATTTAATTTTTCTTTCTTTCTTTTTTTTTTTTTTTTTTGAGACCTAGTTTTGCTCTTGTCGCCTAGGCTGTAGTGCAATGATGCGATCTCGGCTCATTGCAACCTCTGACTCCCCGGGTTCAAGTGATTCTCCTGCCTTAGCTTCCCAAGCAGCAGGGATTACAGGCGCCCACCACCACGCCAGACTAATTTTTGTATTTTCAGTAGAGATGGGGTTTCACCATGTTGGCCAGTCTAGTCTCAAACTCCTGACCTCAGGTGATCCACCTGCCTAGGCCTCCCAAAGTGCTGGGATTACAGGCGTGACCACGATACCCAGCGTCCTTTATTATTATTTTTTTTAAGACAGAGTCTTGCTCTGTCACCCAGGCTGGAATGCAATAGAACAATCTCAGCTCACTGCAACCTCTGCCTCCCAGATTCAAGCGATTCTCCTGCCTCAGCCTCCTGAGTAGCTGGGATTACAGGCACCACCAAGCCCCGCTAATTTTTCTATTTTTAGTAGAGATAGGGTTTCACCATGTTGGCCAGGCTAGTCTCGAACTCCTGACCTCAGGTGATCCTCCAGCCTCTGCCACCCAAAGTGCTGGGGTTACCGCGGCCAGTCCCTGTATCATTTTTCATAATTGCAATCAGCTCCACCTGACTTGGGGCCGCATATTCGTGCATGGAGCCCTGGAGAACAAGGATCTTTGCTTTTGTTTCCTGCTATGTCCCCAGCGCCAGGTACACAGAAGAGTCTCAGTGAGTGTGACTGCAGGAATGAGGCTAGGATGACAGGGAGAGACAGCCCCAACAGTGGGCAGAGGTGAGGTTGCCAGAGGCTCTGTCTGCAGAGCCAAGGAGTTGAGTCTCCACTGGGAAAGTGAGTGTGTGTGCAAGCAGGGTGACCAGGGTGACCAGGCTGCAGGACTGGGGGGACACGGCCTCCTCCTCTTTTATGAAACTGAAGGACCATTAGGGTATGAGAGGCTGGGGGAGGAATATTCCATGAGGCCAGGATGCTGCCTCAGACTTCATTCACTAATTCATTCATTCATTCATTCATCCATTCAGCAAACAAAACAAGCCCCCATTCCAGCAGGCCGGTTGGGTGGACGAAAAGAAAGAAGCTGGGCCGGGCGCGGTGGCTCAAGCCTGTAATCCCAGCACTTTGGGAGGCCAAGACAGACGGATCACGAGGTCAGGAGATCGAGACCATCCTGGCTAACACAGTGAAACCCTGTCTCTACTAAAAAAAAAAAAAAAAAATACAAAAAACTAGCCAGGCGAGGTGGCAGGCGCCTGTAGTCCCAGCTACTCGGGAGGCTGAGGCAGGAGAATGGTGTAAACTCGGGAGGCGGAGCTTGCATTTAGCTGAGATCCAGCCACAGCACTTTGGGCGACAGAGCGAGACTCCGTCTCCAAAAAAAAAAAGAAAAGAAAGAAGCTGAAGGGACAGCAATATCAATAATGGTATTTTATTTCACTTTTTTTTTTTTGTTTTTACTTTTTAAATTTTTTCTTTTCCCATATCTGCCAAAACAGCATTTATTTCACTTTTTTTTTTTTTTAAAGATGGAGTCTCGCTCTGTCGTCACCCAGGCTGGAGTGCAGTGGCCGGATCTCAGCTCACTGCAAGCTCCGCCTCCCGGGTTCACGCCATTCTCCTGCCTCAGCCTCCCAAGTAGCTGGGACAGGCGCCTGCCACCTCACCTGGCTAGTTTTTTGTATTTTTAGTAGAGACAGGGTTTCACCATGTTAGCCAGGATGGTCTCGAGTTCCTGACCTCGTGATCCGCCCACCTCAGCCTCCCAAAGTGCTGGGATTATAGGCTTGAACCACCGCGCCCGGGCCTATTTTTTTTTTTTTTTTTTTTTTAAGACAGAGTCTCTCTTTGTTGCCCAGAGTGCAGTGGTGCGATATCGGCTCACTGCAGCCACCGCCTCCTGGGCTCAAGAGATTCTCCTGCCTCAGCCTCCTGAGTAACTGGGATTACAGGCGTGTGCCACCACGCCCGGCTAATTTGTGGATTTTTAGGAGAGGCGGGGTTTCACCATGTTGGTCAGGTTGGCCTCAAACTCCTGACCTCAAGTGATCTGCCTGCCTTGGCCTCCCAAAGTGCTGGGATTATAGGTGTGGGCCACCACAGCCTGGCCTATTTCACTTTTAATGGAGGTATAATTTAAAACAATAATAAGCAGAGATTTATTTTCTATTTATTTATTTTTTTTGAGATGGAGTCTCGCTCTGCCGCCCAGGCTGGAGTGCAGTGGTACAGTCTTGACTCACTGCAACCTCTGCCTCCCAGGTTCAAGTGATTCTCCTGCCTCAGTCTCCCAAATAGCTGGGATTATAGGCATGCACCACCACGCCTGGCTATTTTTTGTTTGTTTGTTTGTTTTTGTATTTTTTAGTAGAGACGGGGTTTCACCGCATTGGGCAGGCTGGTCTCGAACTCCTGATATCAAGTGATCCACCCTCCTCAGCCTCCCAAAGTGCTGGGATTACAGGCGTGAGCCACCACGCTCCGCCAGCAAGCAGGGATCTTAAGGGTACAGTTTGAGGCCAGGCATGATGCCTCATTCCTGTGATCACAGCACTTTGCACTTTGGTGCAAAGTTTGAGAGTTTGAGACGAGCCTGGGCAACATAGTAGGGCCCTGGCTCTACAAAAATAAACATTAAAAAATAATCTGGGCATGGTGGTGTACACCTGTAGTCCCAGCTACTCAGGAAGCTGAGGCAGGAGGATCACTTGAACCCAGGAGTTGGAGGCTGCAGTGAGCCATGATTGAACCACTGCACTCCAGCCTGGGTGACGGTGTGATACCCTGTCTCTAAAAAAAAAAAAAAAAGCTGGGTGTGGTGGCTCACACCTGTAATCCCAGCACTTTGGAAGGCTAAGGCAGGTGGATCACTTGCGGTCAGGAGTTCGAGACCAGCCTGTCCAACATGGTGAAACCCTGTGTCTACTAAAAATACAAAAATTAGCCGGGTGTGGTGATGCATGCATGTAATCCCAGCTACTAGGGAGGTTGAGGTGGGAGAATTGCTTGAACCCAGGAGGTGGAGGTTGCAGTGAGCCGAGATCACTCCACTACACTCCAGCCTGGGCAACAGAGTGAGACTCCATCTCAAAAAAAAAAAAAAAAAAAAAAGAAAAAAAAAAAAAAGAAAGAAAGAAAAAAAAGAGGGAGAACACGATGGCCTGGGAAGAGAAAGCTCCAAGAGCTCCAAGATATGATGTGAAGTGAAAAAAATCAAGTCACAGAACAATGAGAATAGTGTGATACAATTTACATAAGAAGAAAACAAGCCGGGCGTGGGAACCTTTCTTGTAGTTCCAGCTACTCAGGAGACTGAGGCAGGAGGATCCCTTGAGCCCAGGAATTTGTGGTGGCAGTGAGCTATGATCGTGTCACTGCACTCCTGCCTAGGCAACAAAGAAAGATCCCATTCCCATCTCTAAAAATAAGAAAAAAAAACAGAAAGCAACAACAATCCAAAGCTGCCTTTTTTTTCCTTTTTTTTTTTGAGATGGAGTTTTGCTCTTTTGCCCAGGCTGGAGTACAGTGGTGCAATCTTGGCTCGATGCAACCTCCGCCTTCTGGTTTCAAGCGGTTCTCCTGCCTCAGCCTCCCTAGTAGACGGGATTACAGGCACCCACCACCATGCCCAGCTAATTTTTGTATTTTTATTAGAAACAGGGTTTCACCATGTCTGCCAGGCTGGTCTCGAACTCCTGACCTCGTGATCCGCACCCCCCCTCAGCCTCCCACCAAAGCTCCTTTTTTCTGTGTGTGACTGACTCTTGCTCTGTCGCCCAGGCTGGAGTGTAGTAGCACAATCTTGGCTCACTGCAACCTCTGCTCCCTGGGTTCAAGCAATTCTCCTGACTCAGCTTCCTAAGTTGCTGGGACTACAGGCGTGCACCACCACGCCCTGCTAATTTTTGTATTTTAGTAGAGATAAGGTTTCACCATATTGGCCGGGCTGGTCCTGAGCTCCTGACCTCAGGTGATCCACCTGCCTCTGCTTCCCAAAGTGCTGGGACTGCAGGTGTGAGCCACTGCACCTGGCCCCAAAGATGCTTTTTGATGCACACACACACGCCCAGAAAAAGGTGTGCAAGGATAGTATAGTAATGAAACTGAGGGTGCACATGAAATGTGAGGTCTGTATCATTCAATATTTTTGTTGTTGTTTGAAATGGAGTCTCTCTCTGTCACCCAGGCTGGATTGCAGTGGCATGATCTCCATGCACTGCATCCTCTGCCTCCCAGGTTCAGGTGATTCTCCTGCCTCAGCCTCCTGAGTAGCTGAGACTACAGGCATGTGCCAATTTTTTTTTTGAATTTTTAGTAGAGATAGTGTTTGAATTTTTTTTGAATTTTTAGTGGAGATAGTGTTTCCCCATGTTGGTCAGTCTGGTCTCAAACTCCTGACCTCAAGCGATCTGCCCTCCTCAGCCCCCCAAAGTGTTGGGATTGCAGGCGTGAACCATTGTGCCTGGCCTCAAATTTTTTGAAAAGAAAAATATATTCATACATACTGAGTATGCTTATATTTTTATTTTGTTCATATTTATTTATTTATTTATTTATTTATTTTTATTTTATTTTTTGAGACGGAGTCTCACTCTGTCGCCCAGGCTGGAGTGCAGTGGCGCGATCTCCGCTCATTGCAAGCTCTGCCGCCTCCCGGGTTAACGCCATTCTCCTGCCTCAGCCTCCCTAGAAGCTGGGACTACAGGCACCCGCCACCACGCCCGGCTAATTTTTTTGTATTTTCAGTAGAGATGGGGTTTCACCGTGTTCGCCAGGATGGTCTCAATCTCCTGACCTCATGATCCACCCTCCTGGGCCTCCCAAAGTGCTGGGATTATAGGCGTGAGCCAATGCGCCCGTTTTTTTTTTTTTTTTTTTTTGGATATGGAGTCTGGCTCTGTCGCCCAGGCTGGAGTGCCGTGGTTGATCTCCGCTTGCTGCAAGCTCCGCCTCCCGGGTTCAAGCGATTCTCCTGCCTCAGCCTCCCGAGTAGCTGGGATTACAGGGACGCTCCACCAAGTCCGGGTAATTCTTGTATTTTTCGTAGAGGCGGGGTTCCACCATGTTGATCAGGCTGGTCTTGATCTCCTGACCTCGTGATCCACCTGCCTTGGCCTCCCAAAGTGCTGGGATTACAGGTGTAAGCCACTGTGCCTGGCCCCGGCCGCCATATATTTTAAATTGTCAGTTTAAAATTCAGATAGGTGGCCAGGCGTGGTGGCTCATGCCTGTAATCCCAGCACTTTGGGAGGCCGAGTTGAGTGGATCACCTGATGTCAGAATTTCAAGACCAGCCTGACCAACAGGTCAGAACTCCGTCTCTACCAAAAAAATACAAAAATTAGCTGGGTGTGGTGGTGCGCACCCATAGTCCCAGCTATGTGGGGAGGCTGAGGCAGGAGAATTGCTTGAACCCTGGTGGTGGAGGTTGCAGTGAGCTGAGATCGCACCACTGCACTCCAGCTTGAGTGACAGAGTGAGACCCTGTTTCAAAAAAAAAGAAACAAAAAGAAAAGGAAAAGGAAGGAGGAAGGAGAGAGAAGAGGAGGAGGGGTGGATAATTGATGTTGGGTATCAATAAGGAGGCTTTGCATTTTAAGTTAGGCCTGTTCCTAAAATATCTTGAATGCCAGGTCAGTTGCTTGGATTGTATTCTCTGGGCAGTGGTGAGCCATGGGAGGTTTTGGAGTGAGGTAGAACATCCATACCCAAGCACAGCAGTTAATCTTTTTCTTTTTTTTCAGGGACAGGAGTCTCGCTATGTTGCCCAGGCTGGAATGCAGCAGCTATTCACAGAATAATCATAGCACACTATACCCTTGAAACCCTGAGCTCAAGCAATCCTCCGACCTCAGCCTCCCAAGTAGCTGGGACTACAGGCATCCACCAGCGAGCCTGGCTTACCGGTCCCTTTTTTAAGAGATTACTTCCTTGGCACCACAATCTAGATTATTTCCTTTACTATATGCTCTCAAAGAACTTGGCTTCTTTATTTCAGAGCATCTTATTTTGTTAGCATATTATATTGAGTAATATAATTAAGTAGTGCAATTATAAATATCTACTCCCACTACACTGCTGGTGTCAGGCAAGCAGGGACTACCTTGGTCTTGATTGTAGTTGTAAGATCTGGAAGCTAGCTCAGTAAATATCTGTTGAACAAACGAATGAATACTCTAGCACTGTTGTTTGAAAGATAGCACCTCCTCCATCCTTCCAGAAGTTCTCATGACTGAACGCACCCGAAAGGTTCTTGGCCTGGGGTCCAGGGACCCTTAAAAGGCTTGTAGATATAATTCATGGGGTCTATGGCCTTAGATAAGAAGAAAAATCACATTTTTATTTTCACTAAGCTCTAACTGATATCTAGTATTTCTTCCTATTTTCATGGCAGATTGTATTTTCCAAAGATAGCCTCAATAATATTTCCCATACTATATGCTTTTCCAGATATTGCCACTTCCCCATTGGGAAGTGAAAACTATGTCTCTACACCTTGAACCTGAAGGGACTACCTCAACTAACAAGGATTCAACAGTAGTGCTTCTATGTGACTTCTGAGGCCAGGTTGTAAAAATACCATGCCTTGTTTTCTTAAAACAAACACTCTTACAATTCAGCTTCCATGATGTGAGGAAGCCCAAGAGTCTGAGGAAGCCCACATGGAGAGGAAATGAAATCCCCAGCCCTTAATTCCCTCTGAGCTGCCAGCCAACAGCTAGCATCAATTCTTAGAACTCAGCCTCCATGCTGTGAGGAAGCTCAAGAGTCCACGAGAAAGCCCACAAAGAGAGAAAATGATGTCCCCAGCCCTTAGTCCCCACTAAGTTGCTAGCCAACAGTCAGCACTAACTTGCCAGCCATGTGAGCTATCTTGAAAACGGTTTCTTATTAGAGGCACTGAAGATATAAATAGAAAAATAAAAATAAAATCAGAAAGCTCCCAGAGGAGCTGCCTCAGTTGTTGCCTCATTGATCAGAGATGAGCTGCTTCTTCTGAACTCCACCCAAATTGAAGACCTACAAACAAAATAAATAATTACCATTGTCTTAAGCAATTAAGTTTTGCAGTGGTTACACAGCAATAGATAACTTATACAATTATGAATATAGGTAACATTAACAAGACCTATGATTTTGTTTATTCTGGAATTTATTATTCTAGCAACATAAATCACAGATATTTCCAAATCACATCATGGTTGTTGCAAATTCTTGAAATATTCTTTTGCTTCCTCACTGTTTTGAAATATCAGTTATAGGTTGGGCGCAGTGGCTCACGCCTGTAATCTCAGAACTTTGGGTGGCCGAGGCAGGTGAATCGCCTGAGGTCAGGAGTTTGAGACCAGCCTGACCAACATGGATAAACCGTGTGCCTACTAAAAATACAAAATTAGCCAGACATGGTGGCACGTGCCTGTAATCCCAGCTACTTGGGAGGCTGAGGTAGGAGAATTCCTTGAACCTGGGAGGCAGAGGTTGCAGTGAACCAAGATCGCACCTTTGCACTTCAGCCTGGGCAACAAGAGCAAAACTCCATCTCAAAGAAAAGAAAAGAAAAGAAAAGAAAAAGAAATATCAGTTACTAGACTTGCTATTAGATCTGCTAGATTTTTTTTTTTTTTTGAGATGAAGTCTCACTCTATTGCCCAGGCTGGAGTGCAATAGTGTGATCTCGGCTCACTGCAACCTCTGGCTCCCAGGTTCAAGTGATTCTCCTGCCTCAGCCTCCTGAGTAGCTGGGATTACAGCCACGCACCACCACACCCAGCTAATTTTTGTATTTTTAGGAGAGAAGGGGTTTCACCATGTTGGCCAGGTTGGTCTCGAACTCCTTACCTTGTGATCCGCCTGCTTCGGCCTCCCAATGTGCTGGGATTACAGGTGTGAGCCACTGCACCCAACCTGATTTTGTTTTAAAAACAGAGACATTGTCTCCCTATGTTGCCCAGGTTAATTAAACTCCTGGGCTCAAGCGATCCTCCTACCTGGGCCTACTAAAGTGCTGGGATTATAGGCATAAGCCACTGCACCTGGCCAGATCTGCTAGCTCTTGTTATTTAATGTTAGTAAAGAAGCATATAACAATAATGATTTATTATTTTTTATTTCATCTGAATTAAATTTAAAAAAATCATCTCCAAACTCAAACAATCATTGTTTATTATATCATGATTTCTGCGAGTCCAGAGTTTGGTGTTTCATGTGGTTACAGAGATATATCAACTGGGGCTGTGGTTATCTGAAAGCTTGACTGAGGCTGGATGATTTGCCAGCTGGGCTTGTTCACATGGCTGGCCTGTTGGAGCTGGCAAGATGGTTCCTCTCCACAGAGCTGCTTGAGTGTCCTCACAACATGGCAGCCAGCTTCCCCCCCAAAGCAAGTTATCTATGGTGGAAGTTGCAATGCCTTTTGTGACCTAGTCTCAGATTTCTTTTACTGTCACTTCTGTTACATTCCTTTGATCCCATAAGCCAAACCTGATTCAATAGGAAGGAGACTACATACACAAAGACCACTGGGTGGCAGGAATCGTTGGGCGCCATCTTGGAATCTATTTGCTGCAATCTGGGGTTGATATCACATGCAGTTAAAATAACTGAAACTCGGCCGGGCACGGTGGCTCACGCCAGTAATCCCAGCACTTTGGGAGGCCGAGGCGGGCAGATCACGAGGTCAGGAGTTCGAGACCAGCCTGACCAACATGGTGAAACTGCATCTCTACTAAAACTATAAAAATTAGCCAGGCTTGGTAGCACACTCCTGTAATCCCAGCTACTCAGGCTGAGGCAGGAGAATCGCTTGAACCCAGGAGGCAGAGGTTGTAGTGAGCCGAGCTCGTGCCACTGCACTCCAGCCTGGGCGACACAGCAAGACTGCCTCCCAATAAATAAATAAATACACAAATAAAACAATAAAGCTCATCCATCCCCAATTGTCTGGGACACTTTGATTTATTTCTCTTTCTTTGTGTGTGTGTGTGTATATATATATATATATATATTTTTTTTTTTTTTTTTTTTGAGACAGAGTTTCACTCCTGTTGCCCACGCTGGAGTGCAATGGCGTGATCTCTGCCTCCCGGGTTCAAACAATTCTCCAGCCTCAGCCTCCTGAGTAGCTGGGATTACAGGCGCCCACCACTACGCCCAGCTAATTTTTGTATTTTTAGTGGAGACGGGGTTTTTCTGTGTTGGTCAGGCTGGTCTCGAACTCCTGACCTTAGGTGATCCGCCCACCTCGGCCTCCCAAAGTGCTGGAATTACAGGCGTGAGCCATCATGCCCGGCCGATTTATCTTTCAAAGCTGTGGCTGAAATGTTCCCCACTGACCAATGACACTGCTGACAGCCCCTGGGGGACCACGTTGATCTGTTCCCGGTGACCTAGCTGCCTTGATGCGTCCAGCGGGTCGTCCCAATGTCCCCTCTGGCTTTGCGCTTGTGTGTTTGCACATCTGCTGTTAATTTAAATAAGACAAAACCCTCACTCTGTTTAAATGCAGAGAATACAGAGTTGTGGGTTTTTGTTTCCTTTTTTTGTTTTTTTGTTGTTTTTTTTTGAGACGGAGTCTCACTCTGTCGCCCAGGCTGGAGTGCAGTGGCCGGATCTCAGCTCACTGCAAGCTCCGCCTCCCGGGTTTACGCCATTCTCCTGCCTCAGCCTCCCCAGTAGCTGGGACTACAGGCACCCGCCACCTCACCTGGCTAGTTTTTTTTTGTATTTTTTGGTAGAGACGGGGTTTCACGAGGTTAGCCAGGATGGTCTCGATCTCCTGACCTCGTGATCCGCCCGCCTCGGCCTTCCAAAGTGCTGGGATTACAGGCGTGAGCCACCGCGCCCGGCCCAGGGTTGTGAGTTTTATTTTACCTTTTTTACTAAGGGGAAAGAGCGTGATGCATATGAATGATCCTCTGTTGGCTCGACAAAGGCATCTTCTAAGTATGCCTTTGGAATTCAGAGTTGGCAGTTAAATTCCGATGGTCACATTTGAGAAGTAAGAAGTTATCTTGGGGATGGAGGGAATGGGAATGAGGGCTCCTGGGATGAGGGATGGGAATGGGCTTCTGAGAGGCTGGGAATATTTTCTTTTTTTTCTTTTAAATCTGGTTGCAGCATAACTGATGTGTCCATTTGGAATTAATTCATCAAGCTGTACACTTTTGAAACGTGTTGTCTTTTTTTTTTTTTTTTTTTGGAGACAGTCTCACTCTGTCACCCAGGCTGGAGTGCAGTGGCGCAATCTCAGCTCACTGCAGCCTCCGCCTCCTGGTTCAAGCAGTTCTGCCTCAGCCGCCCAAGTAGCTGGGATTACAGGTGCCGTGCTGTCTTATGTTTGTACAGTATAACCCAATAAAAACTATAAAAAAAGTTATTGACAGGGAAACAAATAATCAACTAAGATAACAAATGAGAGTCAAAGACTTTTTAGAAACAGAATTGTCCAACGGTTAAGAGCCTGGGCTGTTTATATTTGAATCCCAGTGTGCCACCAAGGCTGTGTAACTTTGGATAAGTTACTCAACTTCTCTGACCCTCAGGTTGTATATCTATGAAATGAAGATAACACCTACGTCTGCCTTAAACAATGAGAAGCAGGAAATGTGATTAAGAATTAAGTTTAAGACTGGACGTGGTGGTTCACACTTGTAATCTAAACACTTTGAGAGGCCGAGGCAGGAGGATCACTTGAGTCCAAGAGTTTGAGACCAGCCTGGGCAATATAATGAGACTCCCATCTCTATAAATTTTTTTTTTAATTAGCTGGGCATGGTGGCACCTGTGATCCCAGCTATTGAGAGGCTGAGGCAGGAGGAATGCTTGAGCCCAGGAGTTCGAGGCTACAGTGAGCTGTGATTGTGCCACTGTACTCCAGCCTGAGTCACAGAGTAAGATCCTGTCTCTAAAAAAACCCCAAAACAAAACGATAGAGTTTACTCAAGCACAAAGTTTGAGACAGCCACAGACTCTGAAAGAATGTGGTCATTCTTAAGTGGCGAAGAAAAGGTTTCACTTATGTAGGCAGAAACAGAGAAGTTTAACAGCCTTTAACATGTTCCATACAAAGCCAGTACACTACGTTCTGTGATATGATTGGTAGCAGCTAGCTAGATTTTAAGGAAGATTTCTGTTTTGTTTTGTTTTTTTGTTCGTTTGTTTTTGAGACGAGTCTCGCTCTGTCGCCCAGGCTGAAGTGCAGTGGCGTGATCTCGGCTCACTGCAGCCTCTGCCCCCTGGGTTCAAGCGATTCTCCTGCCTCAGCTTCCCGAGTAGCTGGGACCACAGGCACCCGCCACCACGCCCGGCTAATTTTTGTATTTTTAGTAGAATTGGGGTTTCACTATGTTGGCCAGGCTGGTCTCAAACCCCTGACCTCAGGTGATCCGCCTGCCTTGGCCTCCCAAAGTGCTGGGATTACAGGCGTGAGCCACCATGCCGGACAAAGAAAGATTATTTTTAACATTCCAGGAAGAGGGATAATGATCTGAGGGGGTCTTATCTCTGACGCCATTCCATTATTTCTCATCATTTACGGGAAAAAGCGGAAATTTCAGTTGCCGGCTGCATGACTCAAGCCACTTAGGTTTCTCTTGAGGCTCAAAATAATGTAATGTTCCAACAGCTTTAAGTTTGACTGATTTAATTTCACACCTACTGGGCAGAATTACCTGAGATAAAGAGAACAAAGCATCTAGCCAGGTAGTTGTCACAGAGCAGATGTTCAGTCAATGATATTCGTATCGTTTTGGTGGTAGATGTGATAAATGGGTAAATAAATAGAAAATGGACCAGGAGTGGCGGCTCACGACTGTAATCCCAGCACTTTGGGAGGCCGAGGTGGGCCGATCACTTGAGGTCAAGACCAGCCTGGCCAAAATGGTGAAACCCTGTCTCTAGGAAAAATACAAAAATTAGTCGGGCGTGGTGGCGTGTGCCTATAGTCCCAGCTACTCAGGAGGCTGAGGCAGGAAAATCACTGGAACCTGAGAAGCAGAGGTTGCAGTGAGACGAGATCAGGCCGCTGCACTCCAGCCTGGGTGACAGAGCAAGACTCCATCTCAAAAAAAAAAAAAAAAAAAAAGAAAGAAATAGAAAATGCAGAACTGTTATGCCAATAAAAAATGGACAAGGACGTGAACAGACAAGTCACAAGGCAGAATGACAGTAGATTACCAACTGGTGGGAAGACATTTATCCTCAGTACTCACTATTTTTAAATTTCTTTGTGTGTGTGTGTGTGTGTGAGAGAGAGAGAGAGAGGGAGAGAGAAAGAGAGAGTCTCACTCTCTTGCCCAGGCTGTAGTACAATAGCTCAATCTCAGCTCACTGTAACCTCCATCTTCCAGGCTCAAATGATCCTCCCACTTCAGCCTCCTGGAAAGCTAGGAGACTACAGGCGACCACCATCACACCTGGCTAATTTTTTTTTTGAGACGGAATCTCGCTCCGTTGCCCCAGGCTGGAGTGCAGTGGCGCAATCTCGGCTCACTGCAAGCTCCACCTCCTGGGTTCATGCTATTCTCCAGCCTCAGTCTCCTGAGTAGCTGGGACTACAGGCACCCGCCACCATGCCTGGCTAATTTTTTGTATTTTTAGTAGAGATGGGGTTTCACCGTGTTAGCCAGGATGGTCTCGATCTCCTGACCTTGTGATCCGCCCACCTGGGCCTCCCAAAGTGCTGGGACTACAGGCGTGAGCCACAATGCCCGGCCACCCTGGCTACTTTTTATATATTTAGTAGAGACGGGGTTTCACCATGTTGCCCAGGCTGGTCTTGAACTCCTGGACTCAAGCGATCTGCCCACTTTGGCATCCCAAAGTACTAGGATAAATAATTTATTATTATTGTTGTTTTTTCATTTTTTGTAGAGGTGGGGTCTGGATATGTTGCCCCAGGCTGGTCTTAAACTCCTGGGCTCAAGTGATCCTTCTGCCTCTGCCTCCGAAAGTGTTGAGATCACAGGCATGAGTCACTGCACCAGCAAGTAGTAACTGTCTTACTAGTATGTATTGCTCTCTGAAGTAATCATGTCCACTTATTTGTCTGTATGTTTACTGTCCATCTCCCCTCTTCTCACCCCTTAGAAAATGAGGTCCCTGCCAGGCACAGTGGCTCAGGCCTGTAATCCCAGCACTGTGGGAGGCCAAGGCGGGTGGACCACGAGGTCAAGAGTTCGAGACTAGCCTGGCCAACATGGTGAAACCCCGTCTCTATTAAAAATACAAAAATTAGCCCAGGCTGGGTGCAGTGGCTCACACCTGTAATTCCAGCACTCTGAGAGGCCAAGGCAGGCAGATCACATGAGGTCAGGAATTCGAGACCAGCCTGACCAACATGGAGAAACACCATCTCTACTAAAAAATACAAAATTAGACGGGCATGGTGGCACATGCCTGTAATCGCAGATACTCGGGAGGCTGAGGCAGGAGAATCACTTGAACCCGGGAGGCGGAGGTTGCGGTGAGCTGAGATCATGCCATTGCACTCCAGCCTGGGCAACAAGAGTGAAACTCTGTCTCAAAAAGAAAAGAATGAGGTCCCCGAGGGCAGGGCTTGTGTGTCAGTCTTGCTCACGGCTGTCTCCCAGCACCTAGAACACAGGCTGCCATACAACAGGTGCTCCAGAAACTATTTGTGGACTCAATGAGTGAATACATAAATGAAAATGAGAGTCAACTCTTCACTTACCAAATTAGCAAAGCTCTCTAAAAGGCTTACATTCAGTGCCAGCGAGGATGCCGTGAGTGTGAATGAGTGGAGATTATTTTAACTTTTCTAGATGCCAACTTGGTACTCTTACCGAGTAATTCCATTTCTGGGACTCTGTTCTAAGGAAATAATATAAGATGTGCACAAAAGTTTATGCATGAAGATTTTCTCTATAGCATTATTTGTAGCAGTAAAAATAATAGAAATAGCTTTAATATTTGTATCACAAAGTTTATGTATTTCTAATAATAAGGTCTAGAGAAAGGCTTTGTAAACTACAGAACAGCAATATTGTGGAATATCATGTCATTATTTTAGTTAAAATGGAAAAAAGGTTTTATGGTATATTAAGTAGAAATACATAGGGCTGGACATGGTGGCTTACACCTGTAATCCCAGCACTTTGGGAGGCCGAGGCAGGTGGATCACCTAAGGTCATGAGTTTGAGACCAGCGTGGCCAGCATGAAGAAACCCCGTCTCCACTAAAAATACATAAATTAGCTGGGTGTGGTGGTGCGCACCTATAATCACAGCCACTAGTGGGGCTGAGTCAGGAGAATCGCTTGAACCCCAGAGGCAGAGGTTGCAGTGAGCTGGGATCACACCACTGCACTCCAGCCTGGGCGACAGAGTGAGACTCCGTCTCAAAAAAAAAAAAAAAAAAAAAAGTTATGTGTAATACAGCAAGATATAAGATGATATACGGTCATCCATTGGAATCCATGGGGGATTTGGTTCCAGAAGCCCCTGCAGACACCAAAACCTGAGGATGCTGAAGTCCCTGATATAAAATGGCATAGTGTTTGCATAGAACCTGCACATATTCGCCTTGTTTGTTTATTTATTTATTTATTTATTTATTTATTGAGACAGAGTCTCGCTCTGTCACCCAGGCGTGCGTGCAGCGGCGCGATCTCGGCTCACTGCAATCTCCGCCTCCCGGGTTCAAGCCATTCTCCTGCCTCAGCCTCCCGAGTAGCTGGGATTACAGGCATGCGCCACCATGTCCGGCTAATTTTTGTATTTTAATTTTATTTAATTGTATTTATTATGTATTTATTTGTTTACTTATTTTGAGATGGAGTTTCACTCTTGTTGCCCAGGCTGGAGTGCAATGGCATGGGCTCCACTCACTGTAACCTCTGCCTCCTGGGTTCAAGCAATTCTCCTGGCTCAGCCTCCCAAGTATCTGGGATTACAGGCACGCGCCACCACGTCCCGCTATTTTATTTTATTTTATTTTATTTTATTTTATCTTATCTTATCTTATCTTATCTTATCTTATTTTAAGATGAAGTCTCACTCTGTCGCCCAGGCTAGAGTATAGTGTCGCGATCTTGGCTCACCACAACCTCTGCCTCCCAGGTTCAAGCGATTCTCCTGTCTCAGCCTCTGGAGTAGCTGGGACTACAGGCGCCCGCCACCACGCCTGGCTAACTTTTTTGTATTTTTAGTAGAGATGGGATTTCATGGTGTTAGCCAGGATGGTCTGGATCTCCTGATCTTGCGATCCGCCCGCCTTGGCCTCCCAAAGTGCTGGTATTACAGGTGTGAGCCACCGCGCCCGGCCTAATTTTTGTACTTTTAGTGGAGACAGGGTTCCACCATGTTGGTCAGGCTGGTCTTGAACTCCTGACCTCAAATGATTCACCCACCTTGGCCTCCCAAAGTGCTGGGATTACAGGCGTGAGCCGCCGCGCCTGGCCTCCTCCCGTATATTTTAAATCATCTCCGCGTTACTTGGAATGCCTAATACAGTGCAAATACTAAGTAAATAGTTGTTATACTGTATTGCTTAGGGAATAATGACAAGAAAAAAGTCTCTACACATTCAGTACAGACACAGTTTTTTTTCCTGAATATTTTTGATTCACTGTTGGTTGAATCCACGGATGCAGAAACCCACGGAACTGGTACGCAGTAGCACCTCCTCTCTCTCACACTATATATAGAGAGAGGGGATTTTATTTATATATATCAACGTAGTGTAAATGTAAGTTTTCATATATACATGTGAAATTGGTAGGACAACAACAGGATGGTAACCACACAATTTTACAAAGATAAAACCTGGAAATACTGGAAATAGATGTGTCAGAATGCTATCACTGGTGGGAGAAACGTGGCTCTTTGCTGGGGGACATACTCTTATCTGTGGGATGTGTCTCCTCACAGAGTTTTTTTCTGTATATTTTTCCCACATATTTATTTATTTATTTTTAATTTTTTAGGGGGTGGGGAGACAGAGTCTCGCTCAGGCTGGAGTGCAATGGCATGATCTTGGCTCACTGCAATCTCTGCCTCTGGGTTCAAGTGATGTTCATGCCTCAGCCCCACCAGTAGCTGGGACCACAGTCACCGGCCACCACACCCTACTGACTTACGTATTTTTAGTAGAGATGGGGTTTCGCCGTGCTGGTCAGCCTGGTTGGTCTCAAACTCCTGGCCTCAGGTGATCCACCCACCTTGGCCTCTAAGTAGCTGGGACTACAGATGCATGCCACTATGCCCGGCTAATTTTTTTATTTTGTAGTGATGAGGTCTCACTATGTTGTCCAGGCTGGTCTCCCACTCCTGACCTCAGGTGATCCTCCCACCTTGACCTCCCATAGTGCTGGGATTACAGGCCTGAGCCACCATGCGTGGTCCTATTTATTCATTTATTTTGTAGAGACAGGGTCTTGTTCTGTTGCCCAGGCTGGAATACAGTGGTGAGATCATGGCTCACTGCAACCTTGACCTCCTGGGCTTAAGCCATCCTCCCACCTCAACCTCCAAGTAGCAGCCGGGACTACAGATGCATGCCACCATGCCTGGCTAATTTTTTAATTTTGTATAGATGAAGTCTCACTATGTTGTCCAGGCTGGTCTCCCACTACTGGCCTCAAGCGATCCTCTCACCTTGGCCTCCCAGAGTGCCAGGATTTCAGGTGGGAACCACCGCACCCAGCCTCGGTTTGATCACTTTAATTGGCTGCATCGCATGTCCGAGAATGGCTGTGTCTTGGTTTATTTAATTCTTCCTTTACGCATGTCGTCTGGGTTATTTCCAACTTCTTTCCCATGACAAACATAAACAACACTGCCGTAAACATCACTGAGTTCGTGTTCACGTATGTCTCTAGGGAGATTCGGAGACGTGGAAATTCAGGAACGAAGGGGGCCCATGTCTAAATGTCAACTGACCTGTCCCACGGCCTCCAGAGAGACTGCACGTCCCTCCTCCTCCATTGTTTTGCAATTTTCAGGTTTTCGATTTTGAGCCTGTGTTATTTTTCTTTTCTATTTATTTATTTATTTATTTATTTTTTTTTTTTTTTTTTGAGACGGAGTCTCGCTCTGTCACCCAGGCTGGAGTGCAGTGGCCGGATCTCAGCTCACTGCAAGCTCCGCCTCCCGGGTTCACGCCATTCTCCGGCCTCAGCCTCCCGAGTAGCTGGGACTACAGGCACCCGCCACCTCGCCCGGCTAGTTTTTTCTATTTCTTAATAGAGACGGGGTTTCACCGTGTTAGCCAGGATGGTCTCGATCTCCTGACCTCATGATCCGCCCGTCTCGGCCTCCCAAAGTGCTGGGATTACAGGCTTGAGCCACCGCGCCCGGCCCCCTATTTATTTATTTATTTTTATTTTACTTGAAGTTCTGGGATATATGTGCAGAACACGCAGTTTGTTATATAGGTATACACGTGCCATGGTGGTTTGCTGCATCGATCAACCCATCATCTGGGTTTTAAGCCCCATATGCATTAGGTATTTGTCCTAATGCTCTCCCTCCCCTTTCACCCCATCCCCCACCAATAGGCCCCGGTGTGTGATGTTCCCCTCCCTGTGTCCATGTGCTCTCATTGTTCAACTCCCACTTATGAGTGAGAACATGCGGTGTTCGGTTTTCTGTTTCTGTGTTAGTTTGCTGAGAATGATGGTTTCCAGCTTCATCCATTTCCCTTCAAAGGACATGAGCTCATTCTTTTTTATGGCTGCATAGTATTCCACAGTGTATATGTGCCATGTTTTCTTTATCCAGTCTATCACTGATGGGCATTTGGGTTGGTTCCAAGTCTTTGCCATTGTAATATTTATTTATTTATATTTAAGACAAGAGTTTTGCTCTGTCACCCAGGCTTGAGTGCAGTGGTGCATTCTCGGCTCACTGCAACCTCTACCTCCCGGGTTCAAGTGATTCTCCTGCCTCAGGCTCCCAAGTAGCTGGGATTACAGGTGCACGCCACCACACCTGGCTAATTTTTGTATTTTTAGTAGAGACTGGGTTTCACCATGTTGGCCAGGCTGGTCTCGAACTCCTGACCTCAGGTGATCCTCCCACTTTGGCCTCCCAAAGTGCTGGGATTACAGGTGTGAGCCACCACACCTGCCCTAAATGAAGCTTTATTAAGTTTGAGTTCAACATGTATGGCATGAATTCTTCCCAGTTTGTTGAGAGAACTGTGGGTCCATGGTGCTGAGGGGAGTGGCCAAAGCCCCTCCTCCTGAAACCCCAAACCAATGGGGGAGACAGACGGAGCTTCCGACTTCCTTAGCCTGGGGACTGGCTTTTACAAACTGCACAGGGCTTGGCACGGTGGCTCACGCCTGTAATCCCAGCACTTTGGGAGGCCGAGGCGGGCAGATCATGAGGTCAGGAGTTCAAGACCAGCCTAACCAGTATGGTGAAATCCCATCTCCACTAAAAAATACAAAAAATAACCAGGTTTGGTGGTCTATGCCTGTAGTCCCAGCTGCTGGGGAGGCTGAGGCAGGAGAATCGCTTGAACCTGGGAGGCAGACATTGCAGTGAGCCAACATTGCACCACTACACTCCAGCCTGGGCAATAGACTAAGAGTCCATCTCAAAAAGAAATTAAAATAAACGTAAAAAATAAATAAATAAAATAAAATAAACAAAAATGAAAACTGCCCAGGAGTCGGGCGTGGTGACTCACGCCTGTAATCCCAGCACTCTGGGAGGCCCAGGCAGGCGGATCATGAGGTCAGGAGTTAGAGACGAGCCTGGCCAATATGGTCGACCCTCGGCTCTACTAAAAATACAAAAATTAGCCTGGTGTGGGGGCATGTGCCTGTAATCCCAGCTACTCAGGAGGCTGAGGCAGAAGAACTGCTTGAACGCGGGAGGCGGAGCTTGCAGTGAGCCGCGACCGCGCCGTTGCATTCCTGCCTGGGCGACAGGGCGAGACTCCGTCTCAAAAAAAAAAAAAAAAAAAAACAACAAATTTCCCAGGAAATTCTGATGCGCAGCCCCTCGTGGGGACTAGTGGCCTACAGCTACTCCTTATTAACCATTTATTATGAGCCGGGAAAGGTGCAAAATGTTTTATCCTTGAGTCCAGTTCATGTCTCTAGCACCGCCTTCCGCCAGCTTCGACTCGGACAAGTGACGTCAGTGCCCTGTATGTTGGTTTTCTTATTGGTGAGATGGAGATAATAATAGTGCCGACTCATAGGATCATCATGAGGCTGAGAGGCCTAGCTGTGCAGATCTCTTGGCACCGTGCCAGACACTGAGGCTGTGCTACACAAGTGTTTGACAAATATAATAAAACTGATGGCTAGGCACCCGTAAATCCCAGCACTTTAGGAGGCCGAGGCAGGCAGATCACTTGAGGTCAGGAGTTCAGGACCAGCCTGGGCAACATGATGAAACCCCATCTCTACTAAAAATACAAAAATTAGCCGGGCATGATGGCGTGCGCCTGTAATCTCAGCTACTCGAGAGGCTGAGGCAGGAGAATCGCTTGAACCCGGTAGGCAGAGGTTGCCGCGAGCCAAGATCGCACCACTGCACTCCAGCCTGGACGAAAGAGCAAGACTTCATCTCAAAAAATAACTGACTGTGTATCTTGGAGTGACAGAACTGTCCCTGCTTCTGTAATGTGCCTATCTATGCATTGGCGAGGCATGTCGATCTTGCAGCTGGGAGAGAGTTTACACGGGAGGAGGCAGCAAGAGGGATCCGTCCCCAAGCACAGAGGAAAACCGAGCTGGGACTCAGCCCTCACGGTCCTGCCACTCAGCCAGCTGAGAGGCACGGTCCCACCTCCAGACCCTCACCTGTGCTGTCTCCTGGGTCCAGACGCTCTTTCTTTTTCTCACCTCCTTCAAAGGCTTGTTCCAATGTCATCACCTCGGTTTAAAGTGGAAATTCAGCTTAACCCCTTCCCTACCGGTGCCTACCGTCTCCCGATTGGCCTTATTCTTCTCCATGGCCCTAAATGTAGACATTTACCTGGAAAGAGCCCCCTGCAAGGCAGCTGCATACCATTCTTAAGACTCTGTGACAGACGGGGCGCGGTGGCTCATGCCTGTAATCCCAGCACTTTGGGAGGCCAAGGTGGGCGGATCACTTGAGGCCAGAAGTTCCAGACCAGCCTGACAACATGTTGAAACCCATCTCTACTAAAAATACAAAACGCTTGGTGGTGGTGAGCACCTGTTATCCCAGGTACTTTCGGGAGGCTGAGGCAAGGAGAAATCGCTTGAACCCGGGAGGAAGTTGCAGTGAACTGAATGGAGACCTCCCTCCAGCCCAGGCAACAGAGGCGAGACTCTGTCTCAAAAAAAAAAAAAAAGGCGAATTTGTGATTGAAGTAAACCTGTAATCCACCACTTTGGGAGGCGAGGCAGATTGTGGATCCACGAGGTCAGAGATGGAACCATCCTGGCTAGCTACAGTGAAGCCAGTCTCTACTAAAAATACAAAAAAAACTAGCGAGGCCGAGGAGTGGTGGAAAAGCCTGTAGTCCCAGCTACTCGAGCTGAGGCAGAATGTGGGAACGGAGATGAGCTTACAGTGAGCTGAGATCCAGCCACTGCACTCCAGCCAGACTACAAGAGCAAGCACTCCGTCTCAAAAAAAAGGACTCTGTGACTACATGTATACACACACACACACACACACACACACATATATATATATATATATAATTTTTTTTTACAGACAAGGTCTCACTATGTTGCCCAGGCTGGTCTTGAACTCCCTGAGAGCTCCAGCAGTTCTCCCACCTCCTCTCTCTAAAAGTGTGTTGGGATTACAGGCATTAGCCACTGCACCTGGGCCCACTAATATATATATATTATTGTATATATATATATTTTTGAGACAGAATCTCCCTCTGTGCAGCCAGGCTGGAGTGTAGTGGTGCAATCTCGGCTCACTGCAAGCTCCTCCTCCCAGGTTCCTGCCATTTCCTGCCTCAGCCTCCCGAGTAGCTGGGACTACAGGCACCCAGCCACCATGCCCTGCTAATTTTTTTATTTTTTAGTAGAGACAGGGTTTCACCGTGTGGGATGGTCTTGATCTCCTGACCTTGTGTGATCCGCCCACCTCCCAGCCTCCCAAAGTGCTGGGATTACAGGCATGAGCCACCGTGTAGCCGATTTTTTTGAGACAGAGTTTTGCTCTTGTTCCCAGGCTGGAGTGCAATGGCGCTATCTCGACTCACTGCAACCTCTGCCTCCCAAGTTCAAGCAATTCTCCTGCCTCAGCCTCCTGAGTAGCTGGTATTACAGGCACCTGCCACCACGCCCAGCTAATTTTTTGTATTTTTAGTACAGACAGGGTTTCACTATGTTGGCCAGGCTGGTCTCGAACTCCTGACCTCAGGCGATCCACCCGCCTCGGCCTCCCAAAGTGCTGGGATAACAGGCGTGACTCACCGTGCCCAGCCAATATTTTTAAAGGTCATTTTCTAATTGACACTAGGTGTGTGGGCCACCAGCTCCTCCCCCATGTTCTCTGCTCCGGCCACACTGGCGTCCTTTACATTCCTCTATCATGCCAGGCACCTTTCCACCACAGGGCCTTTGCAATGGCTGTTCTCAATGACTGCAGTACTCTTGCCCCAGATATGCACCCAGCTTACTCCCTCACCTCCATCAGGCCACCTCCTCTGAGAGGCCCACCTTAACTGCCCACCTAAAGCATCCCTTAGTTTAGCCAGGCATGGTGGTGAGCCCCTGAAGTCCCAGCTATTCAGAAGGCTGAGGCAGGAGGACTGCTTGAGCCCAGGAGTTCGAGACCAGCATGGGTAGCATAGCCAGACCCCACCTCTACAAAAATAAAACATAACAAATTAAGGCCAGGTGCGATAGTTCACGCCTGTAATCCCATCACTTTGGGAGGCCGAGGCCAGCAGATCACCTAAAGTTGAGAGTTCAAGGCTAGCCTGGGCAACATGGAGAAACCCTGTCTCTACTAAAAAAAAATACAAAATTAAGCCAGGCGCGGTGGCTCACGCCTGTAATTCCAACATTTTGGTAGGCCGAGGCGGGCGGATCACCTGAGGTCAGGAGTTTGTCTCTGCTAAAAATACAAAATTAGCTGGGCGTGGTGGTGCATCCCTGTAATCCCAGCTACTCGGGAGGCTGAGCAGGAGAATCGCTTGAACCCAGGAGGTAGAGGTTGCAGTGAGCCGGGATGGCTTCACTGCACTCCAGCCTGGGCGACAAGAGTGAAACTCAGTCTTAATAATAAAATAATAATAATAATAATAATAAATTAGCCGGGTGTGGTGGCGCATGCCTGCCTGCAATCCTAGGTACCCAGGAGGCTGAGGCAGGAGAATCGCTTAAACCCAGGAGGCAGAGTTTGCAGTGAGCCGAGGTCGCACCACTGCACTCCAGCCTGGGCGACAGAGTGAGACTCCGTCTCAAAAAAAAAACAAAAAACGCTCACTCCATCACATCTGCCGTCTCTTTTGTGGTGGGAGGTCACATGTTCGCACTTTCCAGGATTGGGACCTGAATATCTCTGGGGGGACAATGTTCTGCCCACCATGAGTCCGTTCTCACTTTTTTTTTTTTTGCCACTGTGTCTCCAGTGCCTGGAACAGTGCCTGGCATGCAACAGGTGCTGGGGAATGAATGAACATGAATGGATGGGACCCAGCGGCAGGAAGGGCTGGATGCATGTGTCATGGAGCATGTTTTCGGGGACTGAGGGCCAAGGAGGAAGCCAGGCCCCTGGAGGAAGTGGGGGCAGTGCCCTGGCCCGAGGCAGGAGGAGGAGGAACGGAACAGGGATGAGCAAGATGAGGGTGGGAGGCGGAAAGATGAAGCAGCGATTGGGGCGTCCTGTTCTCCTGTAACCCGGCCTCCTGCCCACCCGTGCGCCACCCTCGGGCTGGGCCCAGGCCTCTCTGAAGCCACTGCAGGGAAGGGGGGTATGGGGGGGTGGTAGTGCACGGGGATGCCCAACTGGCACAGCTGGTTTGGCTGGTCCTGGCGTTTGGCAGAGGAAAGCACCGGGGACAGGTGAGGATGGTGTTGGGAGCACCCCAGGCCCAAAAGACACAGGGGAGGAGCGGCTACTGTGCTCACTGGTGCAACCCTATAAACCCAGACCCCCCAACACAACACTCCCACCCCACACCCCTCACTTGGCTCAGTCTGTCCCAGCCCAGGAAACCAGAAACTCAACCTCCCTGACCCCGAGCCCCAGCCCCTCCTCCCTCAGACCCAGGAGTCCAGATACCCAGCCCCTCCTCCCTCAGACCCAGGAGTCCAGACTTCAACTACTCCTCCCTCAGGCCCAGGAGTCCAGATCCCCAGCCCCTCCTCCCTCAGACCCAGGAGTCCGGACCCCCAGGCCCTCCTCCCTCAGACCCAGGAGTCCGAGCCCCCAGCCCCTCCTCCCTCAGATGTAGGAGTCCAGACCCCCAGCCCCTCCTCCCTCAGACCCAGCAGTCCAGGCTCCCAGCCCCTCCTCCCTCAGACCCAGGAGTCCAGCCCCTCCTCCCTCAGACCCAGGAGTCCAGATCCCCAGCCCCTCCTCCCTCAGACCCAGGAGTCCAGGCCCTCAGCCCCTCCTCCCTCAGACCCAGGAGTCCAGTCTCCAGCTCTGGTTCCCTGACACATTGTCACTACAACCGTGGCCTGTTGGACCCCCTGCTCTGTGTGCACCTGCCTCTCTCCCCACCCTGTTCTCCTTTTGTGACCATGCAGCCAGTAAGGACCCAGGTTCCGGCCTTCAGTCCCTCCACCCCATTCGCCCAGCATCCCTCCCCAGTCTCTGTCATCTTGGGGACCCAGGAGCCAGCACTCTCAGCCGCCCCCTCCCAAGAGACGAGCCTAGGTGTGATGTGGGGCCCACCCCCACGTGGCCTCCAGCCCAGCCCCAGCCCAGCTCAGGGCAGGCGGGGCATGAGTGTGAGTGTGAGTGTGCGGGGTGGGGCGGGCGGTGGTATCGGCCCTGGGGGCCTGTGCCGGCACATCGTGCGGATGGAGTAATCAGGGTGGGGTGGGGAGCAGACAAGGAGGTTTCGCTGCACCCCAAGATGGACCCACTGATTAGAGGGGATGGCTGGGGGGAGGCAGCGTGGCTTTGAGGTATCAGCCACCACCTCTCGCCCCACCCATCTCAGGTTACCTCCTCAAGGGGGCATTGCGTGGGCTTGGGGACAGGGGTGTCGTCTACCACCCGCAACCTCCCGCCAACCCCCTTCCCCAGGTCCACGTGTCTAAGTGTCCCATTTTTGTCTGTCTGGGTCACCAGGGTCTGGCCCAGGCCCCTCCTCCATCAAACCCAGGGGTCTGGGCCCCCAACTCTGGACCGTGCCGCCTCCCCACCCTATTCGGGTTCCTCCTTCCATCCTTCCTGACTTGGGATTTGGACGCCCCGCCCCCAGCCCCTGCCCCCTCGGGAATCCAGCCTCTAAGCAGCCAGGGCTGGCTGTCCTCAGGCTCCCAGAACTCCCGGCAATGACTGGCTTTTAATGGAAAGGTCAGGCTCTGGAGGTGACAGTGGCCTCAATTCTGTGGAAACGTGACCTCATGACCCAGTGACCTCCCTTTGCCCATGTCTGAGCTCCAAGAGCAAAATGGCACATCCCAGGGCTTGGGGGGCAGATGGGCCCCCCCCCCCAAGAGAGGCCAAGGAATTGCTTCAGGGTGGGAATCCCTGCTCTCCACCCTCAGCCCACTGGCAAGGCCGCTTCCAATGCCCTCTTCACAATCAGCCCCTGAGGTGTAGAACAGGAGACAGCCTCCCTGTGGTCGGTGGCACACAGGGGACCTGTCCATTGTCCTTTGGGTTTATAGGAGTGGAGGGCATGTCCTGACTGGCCCAGCCCATCCCCACCTGCCACACTTAAGCCCCCAGGGATGGGTGTGAGTGTCCCTGGATGCCCTCACAGTCAACCCCTACCCAGGAACCCAGGACTACCTCCCTATCCCGAATGCTACTCTTTGTTTGGGGGGTTTTTGTTTTGTTTTGTTTATTTTGTTTTTTGAGACGGAGTTTTGCTCTTGTTGCCCAGGCTGGAGTGCAATGACACGATCTCGGCTCACGGCAACCTCCGCCTCCCAGGTTCAAGCAATTCTCCTGCCTCAGCCTCTCAAGTAGCTGGGATTACAGGCACGTGCCACCATGCCCGGCTAATTTTGTATTTTTAGTAGAGACGGGGTTTCTCCATGTTGGTCAAGCTGGTCTCGAACTCCCGACCTCAGGTGATGTGCCCACCCTGGCCGCCCAAAGTGCTGGGATTACAGGCATGAGCCACCGCGTCTGGCCTGTTTTGTTTTTGTCACCCAGGCTGGAGCACAGTGGTGCAATCATAGCTCACTGCAGCCTCCACCTCCTGGGTTCAAGTGATCCTCCCACCTCACCCTCCCGAGTAGCTGAGACCACATGTGCATGACACCATGCCCAGATAATTTTTTTTTTTTTTTTTTTGAGACAGAGTTTCGCTGTGTCGCCCAGGCTGGAATGCAGTGGCTGGATCTCGGCTCACTGCAAGCTCCGCCTCCTGGGTTCACGCCATTCTCTTGCCTCAGCCTCCCCAGTAGCTGGGACTACAGGCGCCTGCCACCTCGCCCAGCTAGTTTTTTGTATTTTTTAGTAGAGACGGGGTTTCACCAGGTTAGCCAGGATGGTCTCGATCTCCTGACCTCGTGATCCGCCCGTCTCGGGCTCCCAAAGTGCTGGGATTACAGGCTTGAGCCACCGCGCCTGGCCAATTTTAACATTTTTTGTAGAGATGAGGCCTTGTACCCCAGGCTGATATCAAACTCCTGAGCTTCAGCGATCTTCCTGCCTCAGCCTCCCAAAGCGCTGGGATTACGGAGGTGAGGCGCTGAGCCCGGCCCCCAGAGGCCCCCTCTTTGGCCTGGCAGAAATACCTCCCAGTGTCTTTCCAGCCTCTAGGCCTTTGTCCCTGCCAGGCCCTGTACCAAGATGCCTTTTCCACTGAAGTCCCACCTACCCACCTGGTGAGTTCCTCTGTCCTTGGTTTTGCCTTCTGGGGCATCCTTTTCCTGGGAAGTCATTCCTGGCCTCCCAAGAAGGTCCTGGCCTCTACAGCCAGGATACAAAGCACACAGAACTTAGCCTGAGCCAGCAGTCAATACAAATAGCCTCCAAGCCACACACCATAAGTTGCCACATTTTTTAAAAAAAAGCAAAAAGAAATAGGTGGCCAGGCATGGTGGCTCACGCCTGTCATCCCAGCACTTCGGGAGGCTGAGGTGAATGGATCATTTGAGGTCAGGAGTTCAAGACCAGCCTGACCAACCTGATGAAACCCCGTCTTTACTAAAAATGCAAAATAATTAGCTGGACATGGTGGTACACCCCTGTAACCCCAGTTACTTGGAAGGCTGAGGCAGGACAATCGCTTGAACCCAGAAGGCAGAGGTTGCAGTAAGCCGAGATCGCACAGATCGTGACAGAGTGAAACTCAGTCTCAAAAACAAACAAAAAAGAAACAGGTAAAATTAATCGTAGGTTTCTCCAGCTTTAAGACTGGAAGGGCCAGGTGCGGTGCCTCATGCCTGTAATCCCAGCACTTTGGGAGGCTGAGGCAGGAGGATCACGAGGTCAGGAGTTCAAGACCAGCCTGGCCAACATGGTGAAACCTCATCTCTACTAAAAATACAAAAAAACAGCCAGGCACGGTGGCTCACGCTTGTAATCCCAGCACTTTGGGAGGCAGAGGCGGGTAAATCACGAGGTCAGAAGATCGAGACCATCCTGGTTAACATGGTGAAACCCCGTCTCTACTAAAAATACAAAAAATTAGCCAGGCGTGGTGGCGGGCGCCTATAGTCCCAGCTACTCGGGAGTCTGAGGCAGGAGAATGGTGTGAACCGGGGAGGCGGAGCTTGCAGTGAGCCGAGATTGTGCCACTGCATTCCAGGCTGGGCAACAGAGCGAGACTCTGTCTAAAAAAAAAAAAAAATACAAAAACAAAAAATTAGCTGAGTGTGGTGGTGGGCGCCTGTAATCCCAGCTACTCAGGAGGCTGAGGCAGGAGAATTGCTTGAACCCGGGAGGTGGAGATTGCAGTGAGCCAAGATCATTCCACTGCACTCCAGCCTGGGTGACAGAGCAAGACTCTGTCTCAAAAAAAAAAAAAGAAAAAGAAAAAAAAAAAAAAGACTAGAGGGAAAAAAGAAAAGAAAATAATTAATTGTAGGAATAGATTTTATTCAATTTGATGTATCTAAAATATCACCACTTCAGCATGTAATCAATATAAAAATTACCCATGAGATGTTTTATATGCTTTGTATCTCAATTTTGATGCTCAATTTCCAAAAGTTACATTAAAATGGAGACTTACCAAGGCATTAATATCATGTTTAAGGGGAGAGTATTTTATGTTGTTTCTGTTTTTAAAGTTAAATTTAAGTTAATTAAAATGAAATAAAATGGAAAATGTTCACTTTCTCAGTCACATTGCCACATTTCTAGTGCTAAATAGCCACCTATGGCCAGTGGCTTCTGAGATGGACAGCACAGGTCTAAGCCATTTACTTACCTGTCTTGTTTGTGGACACAATACCAGAGACTGACCCAGAGGAGGTCTCTGCAGATATTAGTTGGAGAAATAGATGATTGGATATCTGGATGAATGGATGAGTGGATGCATGGATGGATGGATGGATGGGTAGATGGTTGGATGGATGGATGAATGGATGGAGGATGCATAGAAAGATGGATGCATAGATGGCTGGTTGAATGGATACCTGGCTGAGTGGATGAATGGAGGGAAGGATGGATGGATGGATGGATGGATGGATGGATGGATGGATGGATGGAAGGTTGGTTGAGTAGATGCTTGGATGGATGAATGGATAGATAGTGATGAATGGATGGATGTATGGATGGATGGAGGAATGGTTGGGTGATGGTTGGATGAATAAATGGCTGAATGAATGGAGGATGGATGGATACATGGATGGTTGGATGGTTGGGTGGCTAGATGAATGGATGAAAAATGGATGGATGGGTGATGGATGGCTGGATAGATGGATGATCGAGTAGAAGGTTGGATGGATGAATGGATGGATGGATGATGAATGGATGGGTGATGGCTGGCTGGATAGATGGATGATTGAGTAGAAGGTTGGATGGATGGATGAATGGATGGAGGGATGGGTGGTTGGATGGGTAGATAGATGGATGTTGAATGGATGATTGGATAAGTGGTTGGGTAGCTGGATGAATGGGTTGGGTGGATGGATGATGGAAGAATAGAGGGACAGGCGGATGCATAGATAGAGGGATGAACAGCTGGAGGAATGAATGAGTGTATAATCCTTGCTCCTCTCACTACCCATGACCAAGTGGCACTGCGTTTTCCACTTGCATTTTCCCACACTCTTCATCTTTTTTTTTTTTTTTTTTTTAATTGAGACCAAGTCTTGCTCTGTCACCCAGGCTGGAGTGCAGTGGCGTGATCTTCACTCACTGCTACCTCCGCCTCCCGGGTTCAAGCAATTCTCCTGCCTCAGCCTCCTGAGCAGCTGGGATTACAGACACCCACCACCACTCCCGGCTAATTTTTGTATTTTTAGTAGAGATGGGGTTTTACCATGTTGGCCAGGCTGGTCTGGAACTCCTGACCTCGTGATCCACCCGCCTCGGCTTCCCAAAGTGCTGGGATTACAGGCGTAAGCCACCGGCTCCGGCCCACTCCTTCATCGTTCTAGTCTCATCCTTGTCTCCCAGATGTCCAATCCCCTCAGATTCATTTCTGGGGGATTGTACTAGTATCCCTGCACTCCCATAATTGGCTAAAATGTCACTCTGGTGTCTTCTGGTTCTTCCTTGCCACCTCTGGGAGTGGACCCCTCGCCTCCCAGAATCAGGCTTTTGCATCTCCTCAGCTCCCTCCTCATTTTCCACAGAGATTCGACGGACTTCTCCTTGCACCACCATGACCCTCACTCATTCCATCATGTCTTCCTCTGACGATTCATTCATTCCACCAACAGGCACTTATTGAGCATCTACTATATTCCAGGCTCTTCCCTTGGGAAACAACTGAAGATGTGACATAGAACAAGCCCTTCTTTCATGGGGTTGACAGTCTCGTGGGGAGACAGATGATAAACAAGACAAAGAAGCAAAACATTTAGGAGGTCAGGTGGTGACGAGTGCTATGGGAAAAAGTAAAACAGGAAAGAGGAATGGAGAAGTTGGTGGATGAGCCTGGGGGAGGTGACACTGGGCAGACTCGCACGAGGGGAGCCCACGAAGCTCCCAGGTATCGGGAACCGCATGCCAGGCGGGGGAAAAGCAAGGGCAAAGGCCCTGCAGTAGAAACCTCCCCTGGGTCTTAGGCCTCCTAGTTTGGCCAATTTCTTGCCACTGCCCACTCAGGTACAACCTCAGGCCCTACTGCTCCCTTCCCCGACCTTCCTGTGCCCCAGGGCTGCCTCCCCACCTGCCTGCCAGTTTCCCTCTCAGGACCCCTAAGGACCTGGGCATTCCCTTCCCCAGACTCTCCCCACCTCCCCGCCCCAGCAACACACAGAGCCAGGACAAAGGGTCATTGAATAGAAAACAAAGGTGTTGGCAGTCCAGCCCGAGGCCAGGTGGGGTGTCATGGTTCAGTCCCCCACCTCTGATATCAGAGGGGTTCACTCAGCCTCAGAGGGGGAAGCCTGGCCCTCTCACCCTTCCACCCGCCCTGCAGGAGACCCCTTTTCACAGCAGGGAACATCAAGGCTTAACACTGAAAGTACCAAGGCAGAATGTTGAGGATGTGGAGTCAGTGGTGGCTGGGGGCAGGGGTGGGCGCTCCCACAGCTGAGCCTCCTGGAGACGGGTCTTGGGGTGGTGAACTGAGAGATGGGATATCCCAGAACCCTCCTCTTCTGCTCGCCCTCAGAGTGAAGGCGGGCAGTGCTGTGCGACCTGGGAGAAGTCACATGACCTCTCTGGGCCCCCTTTCTGCATCTGTTCGATGACTCTGACATCTTCCATCCCCCTCACCTATGCAACAATAATTGGTCAGTAAATACAATTTTATTTGTTTTGGCTTTTTTTTTTTTTTTGAGACGGAATTTTGCTCTTGTTGCCCAGGCTGGAGTGCAATGGCACGGTCTTGGCTCACTGCAACCTCTGCCTCCAGGGTTCAAGCGATTCTCCTGCCTCAGCCTCCCGAATAGCTGGGATTACAGGCACCTGCCACCATAATCTGCTAAATTTTTGTATTTTTAGTAGAATGGGGTTTCACTGTGTTGGCCAGGCTGGTCTCGAACTCCTGACCTCAGGCGATCCACCCGCCTCGGTCTCCCAAAGTGTTGGGATTACAGGCATGAGCCACTGTGCAGGCCTTCTTTTGGCTTTTTGTTTGTTTGTTTGTTTGTTTTTTGAGACGGAGTCTCACTCTGTTGCCCAGGCTGGAGTGCAGTGGCCGGATCTCAGCTCACTGCAAGCTCCACCTCCCGGGTTCACGCCATTCTCCTGCCTCAGCCTCCCGAGTAGCTGGGACTACAGGCGCCCACCACCTCGCCCGGCTAGTTTTTTGTATTTTTTAGTAGAGACAGGGTTTCACCATGTTAGCCGGGATGGTCTCGATCTCCTGACCTCGTGATCCGCCCGTCTCGGCCTCCCAAAGTGCTGGGATTACAGGCTTGAGCCACCGCGCCCGGCTTTTTTTTCTTTTCTTCTTTTTTTTTGAGATGGAGTCTCTCTCTGTCGCCCAGGCTGCCGTGCAGTGATATGATCTCAGCTCTCTGCAACCTCCACCTCCCAGGTTCAAGTGATTCTCGTGTCTCAGCCTCCCAAGTAGCTGGGATTACAGGCACCTGCCACCACTGGTGGGGAGACTGGCTTCATGGCCAGACTCCAGGACTCTTACGGGTCAGGGACCAACAGCTGGGGAGGGCCAGGGTTTGGGGTAGGGGCAGAACAGAAGAGAACACTGTCTATGCCAAGCCCACTGTGTACCAGATACTCCACCAGCAGCTGAGAGGGTCTCCCTCAGTCCTCACAGCAGCCCGGGGAAACCAAGGCAAGATTCACAGATGGGGAAACCAAGGCAGGATGAGCCTATGAGCCTGGTTCCAGGCCCCACAGCTGGGAGGCACTGGAGCTGGGATTTGAACCAGGGCTGTGACCTTCAAACTCTCACGCCCAACCATATCTGGCAGTCGTCTCTCATATCCGTGTCTTTCCCTGTCCCTGACCTTTCTGTGTATCTCTGTCTCTGCCCTCCGTGTATCTCTGTTGGGTCTCTCAAGGTCTCTGGCCCCTGTGTGTCTCTGTCTCCTCTCCTCTGGGTCTCTGTGTGATATACCCCTCTGTGTATCTCTGTTGGGTCTCTCAGGGTCTCTGGCCCCTGTGTGTCTCTGTCTCCTCTCCTCTGGGTCTCTGTGTGTCTCTGTCTCTGCCCTCTGTGTATCTCTGTTGGGTCTCTCAGGGTCTCTGGCCCTGTGTGTCTGTCTCTCTGGGTCTCTGTGTGTCTCTGTCTCTGCCCTCTGTGTATCTCTGTTGTGTCTCTCAAGGTCTCTGGCCCCTGTGCATCTCAGCCCCCTCTAGGTCTCGGTCTCCCACGAGCTCCGTCCTCTCCCTCTCCCTGTCTCCCTGGCTCCAGCCCTGTCTCTGCTGCTGTGGTCCTGGCTGTGCCTCTGTCCCTGTGTGTGTTTCCAGGGTGCCCCTAAGCATCAGCCCGTGAAGGCGAGTTTCTGTCGCCCGTCCCCAGCGGTGGCCTAGTGCTTGGAACAGTGCGGGGCAGACGGGAGATGCTCAGTAAATATTTCTCAAATGAATAAAGGAATGAATGAGTGAGTGAATGAATGAGCTCGCTGAGATGGGCGAGATCAGCGCCATTTCCCAAATGAGCAACGTGGGCTCCAGGTGGGCGCCCACAGGCCCAGAACTGCCAGCCCGGAAGGTTCCAGTGTGGGCTTGACACTGACCCCCTGGACTCTGCCCCCAGCTGAGCACCAGACGCCAGGACGTGCCCATCACTGCTCCTCCCCGCCCTCAGAGCAGGGTGACTCCCTCTGGCCTCTCCCCGCTGTCGGAGGCGTGGGTAGCAGCTGGGAAAACCGGCTGGGTGCTGCCCCTCCCCTTGGGCCGGGCACGGAGTAGGCACCTGGCGGGCTCCCCAGGTGGCAGACGCTGTCGCTGCGCACACCTGGCCTCCGTGCCGCCTGCTCCCTGCTCGTCCTCCCCTCCCCACCCTCACCCACCTGCCATGGACGGGCCCGCTGAGCCCCAGATCCCGGGCTTGTGGGACACCTATGAACCTGACATCTCGGAAATCAGGTGAGGCCCAGACCTGGGCAGCAGCCAGGAGATCCCGGGGAGGACGTGGCTGTTTGGGGGAGCCAGAGGCTGTGGCAAGGGTGGCCTCCAGCCTCCCATGGCGGCAGGCCTAGCCCAGACTTGGCTGGCGGGGCTGGGCTGGGCTGGGGCATCCAGCGTGGTGTACAGGTCCCTCCTGAGAAGGGAGTGAGGACACGGCCGTGCTGAGTCACCAGTGGGGATGCCTGGGGTGTCCCTGTCCCTCTTGGGGCCTCAGTTTTTCTGTCTGCCAAAGGGGCTCACAAGCCCCGTGTGTCCCTGATAGAGGAGTGGAAGAGAGCAGACCGCTTGGTGCACAGTAGTTGCTCAGGAAACACAACGGCCTGTAGTGCCCAGGACACCCCATGCAAGCCTGAAATAAGGGGGGTGTTTGGGGTGAAATGGGAGAAACTGGGACGCCGCTGAGACCCAGAGGGAGTCTGTGTTCTAGGGGGCTTGGGGCTGAGAGGGCAGGCTCCGGACTCTTCAGGTATCCTAAGAGTGGTTAGGGCAGAGCACTGCCCACCTCCGTGAGCTCAGCGTGACTCCCTGTTCCTGGGGATGAGTCAGGCACTTTGACAGCACCTGCTTTCCAGGTGGGGAAACTGAGGCTGGGAGGGAATGCGACATGACCGCAATTACAAAGCTAGAGGCAAATCTGAAGCCAGTCTGTCTCACCCCAGAGCCTGTGGTTTCTCCTGCTCCTCACAGCCTTGGTGATGTCCCTTTACACCCCTCCCCGTGGCTCCGTTTTTCAGGTGAGCGTGCAGAGGCCCAGAGAGGGCAGGCAGCCTGCCCCATATCACACAGCGAACTGCTGAGACAATCTGCAATCCCTCGTATCTTGTACTCTTGCCAAGTGAGACCTTCCTGGCAGCCTGGACCCCTCCAGCCACCGTGGGCTGTGAGGAGGAGGACAACCAAGACCCGTTCTCAGCCCAGTTGCCTCATTCCTTTCTTATTTTATTTTATTTATTTATTTTTTTTGAAACGGAGTTTCGCTCTTGTTGCCCAGGCTGGAGCGCAATGGCACAATCTCAGCCCACTGCAGCCTCCGCCTCCCGGGTTCAAGTGATTCTCCAGCCTCAGCTTCCCAAGTAACTGGGATTACAGGAGCCTGCCACCACGCCTGGCTAATTTTATTTTTGTATTTTTGGTAGAAAAGGGGTTTCACCATGTTGGTCAGGCTGTTCTTGAACTCCTGGCCTTAGGTGATCCACCTGCCTCGGCCCCCCAAAGTGCTGGGATTACAGGCGTGGGCCACCGCACCTGGCTGCCTCCTTTCATTCCACTGTTTCAGGCCCTCCCCTCCCCTCCCTCAGCCAGAAGCTGGGGCATGGAGAGGCCTTCTTCGGTGCCTGGGACTCCAGAGACAGGCGCAGTTCAATCCTGATTGCTGTGTGGCCTAGACAAGCTTCCTAGTGTCTCTGGGCCTCCTGGGCTGAGAGCGGTGACCAGGCTGGCCCAGTTCTGCTTGAGGGAGGCCCCAGCATTCGGTACTCAACATTGGCTAATCCAGGCCTTCTGAGCTCTGCAATTCTTCCCTCCAGAGATAAACAGATAAACCAGCTCGCCTCTGGGAAGGCCTCACCCCCACCCCATCCAGGCACCTGGGAGCCTTTTTTATCTCTGCTAAGGCCCTGCCAGCTGGTCATAAAATGCCCTGAGTGTGCTCGCTAAGTGGGTGACCTTGGTTCAGTCATTGACCCTCTGCGAGGCTCGGTTTCATCATCGTGAGGGAGAACAGCCCTCCCCTGCAGGAATCCTCCAGCCCTGAATGGCTGCAGCGCCCTGGGGGGTGCCCTTAGGACCTCAAACTTCCAGGCTCTTCTGGAATCCCCTAGGCCAGGAAGCGTGCCTCTCCCCAGCGAGCCCACTGGAGCATCCCCCTGGGGCCTGCTTCCTCCTGGGTGTCCCCCTCTCGGGTCCCCTCAGATACGCCACATCCCCCTGAACTCAGCAGCCGCCTCAAATTCCCATCTCCTCCTGGGTTGCCCATCTCAGGGATGCCCCCCCTCACCCCACATCACTGGCTCAGATCCACAGGGCTTCTCCTGGCCCCGACTTTCCCCTCTGCTCGCCCCCAGCCTGTCAGTCCCCAATCCCCACCCCAGTCCCCTGACTCTCTGTCCCGGTTCTTCCTCTCGGTTGCCACAGCCCCAGCTCAGGCCTCCTCATCTCCCCCCAACACCACCTCAGCTGTCCCAGGCTGCTCCTCCCTTCCTCCCAGCCATCCTGTGAATTCCTCAGCGCCCAGCCCTCACCCACCCCGCCCCCAGCCTCCTCACCTGCATTCCAACTACTCTACTACTTTGTGTGGGTTTTTTTTTTTGAGACTGAGTCTGGCTCTGTCACCCAGGCTGGAGTGCAGTGGCACGATCTTGGCTCACTGCAACCTCCGCCTCCTAGGTTCAGGTGTATTACGTCATCTAATCCTCACCGCCATCTGAGATGAACCCACTCTGATGTCATCCCATGTTAGAGATGAGGCCCAGAAAGGTTGAGTGACTTGCCTAGGGTCACACAGCTGCCAAGCAGGGAACAGCCAAGATTTGAACCAGGGAAGCCTGACTGTATCATGCGCTGGACAGGAAATGTAGAGATGATGAGCAAGACCAGGAAGGAGCGAGATTCAGGAGGTAGACTCAGCCCAGATGGGAGGCGTAGCAGGCACTCTGAGGTTCTAGCCTCCCGAGTAGCTGGGATGACAGGCACACTCTAACACGCCTGGCTAATTTTTTATATTTTAGTAGAAACGGGGTTTCATCATGTTGGCCAGGCTGGTCTCAAACTCCTGACCTCAGGTGATCTGCCCGCCTCCGCCTCCCAAAGTGATGGGATTACAGGTATGAGCCACCGCGCCCGGCCTAATTTTTGTATTTTCAGTAGACACAGGGTTTCACCACTTTCGGGGCTTTGCACGCACCAGTGCCCTGTCCTTTGCCTGGACTGACCTCTGCCCTCTCTCCTTCCTTTGCCAAACTGCTCAGGCTTTAAGATTCAACACAGGCAATTTAGGATTTTTGGCCAGGGGGATGAGAGAAGGCAGGCAGACACCTACCCCAGGTTCCAGGTCCCTGATCATGCCGGTCTAACTTCAAATCTGCCCCGTGGCACCAAAATATTGGCCTGTTCGTGGATAGGAAATGAATGTGGGAAATTTGTGGAAAGGATGTCGAGAATGAATGAATGAATGGAGGTTCCATTAAGCAACCTCTGAGCTGGGGCTTTCAGAATGAGTCAGGGTTAGCAGACGGGGAGGAGGGGCAGGGCATGCTGGGAGAGGGAATGGTTGGGGCACAGGGACGTAGGTGGCTTCAGGAGAGTAAGGATCAGCTGGGTCCGAAGAGAGGCAGCCGCAGTGGAAACTCCCTGTGGTGGGTCATCCTGAAGCAGACCTGAGTGGCTCTCAAATGGTTCATTCTTTAAGCACCCCGGAGGGAGGGAGAGAAACTAGTTTTCAGAATACACACATACGTGATTTAAAAAAAAAAAAAAAAAAAAAAAGTTGCTGGCGCAGTGGCTCACACCTGTAATCCCAGAACTTTGGGAGGCCGCGGCGGGTGGATCACTTGAGGTCAGGAGTTCGACACCAGCCTGGCCAACATGGTGAAACCCCGTCTCTACTAAAAATATAAAAATTAGCCAGAGTCATGCCGCACGCCTGTAATCCCAGCTACTCAGGAGGCTGTGGCAGGAGAACGCTTGAACCCAGGAGGCGGAGGTTGCAGTGACCTGAGATCGTGCCACTGCACTCCAGCCTAGACAACGCAGCAAGACCCCTGTCTCTAAAAAAATAAAATAAAAACCAAACAAGGAATTGACCAGAATTTAATTCAGGATAGCAGCTCAAGGGAAGAGTAGATGCTACAGGGAGGGGCCCAGAGATATCAGCAAGATGCATCGCTCAGAATGTTCTAGTTTATGGGGTTGGTTATAAATTATGCTTTAGAAATTTAATATGTGAGATCGGGCTCCGTGGCTCATGCCTGTAATCCCAGCACTTTGGGAGGCTGAAGAGGGCAGATCACTTGAAGTCAGGAGTTCAAGACCAGCCTGGCCAACATGGTGAAACCCTGTCTCTACTAAAAATACAAAAATTTGCCAGGCGTGAAGGTGCCTGCCTGTAGTCCCAGCTACTCGGGAGGCTGAAGCAGGAGAGTTGCTTGAACCCAGGAGGCAGAGGTTGCAGTGAGCTGAGATCGCACTACTGAAAAAAAGGTTGGGGGAAAAAATTTAAAACCCCCTCTAAAAAAAAAAAAAAAAAAGAAATTTAATATGTGTTCCATGTGGCCTTGTATGTAAAAAGGACTAAAAAGGATAATAAGGGCTAAATTAAAATCGTAAGAGGCCGGGCGCGACAGCTCATGCCTGTAATCCCAGAACTTTGGGAGGCCGAGGCGGGCAGATCGAGAGTTCGAGACAGCCTGGCCAACATGGAGAAACCCTCTCTCTACTAAAAATAGAAAAAAAATCAGCCAGGCATGCTGGTGGGTGCCTGTAGTCTCAGCTACTTGGGAGGTGAGGCAGGAGAATCGCTTGAACCCAGGAGGCAGAGGTTGCGGTGAGCCAAGATCGTGCCATTGCACTCCAGCCTGGGCAACAAGAGTGAAACTCTGTCTCAAAAAAAAAAAAAAAAAAAATTACAATTAAAAAGATTTTAAAAAAATCGTAAGAGGAAAACATTTGGCACAGGCGGTAGGCAGGATGGGCTGCAGAGCCAGTAGACTGACAAGCCCAGGATGTTATAATCCCTGTAACATCCTTGAAGTTGTTCTCAACCTATTGAGTGCTGTCTGTACTACCTCATCTAATCCTCACAGCGGTCTGAGATTAACCCACTTTAACTACTGTCATCCCCTGTGAGAGGTGAGGCCCAGAGAGGTTGAGTGACTTGCCCAGGGTCACACAGCTGCCAAGCAGGGCGTAGCCAGGATTTGAACCAGGGAAGCCTGACTGTATCACGCCCTGGATGGGGAACTTAGGGATGAGCAAGACCCGGAAGGAGCGAGATCCGGGAGGGAGACTCAGCCCCAGACAGGAGGCATAGCCGGCGCTCTGCGGTTCCAGGCGTTTCTTTGCATTCCCTGCATGCTGGGCTACGGAGAGTGTCAAGGCCAGAGAAGCCACGCCGGCCTTTGGACCTGGGGCGCCTCGGGCAGCCAAGGAGAGCTGCGATGGCCGCTCCTCCCCTCGCTCTGATCTCGGGAGTCCCTGGCGCCAGCACCGTCTCATCTCTGCCTCTTATTGGCGGGGAGGGCGGGGCGAGGAGGAGCCAACTCTGGTTTTTCAACCCCGGTCCCGCCTTCCTTAGGGAGGGCTGAGCCACTTGAATGATTTTACGGCCAAAACCCTGCCAGTCATGAGGCTGCTTTTTCTTTTTTCTTTTCTTTTCTTTTTTTTTTTTTGAGACGGAGTTTCGCTCTGGTTGCCCGGGCTGGAGTTCAGTGGCGCCATCTCGGCTCACTGCAATCTCCGCCTCCCGGGTTCAAGCGATTCTCCTGCCTCAGCCTCCGGAGTAGCTTGGACTACAGGAGCACGCCACCATGCCGGGCTAATTTTTGTAGTTTTAGTAGAGACGGTGTTTCGCCATACAGGTCAGGCTGGTCTTGAACTCCTGACCTCAGGTGATCCACTCGCCTCGGCCTCCCAAAGTGCTGGGATTACAGGAGTGAGCCATCGCACCCTGAAGCTGCTTTTTCTGAGACAGGGGCTGATCAAGAGGTTTCAAACAGTTAAGAAATAATAAGACATTGCCTCCCCGCTGGGTGAAATTTGGGCAGGCAGACTAGGGAGAGGGGCTTTGGGGCCGGCACTAGCGGATGCGGGGACTTGGAGAGAAGTGGAAAAAGATGCTCACGGTTCCCTCCTTCTCCCCCCAGCCCCTGACTCAGGCTTGAGGAGTGAGGGACAGGATGCGTTTTCCTTTCCACTCGCTCTTTGGGGTGGGGGGTGGCAGTTGTGCCTGGCGGGCCTGCGTATTAGGGACCGGCAGAGGAAAGGAACTGAAGTGGGGACGTTCAGAGTTCAGGATCCATTTGGTTTTGTTTTGTTTGTTTGTTTTGTTTTGTTTTTTTTTTTTTTTTGAGGCCGGAGTCGCTGTGTCTCCCAGGCTGGAGTGCAGTGAGCGCGATCTCGGCTCACTGCAAGCTCCGCCCCCTGGAGTTCCACATGCATTCTCCGCCTCAGCCTCCCATGTAGCTGGGACTACAGGCGCCCTGCGCCAGCCCAATTTTTTGTATTTTCAAGCCAAAACGAGGTTCACGTGATGCTGAGATAGTCTCGATCTCCCTGACCTCGTGATCACCCGCCTCGGCCTCCCAAAAGTGCTGGGATTACAGGCTTGAGCCACGGCCCGGCCTTGGTTTTGTTTTGTTTGTTTTGTTTTGTTTTGGAACAGTTTTTGCTCTGTCACCTTAGAGTGCAGTGGCCGCGATTTTAGCTCACACAGCCTCGCGGCTCCTGGGTTCAAGCGATTCTCTTGCTTCAGCCTCCCAAGTAACTGGGATTACAGGCCTGTGCCACCATACCCAGCTAATTTTTGTGTTTTTGATAGAGACAGGGTTTCTCCATGTTGGCCAGCTGAGTTCAGGACTCATTTGGAAAGAACCGAGCAGCCCAGTTTGCCACCTGGAGGGTCTGGAGGAGGAACTGTGGGACCCAGTGGGTCACCCATGACATGAAATAAATGCCAGGCCGAGAAGGGAGACCCTAGCCTTGCCAGGAGGCCTGGAGTGGAGGCCCTAAGACAGGTGTGGCCGGCTACTTACACGGGGACCAGAGCCCCAAGGATCTGGGAAAGTGGGGACCCTGACACCGCAGGCAAGAATGCATGCAGGGACCAGGTGCCACAGCTCACGCCTGTAATCCCAACACTTTGGGAGGCCGAGGCGGGAGGATTGCTTGAGGCCAGGAGTTCAAGACCAGCCTGGGCAACATAGCAAACCCTCATCTCCCTTTAAAAAAAATTAAAAAGAAAAGAAGAATGCCCACAGGAAGGCAGTCCCAGGTTCGAACACCGCCTCTGTGGCTCAGAAGCTGGGACCCTCCTGGTAGACAGGACTGCCCTGAGGGCTGAGCGTCTGTGAAACGGGCAATGACTGAGGAAGGGCTTGACCGGGGCTCACGGCTGACTCAGCGTTTGTGCTGTTTCTCTCTTTCCTCCTTCCCCAGTTTCTGGGACCGCTGCTGAGCCAGGGAGGGAGGGAGGGGATGGGTGAGGAATGATAATAATGACGAGCTTCCTGAACATCTGCCCTGAGCCAGGCCCTGTGCTGAGGGCAGTGTGGGGAGGAGCTCATTCAGTCTTCCCAACAGCCGTGTGTGGTCCCAGTGTTACAATGCCCGTTTTACAGATGGGAAAACTGAGGCCCCACTCATAACCCTCATGCCAGAGAAAGGAATCCGACAGGGGCTTGGAACTGCAGTCAGAGGCTGCCCCTCAGTGGCCATTTCTTCTCTGGGGGCCTTGTCACCCCCTGTGGTTTCCATGACTCTGGCCACCCTCCATAGATATATACCACGAGCCCATAGGAAAACATTTTCTCGTAGCCACGTTTTTTAAAAAACATAAAAGAAACAAGTGAAATTAATTTTAATCACATATCTAATCTATCTGAAATAGCATTTCCACATATACTCAATTTCAAAAATTGTCACTGAGGCTGGGCATGGTGGCTCATGTAATCCCAGCACTTTGAGAGGCCGAGACGGGTGGATCCCTTGAGGTCAGGAGTTCGAGACCAGCCTGGCCAACATGATGAAACCCCATCTCTAGTAAAAATACAGAAATTAGGTCAGCCGCGGTGGCTCACGTCTGTAATCCTAGCACTTTGGGAGGCCGAAGTGAGCCTATCACTTGAACCCAGGAGGTGGAGGTTGCAGTGAGCTGAGATCCCGCCATCGCACTCCAGTCTGGGCAACAAGAGCAAAACTCCGTCTCAAAAATTAAAAAAATTAAAATTAGCCAGATGTGGTGGTGGGCGCCTGTAATCCCAGCTACTTGGGAGGCTAAGGCAGGAGGATTGTTTGAACCCAAGGGGCAGAGGTTGCAATGGGGCTGAGATCGCACCTCTGCACTCCAGCTTGGGAGACAGAGCAAGACCTTGTCTCAAAAAAATAAATTCCAGCCCTGTGCGGTGGCTCATGCCTGTAATCCCAGCACTTTGGGAGGCTGAGACAGGCGATCCCCTGAGGTTGGGAGTTCCAGACCAGCCTGACCAACATGGAGAAACCCTGTCCTACTAAAAATAGAAATTTAGCCGGTCGTGGTGGTGCATGTCTGTAATCCCAGCTACTCCGAAGGCTGAGGCAGGAGACTCGCTTGAACCCGGGAGGCGGAGGTTGCAGTGAGCCGAGATCACACCATTGCACTCCAGCCTGGGCAACAAGAGCAAAACTCTGTCTCAAAATAAATAAATAAATAAATAAATAAATAAATAAATAAAATTAATTAAGATAAAATAAATAAATAAATAATAAAGGTATGCTGGAAGGGAGAGAGCAAGGAGGCGTTTGAGAGCAAGGAGGAGAGAAAAAAGTGAAGTGCCCCAGGCGAAAGGTGTCGCGCAGGGTGCGGTTCCACGGTGTGGTGGAGCATTCCACACTCAGGGAACAAGCCAAACTGGACAGTGAGAACGGAACAATACTGGCAGCCCAGCTAGAGCGGGACTCGGAGGGGCAGGGCCTGTGGTGAGACTGCCAGGCTTCAAGGGACAGAGCCAGGGACCTCGAACCTAAGGTGTGTGCTCCATCAGGCAGATGTGGGTGAAAGATGCTCTCCATCCCGGAGCCCCACTCTCCTCTTCTCCAAAATGGGCCTTGGCTGGGTGCAGTGACTCACGCCTGTAATCCCAGAACTTTGGGAGGCCGAGGCAGGCGGATCACCTGAGGTCGGGAGTTCAAGACCAGCCTGGTCAACATGGCGAAACCCCATCTCTACTAAAAACACAAAAATTAGCCGGGCCCAGGGGCTTACACCTGTAATCCCAGAACTTTGGGAGGCCGAGGCAGGAGAATCACTTGAGGTCAGGTGTTTGAGATCAGCCTGAACAACATGATGAAACCCCGTTTCTACTAAAATACAAAAAATTTAGCCGGGTGTGGTAGTGTGCCTGTCATCACAGCTACTTGGGAGGTAAATAAATAAAAATAAAAAATCATATGAATATTTATATAGATTTTTATTATTATTATTATTTTTTTTAATTTTTTTTTTTTTTGAGACGGAGTCTTGCTCTGTGCCCCAGGCTGGAGTGCAGTAGCGCGATCTCGGCTCACTGCAAGCTCCGCCCCCCTGGGTTCACGCCATTCTCCTGCCTCAGCCTCCAGAGTAGCTGGGACTACAGGCGCCCGCCACCTCGCCCGGCTAATTTTTGTATTTTTAGTAGAGACGGGGTTTCACCGTGTTAGTCAGGATGGTCTCGATCTCCTGACCTCATGATCCGCCCGTCTCGGCCTCCCAAAGTGCTGGGATTACAGGCTTGAGCCACCGCGCCCGGCCTGATTTTTATTATTATTTTATTATTTATAGATCACAGTTTTACCTGTTTTGAGGATATATACGATATTTATACAGACTTTATTTATTTATTTTTTGAGACAGAGTCTCACATCCTCACCCAGGCTGGAGTACAGTGGCACGATCTCAGCTTAATGCAACCTCCGCCTCCCAGGTTCAAGCAATTCTCTTGCCTCAGCCTCCCAAGTAGCTGGGATTACAGGCATGCACCACCATACCCAGCTAATTTTTGTATTTTTAGCAGAGACAGGGTTTCACCATGTTGATCAGGCTTGTCTTGAACTCCCAACCTCAAGGGATCCACCTGCTTCGGCCTCCCAAAGTGCTGGGATTACAGGTGTGAGCCACCGTGACCAGCCGATATTTATATAGACTTCAAGTGTGCAGGAATTGGAAAGAAAAGAAAAAAGTGAAGGGGGAACTTTCCCTATCAGATCTTTTTTTGTTTGTTTGTTTGTTTGTTTGTTTGTTTGAGACGGAGTTTTGCTCTGTCGCCCGGGCTGGAGGGCAGTGGCCGAATCTCGGCTCACTGCAAGCTCCGCCTCCCGGGTTTACACCATTCTCCTGCCTCAGCCTCCCAAGTAGCTGGGACTACAGGTGCCTGCCACCTCGCCCAGCTAGTTTTTTGTATCTTTTTGGTAGAGACGGGGTTTCACCGTGTTAGCCAGGATGGTCTCAATCTCCTGACCTCGTGATCCGCCCGTCTCGGCCTCCCAAAGTGCTGGGATTACAGGCTTGAGATAAAAATGTATTATATATTTTTTAATATAAAATTTTATTAAAATAGATTTTTTGTGGAGACAGAGTCTCACTATGTTGCCCAGGCTGATTTTGAACTCCTGGGCTCAAGCCATTCTCCCGCTTTGACTTCCCAAAGTGGTAGGATGACAGGGGCATGCGCCACTGCACCCAGCCTCCTATCAGATCTTAAAACCTACTTTACAGCTACTACAATGCAAATCATATGATATCCACTCTGTGACCTAGCAATTCTGTTCCTAGTTATTTGCCCGAGAGAAATGAGAACACAGGTTCCCACAAAGACAGGAACAGCTGTGGTGGCTTTGGGAGTAATAGCCTGACCTGGAAACCACCCAGGTGTCCATTAACAGAGGACTGGATCAACACATTGTGATTTATTTATGCAGTGGAATTCTACTCAGCCGCAAACGGGAACAAGCTCTAATGTACACACAGACACGGAAAATGTCAGAAACATTATGCTAGGCAAAAACAACCAAGACACCAAAGAGCCTCTTCTGTAAGATGACAGGTCCAGAGCATGCAAGATGGAGTTGACACAATCTGTGCGGTGGGGGAGGTGGAGGGGTGGCCTCTGGGGACAGGGCAGGGACTGATTGAGACAAGGTGCAGTCCGGGGCGTAGGCGCCGTGGCTCACGCTTGTAATCCCAGCACTTTGGGAGGCTGAGGCGGGTGGATCACTTGAGGCCAGGAGTTCAAGACCAGCCTGACCAACATGGCGAGACCGCATTTCTATTAAAAATACAAAAATTAGCCGGGTGTGATGGCACATGCCTGTAATCCCAGCTACTCAGGAGGCTGAGGCAGGAGAATCGCTTGAACCCGGGAGGCGGAGGTTGCGGTGAGCCAAGATCGTGCCATTGCACTCCAGCCTGGGTGACAAGAGTGAAACTCCGTCTGAAAAAAAAAAAAAACACACACACACACATACAAAAATCAGCCAGGTGTGGTGGTGGGCACCTGTAATCCCAGTTAGTCTGGAGACTGAGGCAGGAGAGTTGCTTGAACCTGGGAGGCGGAGGTTGCAGTGAGCCAAGATGGCAGCGCTGCACTCCAGCCTGGGCGACAGAGTGAGACTCCATCTCAAAAGGTGCAGTGGCCCCATCATGGATCACCGCAGTTTAGAACTCCTAGGCTCAAGCAATCCTCCCACCTCAGCCTCCCAAAGTGCTGCAATTACAAGTGTGAGCCACTGTGCCCGGATTACTTTTTTACATAACTAAGATACGACTTTCTATCTGTCTCCACCCTTGCTTTTCCGTTCTTTGTAATGTCAGACATCTTGCCAAATAAATGCCACCTCCTCCTCCCAACCTTTTATTATGAAATTTTTCGAAACTTACAAGAACAATGGAAGGATTACCCCGTGAACACCCCTATACCCACCACCACTAAAATTTGGGGGTTTTAACATTTTTAAAATCTTTTTTCTTTTTTACAGTGTCCCTCTCAGGATACACTGAAATTTTATTGTATAGTACTTGTTTTGTCACAGATCTTTGCATCCCTCTAGCCATGTATCAATCCTTCTGGCTTTTTTGTTGTTGTTGTTGTTGTTGTGGTTTTGTGGTGGTTGTTGTTTTTTTTTTTTGAGACGGAGTCTCGCTCTGCCGCCCAGGCTGGAGTGCAATGGTTGGATCTCAGCTCACTGCAAGCTCCACCTCCCGGGTTCACGCCATTCTCCTGCCTCAGCCTCCCAAGTAGCTGGGACTACAGGCACCCGCCACCACGCCCAGCTAGTTTTTTGCATTTTTTAGTAGAGACGGGGTTTCACCGTGTTAGCCAGGATGGTCTCGATCTCCTGACCTCGTGATCCGCCCGTCTCGGCCTCCCAAAGTGCTGGGATTACAGGCTTGAGCCACCGCGCCCGGCGGTTGTTGTTTTGAGATGAGATTTCACTCTGTCGCCCAGGCTGGAGTGCAGTGGCGAGATCTAGGCTCACCGCAACCACTGACTCCCAGGTTCAAGCGATTCTCCTGCCTCAGCCTCCCAACTAGCTGAGATTACAGGTTTGCACCACCACACCCGGCTAATTTTTGTATTTTTAGTATAGACAGTGTTTCACCATATTGGTCAGGCTGGTCTTGAATACCTGGCCTGGTGATCCACCTGCCTCAGCCTCCCAAAGTGCTGGTATTACAGGCGTAAGCCACTGCTCCCGTCCTAATTTTTGGTTTTTTAGTAGGGACAGGGTTTCGCCATGTTAAACAGGCTGGTCTCAAACTCCTGACCTCAGGTGATCCACCTGCATAGGCCTCCCAAAGTGTTAGGATTACAGGCGTGAGTCACGGCACCCAGCCTAATCCTTACTTTTGATGCATTTCAAAGTAAATTACAGACATCTGAATGTTTCACCCTAAACATTCCAGGGCTGCATATTATTAACTACTTCAAAATTTGTTTATGGGTGTGTGTGTGTGTGTGTGTGTGTGTGAGTGAGAGAGAGAGAGAGAGAGAGAGAGAATCTCCCTCTGTCACCTAGGCTGAAGTGCAAAGGCTAGATTTTGGCTCACTGCAACCTCTGCCTCCCAGGTTCAATCAATTCTCCTGCCTCAGCCTCCCAAGTAGCTGGGATTACAGGTACCAACCACCACGCCCGGCTAATTTTTGCATTTTTAGTAAGATGGGGTTTCGCTCTGTTGGCCAGGCTGGTCTCAAACTCCTCACCTCTGGCGATCTTCCTGCCTCGGCCTCCCAAAATGCTGGGATTACAGATGTGAGCCACTGCTTCCGGCCAGTGTTTTTTTTTTGTTTTGTTTTTTGTTTTTTAAATAAAAGTTTACCTACAGTAAACCATGCAAATCTAAAGTGTACTACTGTTTTTGTGTGTGTGTGTTTGTTTTTGAGACAGGATCTTGCCCTGTCACCTAAGTGGTACAACCACAGCTCACTGAAGTCTTTTTTTTTTTTTTTTTTTTGAGACGGAGTCTCGCTCAGTCGCCCAGGCTGGGGTGCAGTGGCCGGATCTCAGCTCACTGCAAGCTCCGCCTCCCGGGTTGACGCCGTTCTCCTGCCTCAGCCTCCCGTGTAGCTGGGACTACAGGCGCCCGCCACTGCGCCCAGCTAAGTTTTGTATTTTTAGTAGAGACGGGGTTTCACCGTGTTAGTCAGGATGGTTTCGATCTCCTGACCTCGTGATCCGCCCGTCTCGGCCTCCCAAAGTGCTGGGATTACAGGTGTGAGCCACGGCGCCCGGCCCTCACTGAAGTCTTGACCTCCCCAGCTCAGACAATCCTTCCACTTCAGCCTCCCAAGTAGCTGAGAGAACAGGCACATGCTACCACACCAGGCTAATTTTTTTTTTTTTTTTTTAGATTGGAGTCTTACTCTGTTACCTGGAGTGCAGCAGTGGCATGGTCTTCGCTCCACCTCCTGGGTTCAAGCAATTCTCCCACCTCAGCCTCCCAAGTAGCTGGGACTGCAGGCATGTGCCACCACGTCCAGCTATTTTTGTATTTTTAGTAGAGACGGGGTTTCACTCTGTTGGCCAGGCTGGTCTTGAACTCCTGGTGTCAAACTCCTGACCTCGTGATCTGCCCGCCTCGGCTTCCCAAAGTGCTGGGATTGCAGGCGTGAGCCACCGCACCCAGCCTAATTTTTTTTATTGTTATTTGTAGAGATGGAGTCTCACTATGTTGTCCAGGCTGGTCTCAAACTCCTAGGCTCAAGTGATCTTCCCACCTTGGGCTCCCAAAATGTTGGGATCACAGGCACGAGCCACCGCACCCAGCCTCAAGTGTGCTCATTTTGAGAAATACATGTATGGCTGGGCGCGATGGCTCATGCCTGTAAATCCAGCACTTTGGGAGGCCAAGGCTGGTGGATTGCTTGAGGCCAGGAGTTCGAGACCATCCTGGCCAACATGGCAAAACCCCATCTCTACTAAAAATACAAAAATTAGAGGGACATGCCAGGCGTGGTGGCTCACACCTGTAATTCTAGCACTTTGGGAGGCCGAGGTGGGTGGATTGCCTGAGCTCAGGAGTTCCAGACTAGCGTGGGCAACATGGTAAAACCCCGTCTCTACTAAAATACAAAGAATTAGCTGGGCGTGGCAGCGTGCTCCTGTAATCCCAGCTAGTTGGGAGGCTGAGATGGGAGAATCACTTGAACCCGGGAGGCGGAGGTTGCAGTGAGCCAAGATTGCACCACTGCACTCCAGTTTTGGTGACAGAGCGAGACTGTCAAAAAAAAAAAAAATTAGAGGGACGTGTTGGCACACACCTGTAATCCCAGCTACTTGGGAGGCTGAGACACGAGAATGGCTTGAACCTGGGAAGTGGTGTTTGCAGTGAGCCGTGATTGTATCACTACTCTCCAACCAGGGCGATAGAGCAAGACTTTGTCTCAAAGAGAGAGAAAGAGAGACAGAGAGAGAGAGAGAGAGAGAGATGTATGTATAACCCAGGTCCCTGTTGAGCTGTAAACTCCTTTTTGAGTGGCTGAATTCCAGCGTGTCTCCGGTCTGGACTCATTTACCCCGTCCTCTATTGCTTCTGGCCCTTCTTGGAACATCATCGCCATTATCGCCCTGGGATATGTTTCACTGTGCGCTTCCTCAAGGGCATCTGTCTATTCCTTACATTTCTAGGAGGTCAGGTTCATTTGGGGATCTGGCAAATAGAACACAGTGTTTAACCAGGCGCGGTGGCTCACGCTTGTAATCCCAGCACTTTGGGAGCAGATCACAAGGTCAGGAGTTTGAGACCAGCCTGACCAACATGGTGAAATCCCGTCTCTACTAAAAATACAAAAATTAGCCAGGCATGGTGATGCATGCCTGTAATCTCAGCTACTCGGGAATCTAAGGCAGGAGTAATCGCTTGAACCCAGGAGGCAGGTTGCAGTGAGCCAAGATCATGACTGGGCAACAGAGCGAGACTCTGTCTCAATAAAAAAAAAAAAAAAAAAAAAGAACACAGTGTTACCCATGGTCAGATATTGGCTTTTGAGGTAGGACATGGCACAGGGAAAATTTCTGCCACCTCCTAGCTCTCCTGCTAGTGGGGAAGGCAGATTTCAAGAAGGCAACAGGCCAGGCGCGGTGGCTCATGCCTGTAACCCCAGCACTCTGGGAGGCTGAGGTGGGAGGGTCACTTGAGTCCAGGAGTTCAAGACCAACCTGAGCAACACGGTGAGACTCTATCTCTACAAAAAATGTAAATATTAGCCAGGTGTGGTGGTGTATGCCTGTAGTCCCAGCTACTCAGGAGGCTGAGCTGAGGCAGGAAAATCACTTGAGCCTGGGAGATTGAGGCTGCAGAAAGCTATGACTGCATCACTGCACTCCAGCCTGAGCAACAGAGCAAGGCCCTGTATCCAAAAAAATAAAAATAAGCAGGGCACGGTGGCTCATGCCTGTAATCCCAGCACTTTGGGAGGCCAAGGCAGGAGAATCCCATGAGCCCAGGAGTTCAAAACCAGTCTGGGCAACATAGCGAGACCCCTGTCTCTACAAAAAATTAAAAAATTAGCTGAATGTGGTGGCATACACCTGTAGTCCCAGTTACTGGGGAAACTGAGGTGGGAGGATCGCTTGAGCCCAGGAGCTCAAGGGTGGAGGTCAAGGGTGTAGTGAGCCAAGATCGAGCCACTGCACTCCAGCCTGCACAACAGAGTGAGACTCTGTCTCAAAAAAAAAAAAAAAAAAAAAAAAAAAAAAAAACCACTATTAAAAGGGGCTGCAAAAGAGGCCAGCAGGATGTGGAGATGGGCAGTAAAGTGCACAAGGTGGGAGGTTTCTTGCTTTAGCCAAGGCGGTCAGGGAAGACCCAAGCCCTGAAGATGGAGAAGGAGCTGGCCTTGAATCCTGTAAATCTCCCTAAGAGGTTATGCCAATCACACTTCTGCCGAGAGAGTCTCTCTGAGCCATGGCCAAGGGTGAGTCATCCTGCTGAGAGGTTGAGCTGGGGACGCCTGCCCAGATGGGCTCCAAATGCAAGCCTGTCCGGAGATGAGTGAGGGCGAGCCTGGTGGGGAGAACAGCCCGGACAGAGGCGGGGCAGGATGCGGGGACACTGCTCGGCGCGTCCTGGGAGTGAGGCGCATTGAACCCAGCTCAGGCTGGTGGGGGGGTCTTGGCAATGCTCTCTCTCCAAAGGCGAGTTGATCACAGGCGCCGGCAGTGAGTCAGCGAAACCGTGTGCCAGGGCTGCTGAGAAACCCCGCCTGCTGTCGGATTGCATTCCTGGAAGGGTGGGCCGCTCAGGGCCCCCCAGCTCCAGCCCCACTCAGACCCCAGAATCCCCGCAGCCCACTGCTCACTTCCTTTGGGCGCACTCTTCCTTCTGATCCCCACACACCGCTCCCTCCTCTCTCGCTACCTTCAGTCTTTGCTCAGATGTCCGGTTCCCAGAGGGGCCTCCCTAACGCGGCCGTTCTAGCAGCGTTTAGCATTTAGATAAATGACAAAATTAAGATTAAATATTAGATACATTTTAGATAAATTTTTATCTAACATTGCAACCCATTGGTCTCAGTGACACCTGTAATCCCAGCACTTTAGGGGGCTGAGGTGGGAGGATCGCTTGAGCCCAGCAGTTTTCTTTCTTTTTTTCTCATTTTTTTTTAAAGAGATTGGGGTCTTGCTCTGTGTAGCCCAGGCTGGTCTTGAACTCCTGGCCTCAAGCAATCCTCCCATCTTAGCCTCCCAAAGTGTTGGGATTACAGGCATGAGCCACCATGCCTGGCCTCAAGTTTTTTGTTTTTTTTTTTTTCTTTTTTTCTGAGACACAGACTCACTCTGTCACCCAGGCTGGAGTGCAGTGACGCGATCCCAGCTCACTTCAACCCTCGCCTCCCAGGTTAAAGTGATTCTCCTGCCTCAGGTTCCTGAGTAGCTGGGATTACAGGAATGCGCCACCACGCCTGGTTAATTTTGTATTTTTAGTAGAGATGGGGTTTCACCATATTGCCCAAGCTGGTCTCAAACTCCTGATGTCAAGTGATCCACCCGTCTCGGCCTCCTAAAGTGTTGGAATTAGAGGCATGAGCCACCTCGTGAAGACTGTTAATCACATCTGCAAAGTCCGTTTGGCCACTTTGGAACACAGTCTCAGATTTCAAGGATTAGGACGAGAACATCATTGGAGGCTGTGATTTGGCCAACCACAGCCACAGAGATGGAACTACACAGACTTTACCGTCCAAGTCTGGCTCTTTCGCCCAGCGCAATGCCTGGGAGACCCTTCCCTGTGTCTGTGGGTACCGCTGGTTTGTTTTTTTGTTTTGTTTTGTTTCTTTCCTGAGACGGAGTTTCACTATTGTTGCTCAGGCTGGAGTGCAATGGCGTGATCTGGGCTCACTGCAACCTCCACCACCCAGGTTCAAGTGATTCTCCTGCCTCAGCCTCCCGAATAGCTGGGATTACAGGCGCACACCACCACACCCAGCTAATTTTTGTATTTTATTAGAGACGGGGTTTTGCCATGTTGGCCAGGCTGGTCTCGAACTCCTGACCTCAGGTGATCTACCCACCTTGGCCTCCCAAACTGCTGGGATTACAGGCGTGAGCCACTGCACCCAGTTTGCCCAGGCTGGTCTTGAATTCCTGGCTTCAAGCAATCCTCCTGCCTGGGTCCTTCAATAAATATTGACAAGCACCTCCCTGGTGCCAGGCTCTGCTGAGAGTGCTTTAGGTACATTGGCAAACAAGACAGAACAGAAAAAAAAACCCAAATTTGTTTAAATTCCCAGGTTCATGGAGCTTACATGCAAGCAGAGAAGATGGTCAGTAAGCCATCAGTGTCATCTGTCAACTGTAGAGCAGCTCAGGAGTGACAGGTGTGATGGTAGGCAGAGCAGGGGAAAGGGGTGCAGGGGGTCTAGCTGTAAACAGGATGCTCCGGGGTAGCCCTCATGATAAGGGGTGACATTTGGAGCAAAGGCTTGAAAAAGTGGAGGACAAGAGGCGTGAGCCACTGTGCCCAGCTGTCCTTGTATTTAACGAAAACTAATGGCTGCTGTGTGACCTTGGGGGACTCTATTAACCGCTCTGGGCCTCCATTTCTTCCAGCATAAAGTGGTCCTCTCACTACCCCCCTCGTGAGGTTCTGGGAGAAGTCTAGGATCGTGCATGTTCTTGGCATAGAGTTTCTGTACAGGTGGCTTCCATGCTGGTGCCAGGCCCTTTCCTGGGATTGGAGGGGGATGGGCAGAGGACATTCAGAGGTTTGAGGAGGCTGTGTCCCCATCTCCTGGGGCAAGGAGGCTATTGGTCAAGAAGGTCTGCATTTAGAGGGTGACATCTGTGCCGGGAGCGGTGGCTCACGCCTGTAATCCTAGCACTTTGGGAGGCCGAGGCGAGCAGATCACGAGGTCAGGAGATCGAGACCGTCCTGGCTAACATGGTGAAACCCCATCTCTACTAAAAATACAAAAATTAGCCAGGTGTGGTGGCACACACCTGTAGTCCTGGCTAGTAGGGAGCCTGAGGCAGGAGAATGGTGTGAACCCAGGAAGGCGGAGGTTGCAGTGAGCCGAGATTACACTACTGCACTATAGCCTGGGCAACAGAGCGAGACTCTGTCTCAGAAAAAAAAAAGGAGGGTAACATCTGACCTGTGTCGAGGTGGATGGAGGAGTTGGGAAAGGCACTCAGAGAGCGGAAAATGGGCGTGCCTAGAGCTGGTGTCTGCAGGAAGGAGGCCAGAGGAGGCAGTGACCTAGGGTTTGACCTGAAGGCACTGAGGCGCCACAGGATAGCTGGGAGCAGAGGAGGGGCAGCAGAGAAGACCTGGAGGAGGCTGAGTCCAGGGCCCACAGGGAAAGGAGAAGGCCTGAGGTGGGCAGGAACACAGGGACAGAGAGGGAACTGGGGCCTGGTAGGCCGTGGAGGAGGGAGGCAGGAGGCCTGGGAGGTTGGGCCTTTAAGAGTTGCATGTCTGGTCGGGCGCGGTGGCTCAAGCCTGTAGTCCCAGCACTTTGGGAGGCCGAGATGGGCGGATCACGAGGTCAGGAGATCGAAACCATCCTGGCTAACACGGTGAAACCCCATCTCTACTAAAAAATACAAAAACATAGCCGGGCAATGTGGCGGGCGCCTGTAGTCCCAGCTACTCGGGAGGCTGAGGCAGGAGAATGCCATAAACTCGGGAGGCAGAGCTTGCAGTGAGCTGAGATCCAGCCACTGCCCTCCAGCCTGGGTGACAGAGCGAGACTCTGTCTCAAAAAAAAAACAAACCAAAAAAAGAGTTGAATGTCTGCCGGGTGTGGGTGGCTCACACCTGGAATTCCAGCACTTTGGGAGGCCGAGGTGGGTGGATCACCTGAGGTCAGGAGTTTGAGACCAGCCTGGCCAACATGGTGAAACCCCATCTCTACTAAAAATACAAAAATCAGCTGGGCATGATGACAGGCACCTGTAGTCACAGCTATTCAGGAGTCTGAGGCAGGAGAATCGCTTGAACCTGGAAGGTGGAGGTTGCGGTGAGCTGAGATCATGTCACTGTACTCCAGCCTGGTGACGGAGCAGGACTCCATCTCAAAAAAAAAAAAAAAAAGGTCACATGTCCATTCGCCGTACAGGAGGCTGAGTCGTTCCCAGCGATCACCTGCCTGCTGCGGCCACCAACCCGGAGCTCTGTCTGCTGTCCCTGCCCCCAGCCTCTCACTGGCTCAATTGTCCCCTTCATTCCTCCACTCAAATCGAGTGATATCAGCATGTCAGGCCCTGGATGTGTTCTGTGGGAACAAACAGGCCTGTGACCCAGGCGTAGAGAAGGTCGCCCCGGGGGCAGATTTGTTCTACAAGGTGGACAGCAGGCGCAGGGCACCTGTTTTAGGAATGCGAGGATGCAGCCACATAGGCGCTTGGGCGGGTGTCGGGGGTGCTCCTTGGCGGGCTCAGTGCTCAGGCCCAGAGAGTGGCAGGGTCAGGGGGGCATTTCCAGGAGCAGGAACAGCAGCTCCAGGGGCCCAGAGGTGGGACTAGTGCTCGGTGCATTTGGAGGTCTTGGCGGACTGTGGGGTTCATGGGGAAGGAGGGCCTGAGTCTACAGGGCTGAGAGGCCACCGCAGCTTGGGTTCAAATCCCAGCTCTGTTCAGTTCTTGTGTGGCCACAGCCAAACTGCTTCCCTTCTTGAACATCCATGTCCTGTCTGTAGCACTGGAACCTACAGTGAGAGCCTGATTCTACCGCACCCACTGCACGACAATTGGTTTGTTTGTATGTTTGTTTCTAGAGGCAGGGTCTCACTCTGTCACCCAGGCTGGAGTGCAGTGGTGCAATCTCAGCTCACTGCAGCCTCAAACTCCTGGCTCAATTGATCCTCCTGCCTCAAACTCCCAAGTAGCTGGGACTACACGTGTATGCCACTACACTCAGCTAATTTTTAATTTTTGCACAGAGACAGTGTTCTCACTATGTTGCTCATGCTGGTCTCGAACTCCTGTCCTCAAGTAATCCTCCTGTCATGGCCTCCCAAAGTGCTGGGACTACAGGTGCGAGCCACTGCGCCCAGCCGCTGGGGAGTTTTCAAAGTGTCCGCAGCACCCAGGGCTGAGAACTGCTACAGCAGCTGAAAGCCATAAGTGTCTTTGACTTTGCTTTTGTCCTGGTAAACCCCTTCATTCCTTCCTTCCTTCCTACACTCAGTCAATCAAACACTGGTTGAACACCAACATGTCCCAGCACTGTGGGCTCCACCCTGGCCTCTGGGCAGTGGTGGTGGGACCCCCAATTTGGAGATTGTAGGTGCCAAGAGGAATGGGCAAGATGCCCTCCCATTCATTCATTTATTCCTTCAGGGCTTCTCCAAGGGCACAGGGTCTTTTCTTGTTGGCATCTGGGTTTTCCTCTCCTGTAAGCTGGGAAGGAGCTTTCTCCCTCAAGGAGCTATTGGCCAGATCAAAGACTAAAATAATGCTAAACAGAGCTTCCGTTTCCTGATAAATGTATTGGGAGCCAGGCACTTAAAATATATTATCCCATTGAATCCCCAAGTAGGATTAAAACCTCAAGGCAGAGATTGTTCTTATCCTCACGTGACAGATGAGGAAACTGAGGATCAAAGAAGTGAGGTCCACTGCCCAAGGCACAGAAAGGGCAAGTAGGACCTATGGAAGCCCAGCCAAGGCCCAGCAGGCGCTCAGTAGCTAATACTCCTGAAAACTGATTACCTCACCGCGTCCGCCTACTGGACTAAATCTGCCTGGTAACCGATGACATCATCACTAATTCCACGCCCACGCTCAACCTATGGGATAACTGATGACATCACTGAACAAAGTAACTGCAGTTTATTGAAGGCCTACTGTGTGCGCAAGGCTGTGCTAAGCAGGCCCTCCTCTGAGTTCACATAAGGCACCGTGGTGCCTGCTACTGCATGAAATAATCATAATAATTTTAGCTCAAAGTTACGGAATGCAGACTATGAGCTAGGCTCTGTTTTAATCTTTTTTTTTTTTTTGAGACAGAGTCTTGCTCTGTCCCCTGGGCTGGAGTGCAGTGGCGCAATCTCGGCTCATTGCAACCTCCACCTCTTGGATTCAAGCAATTCTCCTGCCTCATCCTCCCGAGTAGCTGGGATTGCAGGTGCCCACCACCACATCCGGCAAATTTTTGTGTTTGCTTTTGTTTTTCTTTTTGTTTTTGAGATGAAGTCTCACTCTGTTGCCCAAGCTGGAGTGCAGTGGCACGATGTCAGCTAACTGCAACCTCAACCTCCTGATCTCGTGATCCACCCGCCTTGACCTCCCAAAGTGCTGGGACAACAGGCGTGAGACACCTCACCCAGTATCTTTTTATTAAAAAAATTTTTTTAATATTTTATTTTTATTATTTTTATTTTATTTTATTTTATTTTTGAGATGGAGTTTCACTCTTGTTGCCCAAACTGGAGTGCAACGGCACCACGATCTCAGCTCACTGCAACCTCCGCCTCCTGGGTTCAAGCGATTCTCCTGCCTCAGCCTCCGGAGTACCTGGGATTACAGGCATGCGCCACCACGCCCAGCTAATTTGTGTCCTTTTAGTAGAGACGGGGTTTCACCATGTTGGCCAGGCTGGTCTGGAACTCCTGACCTCAGGGGATCCACCCGCCTCCGCCTCCCAAAGTGCTGGGATTACAAGCGTGCGCCACTGCGCCCGACCAGCTTTATAAGGTTTATAGGGACAGTGTCACCACTTTACAGAAGAGGGACCAAGGCTCTGAGGAGGAAGTTCCTTGCCAGGGTCCGAGTGGCGCCGCCCTGAGAACCCTGGCACCCACCTCCCTGCTCTCCCTCATGGCGTCTCCCCCACCCTTCCACAGCCAGAAGTTGCCAGGTGAATACTTCCGGTACAAGGGCGTCCCCTTCCCCGTCGGCCTGTACTCGCCCGAGAGCATCAGCTTGGCGGAGAACACCCAAGATGTGCGGGACGACGACATCTTTATCATCACCTACCCCAAGTCAGGTACCTGCTGGGCTGCGGGCGTCCGGGGCTGGGGAGCGTGGGGAGGGGGTGCGGCGGAGGACGGGAAAGGCACATCGAGGAAGAGGGGAGGAGGAAAAGCGGGGCCAGGTTTGTTGAGAACCGTGCCTCTGCCAGAAGTAGCCTCCCAGGGATACCCACCTGGCGCCCAGCCTCTCCCCTCCAGGTCAGTTCTCAACACTTCGCCTTCCCTGACCTCCCTGGCTGAAATAGGGCCCTCCTTCTGTCCCTCCCTGTCCTCTTTACCCTCTACTTTTCTTTTTTTTTTTTTTTTTGAGACGGAGTCTCGCTCTGTCGCCCAGGCTGGAGTGCAGTGGCCGGATCTCAGCTCACTGCAAGCTCCGCCTCCCGGGTTCACGCCATTCTCCGGCCTCAGCCTCCCGAGTAGCTGGGACTACAGGCGCCCGCCACCTCGCCCGGCTAGTTTTTTGTATTTCTTAATAGAGACGGGGTTTCACCGTGTTAGCCAGGATGGTCTCGATCTCCTGACCTCGTGATCCGCCCGTCTCGGCCTCCCAAAGTGCTGGGATTACAGGCTTGAGCCACCGCGCCCGGCCTACTTTTCTTTTATCTTCTCTTCTGTTTTCTTTTCTTTTCTTTTTTGTAGAGATGGGGTCTCGCGACGTTGCCCAGGCTGGTCTTGAACTTCTGATCTCAAGTGATCTTTCCGCCTTGGCCTCCCAAAGTGCTGGGATTACAGGCATGAACTACCACACCTGATCATTTTTATTTTTATTTTTTGAGACAAGGTCTTGCTGTGTCACTCAGGCTGGGGGTGCAGTGGTGCAATATCAGCTCATCAATCCTCCCATCCTCCCAAAGTGCTGGGACTACAGGTGCTGGTCACCACCTAATTGTATACCTTTTTTTTTTTTGGAGGTCTTGCTCTGTCGTCCAGGCTGCAATGTGGCGGTACAATCTCAGCTCATTGCAGCCTCGACCTCCTGGACTCAAGTGATCTGCCCACCTCAGCCTCCTGAGTAGCTGGAACCACAGGTGTGCACCACCACACCTAGCTAACTTTTGTAGAGATGGGGTTTCATCGTGTTGCCCAGGCTGGTCTTGAACTCCTGGGCTCAAGCAATCTTCTTGCCTCAGCCTCCCAAAGTGCTGGAATTACAGGCGTGAGCCACCGCACCCAGCTAAATTGTATACTTTAAAGTGATGAATTATATACAATTTGAGTGTCTGAGTTTGAGACCAGCCTGGGCAAAACGGCAAACCCCCAGTCTATTTTTTTTTTTTTTTTGGTGACAGAGTCTTGCTCTGTGGCCGAGGCTGGAGTGTAGTGGCGTGATCTCAGCTCACTGAAACCTCCGCCTCCCAGGTTCAAGCAATTCTCTGCCTCAGCCTCCTGCGTAGCTGGGATCACAGGTGCCCACCACCACCTGTGGCTACTTTTTTTTTTTTTTTTTTTTTGTATTTTTAGTAGAGACGGGGTTTCACCATCTTGGTCAGGCTGGTCTTGAACTCCTGACCTCATGATCCACCAGCCTCAGCCTCCCAAAGTGTTGAGATTACGGGCGGGAGCCACCGAGCCCAGAATTTTTTTTTTTTTTTTTTTTGAGACAGAGTCTTGTTCTGTTGCCCAGGTTGGAGTGCAGTGGCGTGATCTCAGCTCACTGCCACCTCCGCCTCCCGGGTTCAAGTGATCCTCTTGCCTCAGCCTCCCGAGTATCTGGGACTACAGGCGTGCGCCACCATGCCCAGCTAATTTTTGTATTTTTAGTAGAGACGAAGTTTCACCATGTTGGCCAGGATGGTCTCTATCTCTTGACCTCGTGATCTGTCTGCCTCGGCCTCCCAAAGTGCTGGGATTACAGGCGTGAGCCCAGTCAATAAGTAGCATTTAAATGACCAAAGGGAAATAACAAAAACTCTTCTTTCCCTTTTTTCTCCTCTCTTCCCCACCTCCTCCAACAAGTATTTATTAAACACATATTATGTGCCCTGCACTGTTCTAAGAACAAAGAAAGCTGCAACTCTCCAGACAGACTGAAATGTCTGCCTTTATGAAGCTCACATTGTAGTGGGGGAACCCAGAGAATAAATCAACAAATAAAAATATGACACTATGGAAAAAAACATATGACACTATGACTGGTGGCAATAAATGCTGTAAAGAAAAGTAGAGGGTAGGCGGGCCATAGTGGCTCATGCCTGTAACCTCAACACTTTGGGAGGCTGAAGTAGGAGGATCACTTGAGGCCAAGAGTTCAAGGCCAGTCTGGGCAACATAGCAAGACCCCATCTCTACAAAATAAAATAAAATAACCAGGCATGGTGCTGTGCGCCTGTAGTCCCAGCTACTCGGGAGGCTGAGGCAGGAGGATCACTTTAGCTGGAGAGGTTGAGGCTGCAGTGAGCTGTGATCACACCACTGCACTTCAGCCTGGGCAACAGAGTGAGACCCTGTCTTAACAAAAAGAAAAAGGGTACAATTCAATGACTTTGCCATGTTCAATAGCATGTGGTCATCCATTACCACAATCAATTTTAGAATATTTTCAGCCGAGCACAGTGGCTCACACCCATAATCCCAACACTTTGGGAAGCCGAGGCAGGAGGATCTCTTGAGCCTAGGCCAGCCTGGCCAACATGGCGAGACCCCCTCTCTTCAAAACATACAAAAATTAGCCAGGCATCATAGTGCACGCCTGTAGTCCCAGCTACTTGGGAGTCTGAGGTGGGAGGATCGCCTGAGCCTGGGAGGTGGAGGTTGTAGTGAGATGTGTTCACCCCACTGCACTCCAGCCTGGGTGGCAGAGACTCTGTCTCAAAAATAAAACACTGAGTGGGCCGGGCACTGTGGCTCATGCCTGCAATCCCAGCAGTTTGGAGGCCAAGGCGGGTGGATCACTTGAGGTCGGGAGTTCGAGACTAGCCTGGCCAACATGGTGAAGCCCCGTCTCTACTAAAATATACAACAACTAGCCAGGCATGGTGGCACACACCTGTAATCCCAGTACTCCACAGGCTGAGGCAGGAGAATCACTTGGAACCCGGGAGACGGAGGTTGCAGTGAGCCGAGAGTGTGCCACTGCACTCCAGCCTTGGTGATAGAGCGAGACCTTGTCTCAAAAATAAAAATAAATAAAAAATAAAGAACATTATTATCATCCAACAAGAAACTCTAGATCTATAAACCATCACCTCCCAATCCTCACATCCCCTCCCCCCGGGCCCTGGTAACCACCAATCTCTGTTCTGTTTCTATGGATTTGTCTATTCTGGGCATTTCATGGAAATGGAATCTACACCATGTGGCCTCTTGTGTCTGGTTTCTTCCTGAGCATCACATTGTCAAGGTTCAACCACATTGTAGCATGTGTCAGAGTTTCATTCTTTTTTATGGTCCAATAATATTTTATGTTATGTATAAACTATATTTTATTTATTCATCAGTTGATAAGCATTTGGATTATTTCCTCTCTGGGCTTATTATGAGTGAAGCTGCTATGAACATTGCACGCAAGTTTTTTTTTGTTTTGTTTTGTTTTGTTTTGTTTTGCGGTGAAGTCTCGCTCTTATCCCTCAGGCTGGAGTGCAGTGGTGTAATCTCGGCTCACTGCAACTTCCACCTCCTGGGTTCAAGCGATTCTCCTGCCTCAGCCTCCTGAGTAGCTGGAATTACAGGCACCTGCTACCACACCCAGCTAATTTTTGTAATTTTTAGTAGAGACGGGGTTTCACCATGTTGGCCAGGCTGGTCTCAAACTCCTGACCTCAGGTGATCTGCCCGCCTCAGCCTCCCAAAGTGCTGGGATTACAGGCGTGAGCTACCGCACCCGGCCTTGCACGCAAGTTCTTGTTTCTATTTTTATTTTTTGAGGCAGGGTCTCCATCTTTCACCCAGGCTGGAGTGCAGTGGTGCGGTCTTGGCTCACTGCAGCCTTGACCTCCTGGGCTCAAGCTATCCTCCCACCTGAGCCTCCTGAGTAGCTTGGACGACAAGTGCACACCACCACACCCAGTTAATTAAAAAACATTTTTTTTGGCTGGGCGCGGTGGCTCACGCCTGTAATCCCAGCACTTTGGGAGGCCGAGGTGGGCGGATCACAAGGTCAGGAGATCGAGACCATCCTGGCTAACATGGTGAAACCCCGTCTCTACTAAAAACACATAAAAAATTAGCCAGGCGTGGTGGTGGGTGCCTGTAGTCCCAGCTACTCAGGAGGTTGAGGCAGGAGAATGGCATGAACCCAGGAGGCGGAGCTTGCAGTGAGCTGAGATCGGACCACTGCACTCCAGCCTGGGTGATAGAGCGAGACTGTCTCAAAAAAAAACATTTATTTTTTTTTTCCCCACAGACAAGGTATCACTGTGTTGCCCAGACTGGTCTCAAACTCATGGGCTCAAGCAGTTCTCCCTTCTTGGCCTCCCAAAGTGTTGGGATTTCAGGAGTGAGCCTCCGCACTGGGCCCTGCACCAACAAGTTCTTATGTGGACATATGTTTTCTTTTTTTTTATGGAGACAGGGTCTCACTGTTGCCCAGGGTGCAGTGCAGTGGCGAGATCTCAGTTCACTGCAACCTCCGCCTCCACGGGTTTAAGCAATTCTCCTGCCTCAGCCTCCTGAGTAGCTGGAATTATAGCCGCCCACCATCACGCTTGGCTAATTTTTGTATTTTTAATAGAGACGGGGTTTCCCCATGTTGGCCAGGCTGGTTTCAAACTCCTGACCTCAGTTAATCCACCCGCCTCGGCCTGCCAAAGTGCTGGGATTACAGACGTGAGCCACCGTGCCAGCCCAAACGGCTTTTTCCATTCTTCCCAGCAATAGGTGACCCTCTGTTGCCCCACATCTTCTCCAGTGATTAGCATCAACCGGGATTTATTTATTTACTGGAGACAAGGTCTTGCTCGGTTGCCCAGGATGAAGTGTAGTGGCGAGATCATGGCTCACTGCAACCTCCACCTCCCGGGCACAAGCAATCTTCCCATCCCAGCCTCCCTAACAACCACCACACCCAGCTAATTTTTGTAGCAATAAGGGTCTCTGGTTGGTCTCGAATGCCTGGGTTCAAGCGATCTTCCTGCCTCAGCCTCCCAAAGTGCTGAGATTACAGGCATGAGCCACTGTGCCTGGCCAGTTTTTTTTCTAAAGCTATTTTGATAGGTGCATACTGGTGTTTCACTGCGGTTTTAATTTGCATTTCCCTAACAGCTAATGGTGTTTGAGCATCTTTCGTGTGCTCATTAGCCATCATATATATTCCTTTCTGTTTGTTTGTTCTGTTACTTGCCACTGACTTGAAGCTCACAAATATATTCTTTGGCAAATTATTGAAATATTTTACCTTTTTTTTTTTTTTGGAGATGGAGTCTTGCTGTGTCGCCCAGGCTGCAATGCAGTGGTATGATCTCGACTCACTGCAACCTCTGCCTCCTGAGTTCAAGCAATTCTCCTGCTTCAGGCTCCCAAGTAGCTGGGACTACAGGCATGCACCACCACACCCGGCTAATTTTTGTATTTTTTAGTAGAGATAGGGTTTCACCATATTGATCAGGCTGGTCTTGAACTCCTGACCTCAAGTCATCCACCCTCCTCAGCCTCCCAAAGTGCTGGGATTACAGGCGTGAGCCACCGCGCCCGGCCATATTTTTCCTCTTTTGAATTGGATTGTTTTCTTATCATTGCGATTTGAGAGTTCTTTATATGATCTGAGCACAGATCCTTGATCAGATACTTGTTTTGCAAATATTTTCTCCCGATCAATGGCTTGTCTTTCCATTTTCTTATCAGAGTTTTCTCAGAGTATGTTTTATTATTATTATTATTATTATTATTATTATTATTGAGATGAAGTCTCACTGTGTCGACTAGGCTGGAGCGTAGTGGTGCCATCTTGGCTCACTGCAACCTCTGCCTCCTGGATTCAAGCGATTCTCCTGCCTCAACCTCCCGAGTAGCTGGGATTACAAGTGCGTGCCACCATGCCTGGCTAATTTTTGTATTTTTAGTAGAGATGGGGTTTTACCATGTTGGCCAGGCTGGTCTCAAACTCCTGACCTCAGGTGATCCACCCGCCTCGGCCTCCCAAAGTACTGAGATTACAGGCGTGAGCCACTGCACCCAGCCTGGATTTTGCTTGTTTTTCTTTCTCATTGTTCCATCTTGGAACTTTAAACAAATAACTTTCTGGGTTTTTTTTTTTTTTTTTTTTTTTAACAGTTCCATAGTATTTCAAGACACAGGATATACAATAGTTCTTGCTTAACCAGTTTCCTACTGATTGATATTAATGTTCAATCTTTTGCCTGTGTATACAATGTAAATTTTATGCACAATGTCTTGTACATGCAGTACTTGGCATTGAATACATTTATCTCTAGGACAAATATCTGGACATAGAATTGCTTGGTCAGAGTCGGTACATTTGTAATTTTGATACATAATGGCTACATTTCCCTCTATAGAAATTGTGGAAACTTGTTCTCCAAGCCAGGCGGGGTGGTTCAAGCCTGTAATCCCAGCACTTTTGGGAGGTCGAGGCAGGCGGATCACTTGAGGTCAGGAGTAGGAGACCAGCCTGGCCTACATGACCCCATATCTACTAAAAATACAAAAATTAGCTGGGCATGGTGGCTCACACCCGTGGTCCCAACTACTCGGGAGGCTGAGGCATGAGAATCGCTTGAACTGGGGAGGCAGAGGTTGCAGTGAGCCAAGATCGCACCAATGCACTCCAGCCTGGGCAACAGGGCGAGACCCTGTCTCAAAATAAAATGAAAAAAGAATTATTTGCAGTTGGGCACAGTGGCTCATGCCTGTAATCCCAGCACTTTGGGAGGCCAAGGCAAGTGGATAGCTTAAGCCCAGGAGTTCAAGACCAGCCTGGGCAACATGGCAAAATCCTATCTCTACAAAAAAATAAAAATAAAATTAGCCAGGTGTGGTGGTGCATGCCTGTAGTCCCAGCTACTTGGGAGGCTGAGGTGGGAGAATCACCTGAGCCTAGAAGGTTGAGGCTGCAGTGAGCCATGATTATGCCATAACACTCCAGCTTGGGGAAGACAGTGAGACCCTGACTCAGAAAAAAAAAAAAAACAACTTGAGCCGGGCATGGTGGCGTGTACCTGGAATCCCAGCTACTTAGGAGTCTCAAAGAGAGAGAGAGGGAGAGAGAGAGAATTATTTGCACACATTAGGTGGCTATTACTTAGAAAATAACATGTGGCCAGGTGCAGTGGTTCGTACCTATTATCCCAACACTCTGGGAGGCCGAAGTGGGAGGATTGCTTGAGCCCAGGATTTCAAGATCAGCCTGGGCAACATAGTGAGACCCTGTCTCTATTAAAAAAAAATTTTTTTTTAAGGAAAAAAAACAGAATAGTCCAGGCGCAGTGGCTCATGCCTGTAATCCCAGCACTTTGGGAGGCTGAGGCAGGTGGATCACCTGAGGTCAGGAGTTCGAGACCAGCCTGACTAACATGGAGAAACCCCATCTCTACTAAAAATACAAAATTAGCTGGGCGTGGTGGCGGGTGCCTGTAATCCCAGCTACTCAGGAGGCTGAGGCAGGAGAATCACTTGAACCCTGGAGGTGGAGGTTACAGTGAGCCGAGATCACGCCATTGCACTCCAGCCTGGGCAACAACAGTGAAACTCCATATCAAAAAAAGAGAAAAAAAGAAAAGAAAAAAAACAGAATAGAAGAAAATACCGAGTGTGGCAAGGATGTTGAGAAAATGGAACTCTTGTGCACTGTTGGTGAGCATGTAGAATGGTACAGCTGCTATGGAAAACAGTTTAGCAGTTCCTCAAAAAATTAAACCTAGAATTACCATATAAACTCAGCAGTTCCACTTCTGGGAATATGCCCAAAAGAGCTAAACTTTAGGTGGGGGGACTGTAACAGATATTTGTACACCAATGTTCATAGCCACATTATTTGCAATTACCAAAAGCTGAAACTATCCAAATGTCCGTTGATTAATGAATGGATAAACAAATTATGCTATACTCATACAATGGAATATTATTCAGCCTTAAAAAGGAAGGAAATTCGACTGAGTGTGGTGGCTCATGCCTGTAATCCCAGCACTCTGGTAGGCCAAGGCAGGCGGATCACCTGAGGTCAGGAGTTCAAGACCGGCCTGGCCAACATGGTAAAACCCTCTCTCTACTAAAAATACAAAAATTAGCTGGGCCTGGTGGTGCACACCTGTAGTCCCAGCTACTCGGGAAGCTGAGGCATGAGAATCGCTGGAACCCAGGAGACGGAGGTTGCAGTGAGCCGAGATTGCACCACTGCACTCCAGCCTGGTCGACACAGCCAGACTGTCTCAAACAAACAAACAAACAAACAAAAAACAAACAAAAGGCCAGGCACGGTGGCTCGTGCCTGTAATCCCAGCACTTTGGGAGGCTGAGGCAGGCAGATCACAAGGTCAAGAGATCGAGGTCATCCTTACCAACATGGTGAAACCCCGTCCCTACTAAAAATACAAAAATTAGCAGGGCATGGTAGCGCGCACCTGTAATCCCAGCTACTTGAGAGTCTGAGGCAGGAGAATTGCTTGAACCCAGGAGGTGGAGGTTACAGTGAGCTGAGATCGCACCATTGCACTCCAGCCTGGGAACAGAGCAAGACTCCATCTCAAACAAACAAACAAACAAACAAAAACACCACACATAGGAATAACTAAACTAGGGAGCAGCCACTTCCTCTAGGGCTAAAGCCAAACTCCCGAGGAAGACAAAAATTGGGAAGAAGGACTTGCCTGCCCAAGCTGCTCCCCACCCAAGATTAGAGTTTCACTGTAGAGGTATGGCCATGGCCCACTGGGTGACTGAGAAGTTCATTGAGGTGCAACCAGCCACTGAAATTTGCTAGGGGGAGGGGTAAACGTCACTGGGTGTCCAGTGCAGGGCTGGTCCCTGTCCATCACAACATCCCGCTGAGAGGGGCCGGTGAGAATGAGGAAGAGAAGCCCGTAAGAATCAGGAAGAGCCCTATCCTCATTCAGTGTTCCTCCAGCGCCCTCTGCTGACAAGGCTTAACACTGAGCTAGCTGGCAGAGGAGAAATGTTTACAGGGTCCAGCTCCAATATCACAAACCGGGAGAGAGGCCTGAAGTTGGAGCCACCAGCCTGTAAACTGATAACTGGTACAGGGTGGTTGTTAGAATGAAAGCCAGTGAATGGATTGGATGTGGTGGCTTATGCCTGTAATCCTAGCACTTTGGGAGGCCAAGGCAGGAGGATGGCTAGAGGCCAGGAACTCCAGACCAGCCTGGGCACCGCAGTGAGACCCCATCTCTACAAAAATTTTAAAAAATTAGCTGGGCGCAGGCCAGGTGTGGTGGCTCATGCTTGTCATCCCAGCACTTTGGAAGGCCAAGGCGGGTGGATCACCTGAGGTCAGGAGTTTGAGCCCAACCAGGCCAACATGGCAAAACCCCATCTCTACTAAAAATACAAAAATTAGCCAGGCATGGTGGCACACTTCTAGTCCCAGCTACTTGGGAGGCTGAGGCAGGAGAATTGCTTGAACCCAGGAGGCCGAGATTGCAGTGAGCCAAGATAGAGCCACTGAACTCTCCAGCCTGGGCAGCAGAGTGAGACTCCATCTCAAAAAAAAAAAAAAAAAAAAAAGCTGGGTGCATGTGGTCTAGCTACTCCAGAGGCTGAGATGGGAGGATCACTTGAGCCTGGGAGTTGGAGGCTGAAGCTGAAGTAAGCTGTGATTGCAACAGTGTACTGCAGCCCAAGTCACAGAGCGGAATCCTGTTTCAAAAGAAATCCTGTCTCAAAAAGAATTAAATGCAATGAATACTAACAGAAGGTAATTGTGAACGTAATTGTTTCCTCTTCTGAACAGCCTGTGGTCTCCTGAAATTCAAAACCGTGAACTGGCTCCTTGATGAGGTCCCTTTCCACTAGGTAACATTCTGTGGCTCCCCACAGAAATAAAGAGGTGAACCTCGATCGGGTGTGGTGGCTCACGCCTGTAATCCCAGCACTTTGGGAGGCCAAGGCAGGCAGCTCATCAGAGGTCAGGAGTTCAAGACCAGCCTGGCTAATATGGTGAAATCTGGTCTCTACTAAAAATACCAAAAATTAGCCAGGCGTGGTGGCGAATGCCTGTAATCCCAGCTGCTGGGGAGGCTGAGGCAGGAGAGGCTGAGGCAGGAGAAACGCTTGAAACCGGGAGGTGGAGGTTGTAGTGAGCCGAGATCGTGCCATTGCACTCCAGCTTGGGCAACAAGCAGGAAACTCCGTCTCGGGAAAAAAAAAAAAAAAAAAGGTGACCCTCAAAAGTGGGCAGTGAAAAGTAAAAAGAACAGAGATTTTTTATGTCCAGACACCTGGGTTCAATTCCAGCTTCCTCCAGGTAGTAAAGCAGTGCCTGCTGGACATGGTGCCTGTGATCCCAGCACCTTGGGAGGCTGAGGCAGGAGGATTGCTTGAGCCCAAGAGTTCAAGACCAGCCTGGGCAACACAGTGGAACCCTATGTCTACTAAAAATAAAAATAATAAATTAGCCAGGTGTGGTTGCGTGCACCTGTGGTCTCAGCTACTCGGAAGGCTCTTAAGCCTGGGATTTCGAGGCTGCAGTGAGCTGTGATCACACCACTGCACTCCAGGCTGGACGACAGAGCAAGATTTGATCCCAAAATAAATAAATAAGTAAAGCAATTCTGGCTGTACTAATAGGTCAGCCTCAGAATTTCAGTGGCTGAACCCAAGTTTGTTTCTTGTTCCTATAAACTCTAGTTGGTGTAGGAAGGGTGGAAGGAAGCGGCGGGGAAATCCATGCTTTCCCAGACATTTGGTTCCTTCCGTCTTATGGCTCTGCCATCCCCAGGAGTCCCAGATTCTCCTCTGGAGTCTCTGTATCCAGGAGCAGAGAGAGTGGGGAGTCACATGGTGTGCGTTTATGGGCCAGGCCTGGAAATAGCCACACATCACATCACCACCACCTACACTTCCTTGGCCAGACCCAGTCTCTTGGCCCCACACGTAGCAGCAGGGGAGAAGAGAAAAGGTCATCATGCCATATTCCCAGCAGAAAACTGAAATGGGGTTGGGTGGACGGCTCGCCAGTCTCTGCCCTGCACCACTTTCCTAGCACTGTCCCCTTGGACGAGCGACATGGTTTCTGTGAGGCTCAGTTTCCAGCTCTGAAAATGAGGTTAAGCAACCCTGCCTTCTCCGCCAGCTGTAAGGAATCAGTGTGATAAAATACGTGGTAAATTGCTCAATAAATGCTGTCAGGCTGGGTGCGATGGCTCACACCTGTAATCCCAGTACTTTGGGAGGCCGAGGGGGGTGGGGGACAGATCAACTGAGGTCAGGAGTTCGAGACCAGCCTGGCCAACATGGGGAGACCTCGTCTCTACTAAAAATACAAAATTAGCCAGGTGTGGTGGTGGGTGCTTGTAATCCCAGCTACTCGAGAGGCTGAGGCAGGAGAATCGCTTGAGCCTGGGAGACGGAGGTTGCAGTGAGCCAAGATCGCACCACTGCACTCCAGCCTGGACGGCAGAGTAAGACTCTGCCCGAAAAAAAAAAAAAAGGCAAATTGCTCAATAAATGCTGTTGTGATTATTCTGATGATATCCTCCCTCTTCAGCCCTCCCGCACCCAAATAATCTGCTCGATTTCTCCCAACAGGCACGACCTGGATGATCGAGATCATCTGCTTAATCCTGAAGGACGGGGATCCGTCCTGGATCCGCTCCGTGCCCATCTGGGAGCGGGCACCCTGGTGTGAGACCATCGTGGGTGCCTTCAGCCTCCCGGACCAGTACAGCCCTCGCCTCATGAGCTCCCATCTTCCCATCCAGATTTTCACCAAGGCCTTCTTCAGCTCCAAGGCCAAGGTTGGGAGGAGGGGTGTATGTCAGTTGGGAGGGGCTGCATGGGTGTGTGGGGTGACAGGGAGACGGAGCATAACACATTGATTCATTCAGCACCTATTTGTTAAGCACCTACTATGTGCCTGTCTCTGCTCTAGTGCAGTGGTCAATATACACACAGAAATGCCTAGCACAGTGATCAATATACACACAGAAATGCCTGCCCTTTGGCAGGGAGTGATGGCTCACACCTGTAGTCCCAGCACTTTGGGAGGCTGAGGCAGGAGGATCACTTTGGGCCAGGAGTTTGAGACCAACTTGGGCAACATAGTGAGACCACATCACTACAAGAAATTTTAAAAATCAGTCAGGCATGGTGGCACACCCTTGTAGTCCCAGCTACTTGGGATGCTGAGGAGGGAGGATCACTTGAGCCCAGGAGGTCAAGGCTGCACTAAGCTGAGATCACATTACTGTACTCCAGCCTAAAAAAAAAAAAAAAAAGCCGGTGCTGGCGCGGTGGCTCACGCCTGTAATCCAAGCACTTTGGGAGGTAGAGGCAGGCAGACCACCTGAGGCCAGGAGTTCAATACCAGCCTGGCCAACATGGTGAAACCCTGTCTCTACTAAAAATACAAAATTACCTGGGCGTGGTGGCGCACGCCTGCAATCCCAGCTACTGGGGAGAATCACTTGAACCTGGGAGGCGGAAGTTGCGGTGAGCTGAGATTGCACCATTGCACTCCAGCCTAGGCAACGGGAGTGAAACTCTGTCTCAAAAAATATATATATATATAAAATATTACATGTCATAATATAATAGTATTACAATATACTTTATATTTAATATTTGTATATTTAATATTTATATAATATATTTAATATATAATATATAAGAATGTAATACAATATAATATATAAAATGTCTGATGGGATAAATTTACACTGCGGGGAGAGGGCTGGAGATAGAGTTAGGGGTGAGTGTGGGGCTGCAATTATAAAAGGAGGTCAAGGGGGCGCCCAGTGAGTAAAAACCCGGGAGGCGATGGTAGGAGCCACAGAGGTTTCCAGAGGAGGAACATTTCAGGCAAGAGGGAAAAGCAGGTGCAAAGGTCCGGAGGTGGGTGTATCTGAGGTGCAAGAAGGAGATCGGTGTGGTCGGAGCCAAGTGAGCAAGTGGGGAGAGGAGTGGAGTTGAGGTCGAGGTCGGGGGCAACAGGGGCCAAAATGTGCAGGGCCGCGTGGGCCCAGCGAGGACTTGAGCTGTGACCGAGTGACGCGGCAGCGCAGCAGGGATCGGAACGGAGGAGGAGCCCGAGCGGGCTTAGGCTTCACCGGCGCCCTCTGGCGGCCAGATGGGGACCAACTGTTGAGAGAGCAGAAGCCGGGAAGCCAGAGAGGCGGCGCTGGCCGGGGTCCAGGGGAGGGGAAGGTGGCTGGACCAGGGTGGTGGTCACGGAGATATTTTGAAGGCGAGACCGGGAGGATTTGCTGACAGACTGGATGTGGGTGTGAGAGAAAGGGATGAGTCAAGGGTGACTCCAAGGTTTCGGCGGAAGCAACTGTCAGGATTGGGCAACTGGGAAGGGGAGGAGGGAGGGGAGCAGGCGGCGGGGGGAGACACGGGCTCTGCTGCGGCCCATCCCACGTCCAGCGGAGGCTGCCGGTGGGCACAGAAATGCACCCATCAGGATCTCAGGGGAGAGACCTCAGCTGACACGTCCATTTGCAATTCCGTGGCACATATATTCTGTAATTAATCGAAACCCCAGGACTGGGTGATATGGCCAAGGAATTGAGCTTGGTCAGAGCAGAGAAGGGGACTGCAATCGGGAAGTCCCCAAGACCACCCTCAGGCTCAACAACTTAGCAAAACTCATAGTGTTCAGCAAAGCTGCTGGACTCCCTGGTTATAGTCAATTACAATGAAAGCAAACTTGGAAATCAGGCAAGGGGGCTGGGCGCGGTAGCTCACGCCTGAAATCCCAGCACTTTCAGAGGCCAAGGTGGGCAGTTGATTGAGCCCAGGAGTCCAAGACCAGCTGGACAACTTAGTAACACCCATCTCTACAAAAAAAAATTAAGAATTAGTTACTTGGAGTGGCATGCACCTGTAGTCCCAACTACTTGGGAGGCTGAGGTGGGAGAATCACCTGAGCCTGGGAATTTGAGGCTGCAGTGAGCCATGATTGTGCCACAGGCACTCCAGCCTCAAGGACAGAACAAGACCCTGTTTCTTTCGTGTTTTTTTTTTTGAGACGGAGTTTCCCTCTTCTTGCCCAGGCTGGAGTGCAATGGCACGATCTCGGCTCACTGCAACCTCTGCCTCCAGGGTTCAAGCAATTCTCCTGCCTCAGCCTCCCAAATAGCTGGGATTACAGGCACCCACCACCATGCCCACCCACAGCGCCTGGCTGACAAGACCTTGTTTCTAAAAAATAAGACTAGGCTGGGCACGGTGGCTCATGCCTGTAATCCCAGCACTTTCAGAGGCCGAGGCGGATGGATCACTTGAGGTCAGGAGTTCAAGACCAGCCTAGCCAACATGGCGAAAACCCGAATCTACTAAAAATACAAAAATTAGCCAGGCGTGGTGGCAGCCACCTGTAGTCCCAGGTACTTGGGAGGTTGAGACAGGAGAATCACTTGAACCTGGGAGGCAGAGGTTGCAGTAAGCTGAGATCGTGCCACTGCACTCCAGCCTGGGAGACAAAGCGAGACTCCATCTAAGCAAACAAACAAAAAATTCCAAGGCATTAGGAAGTATCTCAGGACCTAGGGCCAAGGGCCAGGCCTTTCTCTGGGCAGAAAGGAATCCTCTATGGCACAGGAATCAGGAGGGAGCCCTGGAGAGCCCCAACGTCATTACAAGGCCTCACACCAGAAGCCACGTTTCTCTAAGTCTGTTTTCATTTAGTTTTTGGTGGATCAGGGGGTGTTTTTTTGTTTTTTTGTTTTTGTTTTTTTTGTTTTTGGTTTGTTTGTTTTTGAGGCAGGGTCTTGTTCTGTCATGTAGGCTGAAATGCAGTGGCATGATCACAGCTCACTGCAGCCTCGACCTCCTGGGCTCGAGTGATCCTCCTGCCTTACCCTCCCGAGTAGCTGGGACCACGGGCACGCACCACCACACTCAGCTAATTTTTGTATTCTTTGTAGAATGGGGGTCTCGTTATGTTGTCCAGGCTGATCTCGAACTCCTGGGGTCAAGTGATCCTCCTGCCTCGGCCTCCCAAAGTGCTGGGATTACAGACGTGAGCCACCGCGGCTGGCCAAGTGTTCTTTCTCAGCCTCCTTCCCTTCATGCCTTCGTCATCCCCTCAAGCAATTTCTACAGCCTCCTGTGTGTGGGGCTCTGGGTTAAGGCTCTAGGAATGAGTAAGACCCCGCCTGTCCTCAAGGGGTTCCTCACCCTGTGAGTAACCAACACGGTAAAAGCCCATCTGTATTAAAAATACAAAAATTATCCAGGTGTGGTGGCACACTCCTGTAATCCCAGCTACTCAGGAGGCTGAGGCAGGAGAATCGCCTGAACCCAGGAGCCAGAGGTTGCAATGAGCTGAGATGGCACCACTGCACTCCAGCCTGGGCAAAACAGAGTCAGACTCTGTATCAAAAAAAAAAAAAAAAAAAAAAAGGCCGGGCGCCGTGGCTCACGCCTGTAATCCCAGCACTTTGGGAGGCCGAGACGGGCAGATCACCGGGTCAGGAGATTGAGACCATCCTGGCCAACACAGTGAAACCCCGTCTCTCCTAAAAATACAAAAAATTAGCTGGGTGTGGTGGCGGGCACCTGTAGTCCCAGCTATTCCGGAGGCTGAGGCAGGAGAATGGCCTGAACCCAGGAGGCGGAGCTTGCAGTGAGCCCAGATCGTGCCACTGTACTCCAGCCTGGGCGACAGAGCAAAACTTCATCTCAAAAAAAAAAAAAAAAAAAAAATTCTGCCCTTAGTCCTTCCTGCTTCAGGGTCAGAAGAGAGGGGTCTCCAGGGCAGGAGGCCTTAGGGACTGGGGTCCTGCCTGCGTCTGACGCCTTCTCCCCTCTCACCATCCGCACGCAGGTGATCTACATGGGCCGCAACCCCCGGGACGTCGTGGTCTCCCTCTATCATTACTCCAAGATTGCCGGGCAGTTAAAGGATCCGGGCACGCCCGACCAGTTCCTGAGGGACTTCCTCAAAGGCGAAGGTGAGGACAGGGCAAAGCCAGGCAGGAGGGGTGGGGAGGAGCCCCAGAGGACCCTGATGGGCAGAGGAGGGACAGAGGAGGGGTAAGAAAGGGAGAGAGGCAGAGACACAGGGCATCAAAAGGAGCAATGGAGACAGAGAGCAGGCAACCAAGAGAAGAAGAGACGGAGGGAGAGAGACCAAGAGACCGAGAGATGCAGGACAAGCAAGGGACAGAGGAGACAGAGACAGAAAGACACTCAGATACAGAAAGACTGAGAGAGACGGCAACAAAAAAGAGACAGGGGCCAGCACAGTGGCTCACGCCTGTAATGCCGCACTTTGGCAGACCAAGGCAGGCAGATCACTTGCACTCAGGAGTTCAAGACCAGCCTGGCCAATGTGGTGAAACCCCATTTCTATTAAAAATACAAAAATTAGTCAAGCATTGTGGCATACGCCTGTAATTCCAGCTACTCAGGAGGCTGAGGTGGGAGGATCACTTGAGCCCATGGGGGAGGTGGCAGTGAGCAGAGATCGAGCTATTGCATGCTCTTGCACTGCAGCCTGGGCAACAGAGTGAGACCCTGTCTCAAAAAAATTAAATTAATAAATAAGTAAAAAATAAAAAATAGGCTGGGCGCGGTGGCTCATGCCTGTAATCCCAGCACTTTGGGATGCCGAGGTGGGCGGATCACAAGGTCAGGAGATCGAGACCATCCTGGCTAACACGGTGAAACCATCTCTACTAAAAATACAAAAAATTAGCCGGGTGTGGCAGGCACCTGTAGTCCCAGCTACTCGGGAGGCTGAGGTAGGAGAATGGCGTGAACCCGGGAGGCGGAGCTTGCAGTGAGCCGAGATGGTGCCACTGCACTCCAGCCTGGGCGACAAAGCGAGACTCCATCTCAAAATAAATATATAAATAAATAAAAATTTAAAAATAAAAAGAGGTAAGGAAATAAATGCAGAAAGAGAGATAGAGTCAGAGAGAGACAAGGAGAGACAAGGAAACAGGAGGACACAGGCCCCAGGTACTAAGACAGGCAGCGCCCTTTGGCCACGTGTTCCTTTATCTGCTGCTGTCAGAGACCCTGGCTTTGGAGGGAAATCCAGGTGTGTGGAGGGGGACTGGATGGACAGATGGACAAGAGCACCCCAAGACGGGCAACCAGGGGAGAAGCAGGTTGGAAGAGCCCCCGAACTTGATGGAGATGTGGGGGCTCTGGGGGCTGGACCTGGGGGTTTGTGGGGCACAGCTAGTTAGACCCATGAGCCCCAGTGGGGCTGGGGGGACCCTGTCACTTGGCCCTCACCCAACTTGTCCCTCTGCCCACAGTGCAGTTTGGCTCCTGGTTCGACCACATTAAGGGCTGGCTTCGGATGCAGGGCAAAGATAACTTCCTATTTATCACCTACGAGGAGCTGCAACAGGTGAGTCCCCACCTCCGCCAGGTGCAGCATCCCCCACCTGATGCCCTCTGCTCACACCCCACTCTCTCCCCTTCTCGAGGGTCTCAGGACCCCTCCGCTTCCCCATGCAATGCGCCAGCCTCTGAGGATACTGCAGGAACAGAACAGAGGCCCTGAGCCTGTGAGCAAGGACCACAGACAAAATCCCTAAACCACACAGCGAGCTAGCGGGGCAGAGGAGCTAAGGAGCAAAGGCAAGTGGGAAGGAAGACAAGGAATGGGCAGGGGCGAGATTTAACACAGGAGGGTTGGCCGGATGCAGTGGCTCACACCTGTAATCCCAATGCTTTGAGAACCTGAGGCGGGCGGACCCCTTGAGCCCAAGAGGTTGAGGCCACCATGAGCTATGATGGTGCCACTGTACAGCCTGGGCAACACCTCAAAACCCTGTCTCAAAAGAGAGAGAGAGGGCCAGGTGTGGTAGCTCACACCTGTAATCCCAGCACTTTGGGAGCCCAAGGCAGGTGGATCACTTGAGGTTAGGAGTTCGAGACCAGCCTGGCCAACATGGTGAAACCACATCTCTACTAAAAATACAAAAATTAGCTGGGCACAGTGGCACATGCCTGTAGTCCCGGCTACTCAGGAGGCTGAGGCAGGAGAATGACTTGAACCCAGAAGGTGGAGGTTGTGGTGAGCTGAGATTGCACCACTGCACTCCAGCCTGGGCGACAGAGCAAGACCTTGTTCCAAAAAATAGAAAGAAAAAAGATTGAACCACATGAAATGCCTGTATTCAACCAATCTTTATTTATTTGTATTTATTTAATTTAATTAATTTATTTAGTTTTGAGACAGAGTTTCGCTCTTGTTGCCCCGCCAACCAGTGTTTATCTTAAGACGGTAATTTTGGTTGGACATGGTGGCTCACGCCTGTAATCCTAGCACTTTGGGAGGCCAAGGTGGGCAGATCACCTGAGCTCAGGAGTTCGAGACCAGCCTGGCCAACATGGTGAAACCCTATCTCTACTAAAAAAACAAAAAAACTAGCCGGCCATGGTGCAGGCGCCTGTAGTCCCAGCTACTCGGGAGGCAGAGGCAGGAGAATCGCTTGAACCTGGGAGCTGGAGGTTGCAGTGAGCCGAGATCGCACCATTGCATTCTAGCTGGGTTATAGAGCAAGACTCTGTCTCCAGAAAAAAAAAAAAAAAAAAAAGGTAATTTTATATGGTTTTCCCAAATGTTGTTATTATCCCTATTTTATCGATGAGGAAACTGGAGGTTTGTAATTTCAGAGAGGGTTGATAACTTGCCCAAGGCATATGGCTCTTGCCTGCAGACTCCGTGGTTATTTTTTCCCACCCTGGTAACTTTCTTTTAATGGAAAGCTCCAGAAAAGGTGTTGGTACTACTCCTCCCCCTCTTTTCCAGCAAGCTTTCTTCTCCAAACCCAGAACTGGGCCACAGAGCCTAACAGCTTCTGGGCTGCCCCTGGGTGTGAGGCGCCGCCTACATGTTAAAATTTCTGGGACACGTCAGTGGTTCAAGAAGATAAAGAGATGGAAGGTTATGAAACCAGGAATGACCTGGAAAATAGGAGCCATGGGGTTGGCGGAGCTGACCAGAGGGCTGACCGTGCTGGGCGCTACGTATCAAAAGGCAGCAATGGCCGGGCGCAGTGGCTCACGCCTGTAATCCCAGCACTTTGGGAGGCCGAGGCAGCTAGATCACTTGAGGTCAGGAGTTTGAGATCAACCTGGCCAACGTGGTGAAACCCTGTCTCTACTAAAAATACAAAAATTAGCCGGGCATGGTGGCACATGCCTATAATCCCAGCTACTTTGGAGGCTGAGGCAGGAGAATCACTGGAACCCATGAGGTGGAGGTTGCAGTGAGCTGAGATAGCACCACTGCACTCCAGCCTGGGCGACAGAGCGAGACAGTCTCATTGTAATCCCAGCACTTTGGGAGGCCGAGGTTGGCAGATCACCTGAGCTCGGGAGTTCGAGACTACCCTGACCAACATGGAGAAACCCTGTCTCTACTAAAAATACAGAATTAGCCAGGCGTGGTGGTGCATGCCTGCAATCTCAGCTACTCAAGAGGCTGAGGCAGGATAATCGCTTGAACCCGGGAGGCAGAGGTTGCAGTGAGCCGAGATTGCACCATTGCACCTGGACAAAAGGGTGAAGCTCATCCAAAAACAGGCGGTAGCAGTGTGGCTCCAAGCCTGTAATCCCAGCACTTTGCTGGGAGGCCCGGTGAAGGCAGGATCTGAGGTCAGGAGATCGGAAGGACCATCCACAGCCATGCAGTGAAACCCGTCCTCTTCATCACCATAGAAAATTAAGCGGCGGGCGGGCGGTGAGGGGGTGGTGGGCACTTGCCTCTTAGTCCCAGCTACTTGGGAGGCTGAGGCAGGCAGGAGGCCAGTGAACCAGGGCTTGCAGTGGGCGGGTGGCGCCACTGCACTCCAGCCTGGGGCACCAGGCAAGACTCCAGTCTAAAAAGCAGAGGGGCAAAGGGGAGGACTAAGGGCTCCAGGAACCTGAGCTCCTCTCTGGCTGTGTGACCTTGGACAAGTGTCTCTCCCTCTCTGGGCCTCTCTTTACCAATTGAGATAATGACATTTCCCTTGCAAAGCTGATGGTGGGATCGGCACAAATGTATGGGGGGCTTGGATCAGAGCTTGGTACATAGTAGACACTCAGTAAGGAAGGTGATATTTGAGCTGCAGCCATGGCAGTGGCCCTTCTGGAAGCCCCGTGCCAAGGCCTGGAGGGAGGAATGTGTAGGGAATGGTGAGTCTCAGAAGGAGAAGGTGGGACAGGTATTGGAAGAGCTGAGACCACATCTGTTCTTTTTTTTTTTTTTTTTTTTGAGATGGAGTCTCGCTCTGCCACCCAGGCTAGAGTACAGTGGTGAGATCTCGGCTCACTGCAACCTCCACCTCCCAGTTCAAATGATTCTCCTGCCTCAGCCTCCCAAGCACCTGGATTACAGGTGCCCGCCACCATGCCCGGCTAACTTTTGTATTGTTAGTAAAGACAGGGTTTCACCATGTTGGCCAGACTGGTCTCCAACTCCCGACCTCAAGTGATCCGCCTGTCTCAGCCTCCCAAAGTGCTGGGATTACAGGCGTGAGCCACTGCACCTGCCCCACTTCTGTGCTTGATAGCTGGGTCTGGGTCTGGGTCTGGGTCTGGGACTCTGTCCCAGGGCACTCGGGAGCCACAGAAGAGTTGGGAGCCAGTGAGGAGCAGGGTCAGTTTGGGTGTGGGGGATGAGCTGGAGGGGGATGAAGACTGGAGGCAGGGAGGTTATGGAGCAGCAGGCTGGGGCATGGGTCCAGGAAGGAGAGGATGAGGCCTGAGCAGTGCTAGGCTACAAGGGCACAGAGGAGGGGACATGGCAAGGGGAGGCAGGTGGGAAGTGACAGGTCTGATGACGGGACAGAGTTTGGGGGTGAGGGGTACCCAGAGAGGGAGACCAGGCTCCTGGGTGGATGGGATCCTGCAGTGGGAGCCTGGGGGAGGAGCAGGTTTGAGATGTAGACCAGCCAATGCCTGTCTCTAACCAAAGGAAGGTGATTCCGGGTAAGGTGATGCTCTGACCTCTGACCCTGCTGTGACCTCTGCCCCAAGCCCACCTATTCCCTCCCACCTAGAGAACCGTCCAAAGACAGAAACTGCAAAAACCCTTAGAGGCAATATAGCCCAACCCCTCAGCTTGGAGCTGGGGAAACTGAGGCAAAGAGGCAGCGTCCCTCAGGCAGCCCTGGGGTAGGACCCAGACGTGCAGACCCCAGGTTCCATGCTCCTTCCTTGGCTGAGTGCCCTCCCTCTGCTGACCCGTCTCCCCTGCCTGCAGGACTTACAGGGCTCCGTGCAGCGCATCTGCGGGTTCCTGGGCCGTCCGCTGGGCAAGGAGGCACTGGGCTCCGTCGTGGCACACTCGACCTTCGGCGCCATGAAGGCCAACACCATGTCCAACTACACACTGCTGCCTCCCAGCCTACTGGACCACCGTCGCGGGGCCTTCCTCCGGAAAGGTGCGGGGGCTTTGGGGTTCGGAGCCCACTAGGCCACTGCCTGGCTGTGTGACCTGGGAGAGTTACTTAACCTCTCTGGGCCTCAGTTTCTCACCCAGCTGTAACATTGGGTGAACAGGGTCACTGTGGCCCCAGGGTTGATCACGCACAGGGCTTAGCACTGGCTCGGCACACGTGCCAGCCACCCGAGGCGTCCCCACCCAGAGAACTCCCAACGAGAGCAAAACGTCCAGGAGTACTGCCAACGCCAGGTCTGCCCGAGAGAGGAGATCTAGAATCTTCACGAATCCTCCTCCACGGCCATGTTCACGGCAGAAATACTCAAACTTTGGGTTACGGGGTGCAGGCGGCAGCGCAGTTGTTTCCTCTTCCTGCTGTAACGAACACCGCAAACTCCATGGCTCAAAACGACACACGTTTACTCTTCTTTTTTTTTTTTTTGAGACGGAGTCTCGCTCTGTTGCCCAGGCGGGCTGGAGGTTGTAGTGGCGCGATCTCGGCTCACTGCGACCTCCGCCTCCCCGGTTCAAGCGATTCTCCTTCCTCAGCCTCCTTGAGTAGCTGGGACTACAGGCACCTGAAACCACATCTGGTTAATTTTTATATTTTTAGTAGAGACGGGGTTTCACCATGTTGGTCAGGATGGTCTCAGTCTCCTGACCTTGTGATCCACCCGTCTCAGCCTCCCAATGTGCTGGGATTACAAGTGTGAGCCACCGCGCCCGGCTTTTTTTTTCTTTTCTTTTTTTTTTTTTTTTTTTTTTTTGAGATGGAGTCTCGCTCTGTCCCCAAGGCTGGAGTGCAGTGGCTCAATCTCAGCTCACTGCAACCTCCACCTACCGGGTTCAAGCGATTCTCCTGCCTCAGCCTCCTGAGCAGCTGGGATTACAGGCATGCGCCACCACACCTGGCTAATTTTTGTATTTTTAGTAGAGACAGGGTTTCTCCATGTTGGCCAGGCTGCTCTTGAACTCCTGACCTCAAGTAATCTGCCCGCTTCAGCTTCCCAAAGTGCTGGGATTACAGGTGTGAGCCACGGTGCTTGGCCCCTGTTTTTTTTTTTAATATGTTTTTAATAAGAACAGGGGTCTTGCTATATTGCCCAGGCTGGTCTCAAAGTCCTGGGCTCAAGCAATCCTCCTGCCTCAGCCTCCCAAAGTGCTGAGATTACAGGTGTGAGCCACCGCGCCTGGCTGCATGTACTTTCTTAACATCTCTGGAGGTCAGGAGTTGGGCTAAGATCTGTCTCGCTGGGCTAAGATCAAGGTGTTAAAAAGGACATATTTCTTCTGAAGGCTCTAGGGGAGAATCTCTTGCCTCACCTTCTCAGTTGTTGACCCACCTGCATTCCGAGGCTCATGGCCTCTTCCTCCATCTGCCAAGCCACCAGAGAAGCATCTTCTTTTTTTTTTTTTTTTGAAACAGAGTCTCTGTCACCCAGGCTGGAGTGCAGTGGTGCAATCTCGGCTCACTGCAACCTCCACCTCCCAGATTCAAGCGATTCTGCTGCCGCAGCAGAATCCCTGAATTCTATCAGCCCCAGGTTTCCAGGTGAGGGGTGATGCCCTGGTGATAGCCCCACAGTGAGAAAACTGAGGCTTGGACTGGGTGCAGTGGTTCATGCCTGTAATCCCAGCACTTTGGGAGGGGGAGGCAGGTGGAGCACCTGAGGTCAGGAGTTTGAGACCAGCCTGGTCAACATGGTTAAACGCCATCTCTACTAAAAATATAAAAATTAGCTGGGTGTGGTGGTGCACGCCTGTAATCCCAGTTACTCGGGAGGCTGAGGCAGGAGAATCACTTGAATAGGAGGTTGCAGTGAGCCGTGATCACACCACTGTACTCCAGCCTGGGCGACAGAGCGAGACTCCATCTCAAAAAGAAAAAAAAAAAAAGAAAACTGAGGGTTGGAGGGTTCCTGAGGCTTGCTTGCTGCGCCAGTCAGCAAATTGGTTGCAAGCCCTGAGCACAGTGCCTGCAGAAGGGGGTCCCTTCCATGTCCCAGCAGTAATGGCTGCAGCACGGAGTGTTGTGGGGGCATTGAGACAGGAGGACTTGTTCTAGCAGGGGAGGTTTGGGACTGGTCGCAGAGGAGGTGACACAAGCTGTAAGGTGGGCAGGAATTCGGGGTTGGAGACAGAGGTTCTAGGCAGAGACTTAAAGGGTCCGGGATAAAGGGGAGGACTGACAGGAAGCCTGCAGTAGCAGAGGCAGTGAGGGCGGAGGTGAGAACGGTGCCAGGTGACAGGCCAAGACTCTGCCACCATAGGACACAAAGGGGGCAATGTGGAGGGTGGGGAGGACGGTGTTTCTGGCAAAGGGAACACCTCGCCAAAGGCCGGGAGGGGTAAAGAGGGTGCTGGAATGTTGGAGGTAGGGGCTCAGTGCTCCCCAGAGGCTCCTCACCCCCTGGTGCGCCCTCCCCTCCAGGGGTCTGCGGCGACTGGAAGAACCACTTCACGGTGGCCCAGAGCGAAGCCTTCGATCGTGTCTACCGCAAGCAGATGCGGGGGATGCCGACCTTCCCCTGGGATGAAGACCCGGAGGAGGACGCCAGCCCGGACCCTGAGCCCAGCCCCAATCCTAAGCCCAAGCCCAGCCTTGAGCCCAACAGCCTGGAGCCTGAAACTAGACCCAACTCCAGCCCCAGCCCCAACCCTGGCCAGGCCTCTGAGCCCCCGCACCCGCGACCCTGAGAATAAACACGTCGCTTCCGCCCAGGTTCCTTGATGCGCTGTGGCAGGGCATGCAGCGGGGCGTGGAGAATCCTCACCACGCCAAGGCTTCCAGAGGCCAGGTTTCCCGACTCAGAGTCCTGCCCAGAGGCAAAGGTGCTGCAGGAACCCAGCACTGGGCATCTCACTTTCCCGGGGTGCGGGCCTGATCCCCAGTCTGAGGTAGAAGGGGACTGGGGGCCTGGACTCCCGGGTCTGAGGGAGGAGGGGCCGGGGGCCTGGACTCCCGGGTCTGAGGGAGGAGAGGACTGGGGGCCTGGACCCCCGGGTCTGAGGGAGGAGGGGGCTGGGGACCTGGACCCCTGGGTCTGAGGGAGGAGGGACTGGGGCCTGGACTCCTGGGTCTGGGGGAGGAGAGGCTGGGAGCCTGGACTCCTAGGTCTGAGGGAGGAGACGCTGGGGGCCTGGACTCCTGGGTCTGAGGGAGGAGGGACTGGGGGCCTGGACTCCTGGGTCTGAGGGAGGAGGGGCTGGGGGCCTGGACTCCCGGGTCTGAGGGAGGAGGGGGCTGGGTTATGGACTCCCGGGTCTGAGGGAGGAGGGGCTGGGTTATGGACTCTTGGATGCAGAGCCAGGCTGTGGTAACGAATGTTTTTGGCATGAAGTGGTTTTATTCCGAGCAGACGTAAAGGGGAGCTCTGGCAGACCCGCCCTGTCAGCACCCACAGAAAGTCCCGCCACCCACCCCGTTCGCCTGTGGCTGTGGCTGTACCACATTCCAGTCCCTCAGTATTCAGCTCCATGCCTCAGTTTCCCCACAGCTCCTGAGCACAGTGTGCATGGCAGCGACTCCCCATCTTCCCCTCCACAGCTCCAGCTCAGGGCCTCAGCCGAATCCCTCATCAGGAAGGCCTGACCCTCGGGAGCTGCGTGTGCGTTCTTTAGGATCCGCAGCGGGGGATGCTGCCAGCCCATTTTCTCGGCTGTGACACTGAGGTCCGGTGCAGGCAATGGGCTTGCCCAAGTCCATTTTCTTTTTTTTTTTTTAAGATGGAGTCTCGCTCTGTCACCCAGGCTGGAGTGCAGTGACATGATCTTGGCTCACTGCAAGCTCCGCCTCCTGGGTTCAAGCAATTTTTCCGTCTCAGCCTCGTAACTAGCCGGGATTACAGGCACCCACCACCACACCCAGCTAATTTTTGTATTTAGTAGAGATGGGGTTTCACCATGTTGGCCAGGCTGGTCTCGAACTCCTGACCTCAGGTGATCCACCTGCCTCGGCCTCCCAAAGTGCTGGGATTACAGGAGTGAGCCACCTTGCTTAGCCTTTCTTTTTCCTTTTTTTTTTTTTTTTAAAGAGATGGCCTCTCGCTGTGTTGCCCAGGCTGGAGTGCAATGGCGTGATCTTGGCTCACTGCTGCCTCCACATCCAGAGCTCAAACGATCCTCCCACCTCAGCCTCCAGAGTAGCTGGGACCACAGGTGTGCGCCACCACGCCCAACTAATTTGTTTTATTTATTGTGGAGATGGGGTCTCACTATGTTGCCCAGGCTGGTCTCCAACTCCTGGCCTCAAGCAACCCTCCCACCGTAGCCTCCCAAAGTGCAGAGATTACAGGCATGAGCCACCACTCCTGGCCCCAAGTTGCAGAACAAGTGAAAAACATCCCTTCTGCTTTACAGACGCTGAGGCCAGAAGCCTTATCCAAGGCAGGGTATGGAGGCAGGGGGCTCTGAGCTGACAGTTGTCCGGCACTGCTCCTTGGGTGGGCCAGCAGATTTGGCTTGGTCTCCTGTTCAGGGTTGCCCCCCAAGTCCTGCCCGCGGGGCCCAGTCTGATGGCCTGACGCCTCTGGGCTCTTGAAGTTTGAATGTAGCATCCCCAGCGAACCGCCTTCGGGCTGGGGACAGATAGCGGAGGCGGTGGGCAGGGGACAGGGGCAGGGCACCGCCCCAGGGAGGTCGGGAGTCCACCTCCCCACGGGGGCCTCCTCCAGCGCCCCGCTGCCTCATCAGAGCCTTGGCTGGGGTGTCCTTGGAACCCCAGGACTTCTTGAGCTGTAGAAGGAAAGAGAAGGAGGTGAGAGGAGGCTGAGGTGGGGCCCTGGGGGAGAGCCAGAGAAGGCAGGAAGTGAGGCAAGAGAGAAGCAGTGAAAGTGATAGACGGCCAGGCATGGTGGCTCACACCTGTAATCCCAGCACTTTGGGAGGCCAAGGTGGGAGGATCACTTGAGGTCAGGAGTTCAAGACCAGCTGGCCAACATGGTGAAACCCCATCTCTACTAAAAATACAAAAATTAGCCTGACGTGGTGGTGGGTGCCTGTAATCCCAGCTACTCGGGAGGCTGAGACAGGAGAATTGCTTGAACCCAGAAGGCAGAGACTGCAGCGAGCTGAGATAGCGCCACCGTACTCCAGCCTGGGCGACAGAACAAGACTCAATCTCAAAAAAAAAAAAGAAAAAAAGAAAAACAAAAAAGAAAAAGAAAAAGGTGATAAAGGATTTGAGGGAGGTGGAAGGAGATGATGGAGGAGGGAAGGGAGGGAAGAGAGGAGAGAGGGAGGAGAGAGATGAAGGCTGGACACGGTTCACGCCTGTAATCCCAGCACTTTGGGAGGCCGAGGTGGGAGGATTGCTTGAGCTCAGGAGTTTGAGACAAGACCAACCTAGGCAACACAGTGAGACCTCAACTCTCCAAAAAATAGAAAAATTAGGCTGGGTGTGTGGTGGCTCATGCCTGTAATCCCAGCACTTTGGGAGGCTGAGGTGGGCGGATCACCTGAGGTCAGGAGTTCGAGACCAGCCTGACCAACATGGAGAAACCCTACCTCTACTAAAAATACAAAGTTAGCCAGGTGTGGTGGTGCATGCCTGTAATCCCAACTACTCAGGAGGCTGAGACAGGAGAATCGCTTGAACCCGGGAGGCAGAGGTTGTGGTGAGCTGAGATCACACCATTGCACTCCAGCCTGGGCAACAAGAGTGAAACTCTGTCTCAAAACACACACACACATACACACACACACACACACACACACACACGGATTAGCCAGGCGTGGTATTATGGGTCTGTAATCCTAGCTACTTGGAAAGCTGAGGTGGGAGGATTGCTTGAGCCGAGGAGGTTGAGGCTGCAGTAAGCTGAGATCATGCCACTGTACTCCAGCCTGGGAGACAGAGCGAGACCCTGTTTCAAAAAAAAAAAAAAAAAGGTAGGGAGGTAAAAGAAGAGGAAGGGGTAAGGGAGAAGGTGAGGGAGGAGAAAGAAGGAGAGGAGGGAGGAGGGGAGCCAAGAAGGAGAGAGAGTAGACAGAGGGGGTGAAAGGTGAAGGACGACATGAGCAAGAAGAAGCAGGAAGGCAGCAGGAGGAGGGACAGAAAGGAGAGGGATGCAGAGGAGGAGGCAGGCAAGGAGGACGGTGTGGGGAGCCCGAGAGGGAAGGGGGGAAGTGAGAGGGCAAGCCTGGGACCCCCTAACCTACAGAGGGGCAAGGAACTGAGTCCCCACCTCTGCAGCTGGGGAGGAACCAGAAGCGCCGGCATCTGCCAGCCGGGAGCAAATATTTGCCAAGGGAGGGGATGCTGGGTGAGGGTGCTCAGGACCAGGTGAAGGTGAGGACCTTGCCCCTGCCCATCCCCCGTCTCCTCTCCAGCTAGGAGCCTTCCTTGCCTGGGACGGAGGGAGATGATTCCTGATTCTCAAGACATTGCAGAGCAAGACCCTGTCTCAAATATAGATATCTCCCAGCCTTCCTGGCCTGGGATGAGGATATCACAAAATAAATAAATTCCACTTCAGGAAGTTATTTATCGTTTATTATTGTTTATTTTTTGAGACAGTCTCGCTCTGTCGCCCAGGCTAGAGTGCAGTGGAACGATCTCAGCTCACTGCAACCACCACCTCCCTGGCTCAAACAGTTCTCCTGCCTAAGCCTCCCGAAAGCTGGGACTACAGGTGTGCACCACCACACCCAGCTAAATTTTTTGTGTTTTTAGTAGAGACAGGGTTTCACCATGCTGGCCAGGCTGGTCTCGAACTCCTTGTTTCAGGAATGTATTGTTGTTATCATTACTACTCTATTTTTATTTAGCCATGTGGATTCTTCCCTCAACCAAACTCAGAATGAATGCCCCTGCTCCGCCCGTTCCTAGATGGGGATACTGAGGTTCAGAGAAGTCAGGTCCTCGGCTTCCCCCCCACCTAGTGTGTCATGCCAGGATTTGCACCCAGGGCTCTCCTGTCTCTGCCCCATGCCACCGAGCGCCCACCTGCCCAGCATGCAGCAAGTCAACAAACGACGCTATTAGGAATTTAGCGGCGCAGGCCCTCAGGAAACGCTTCGGGCTCTATGGCTGGGAGCAGGGCCCCTGGAGCCTGGCTTGCACCACCCTGGGCAAACGCCTTCCCCTTCCTGGGCTCCATGCTCTTCTGGCACCAGCCACAAAATCTCACCTCGTTGTCCCCATCACTGGAGCCAGACAGCTCGGACAGGCGGCTTAGGTCCCACAGGGAGCGGCTGGGCCGGGTCGCGGGGCCGCTGGGGGTCCGGGCGCGCTGCACGCTCCTTAGGATGTCGCTGAGTGCGGGCCCCGGGGCGGCAGGGGAGACGCGGCAGGCGGCCAGGCGGTGGGCCAGCGGGCCGTCAGGCGGCGGGGGCGACGCGGGGGCCACGGAGCGGCGGCGGGACACGCGGTGCGGGCTGCGGCCCCGCTGCAGGCCCCCCGTGACCGAGGGATCCTGGGGGGGTGCAGGTGGGAGCGGACAGGAGGCCGCGTACAGCGTCCGGAACTCAAGGCTGAAGGCGTCGACAATTTCACCGGTCAGCAGGGTCACCAGGCCTCGGTGCAGACGTGCGTCACTCCACGTGAAGCTGGGGGTTGGGGAGCAGGGGGATCAGGGTCTCCAACCCTGAGGGCCCAGCCCCGCCCCCATCCCCAGCCAGGTCCCAGGGGAGGCGGTAGGACCTCAGGCGAGTCCTGACCTCTCCAGCCTCAGCTTCCCCATCTGTAGAATGGGGACAACTGAAGTATGTACCCGGGAGGGATGGAGTGAAGACAGCCCAAGTTAAGACACTTATCTAATCAGGGCCAGGCACAGTGACTCATGCTTTGGGAGGCTGAGGCAGGAGGGTTGCTTGAGCCCAAGAGTTTGAGACTAGCCTGGGCAACATGGGGAGACTCTGTCTCTACAAAAAATAAAAAAACTAGCCAGCTGTGGTGGCGCACACCTGTACTCCCAGCCACTTGGGAGGCTGAGGTGGGAGGATCCCTTGAGCCTGGAAATCTTTTTTTTTTTTTTTTGAGATGGAGTTTTGCTCTTGTTGCCCAGGCTGGAGTGCAATGGCATGATCTCGGCTCACTACAACCTCTGCCTCCTGGGTTCAAGCAGTTCTCCTGCCTCAGCTTCCTGAGTAGTTGGGGACTACAGGCGCCTGCCACCATGCCCGGCTAATTTTTTGTATTTTTGGTAGAGATGGGGTTTCACCATGTTGGTCAGGCTGGTCTCGAAGCCCTGACCTCAGGTGATCCACCTGCCTCAGCCTCCCAAAGTGCTGGGATTACAGGCGTGAGTGACTGCGCCCTGCTGAGCCTGGGAAATTGAGGCTGCAGTGAGCCGTGATAATACCACTGCATTCCAGCCTGGGCAGCAGAGCAAGACCCTTCCCTGCCCCGCAAAAAAAAAAAAAAAAAAAAGGGACACTGTGGCCCACCCCGTTAATCCCCATTGGGGGAGGCTGAGGCAGGCAGATCATGAGGTCAGGAGTTTGAGACCAGCCTGACCAACATGGTGAAACCCCATCTCTACTAAAAATACAGAAATTAGCTGGGTATGGTGGTGCATGCTGTAATTCCAGCTACTCAGGAGGCTGAGGCAGGAGAATTGCTTGAACCCAGGAGGCGGAGGTTGCAGTGAGCCGAGATCACACCACTGCACTCCAATCTGCGCGACAGAGCGAGACTCTGACTCAAAACGAAACAAAACAAAACAAAAAACTTATCTGGAATCAGACTGGAGTTTAAACCCAGGCTCTACCTGGTCCCCACTTAGGAACACCTGAATGCCTCAGTTTTCCCCTTTGGAAAGAGATGGAATTCACTTCTGGACACTAAAAGGGATTGTTTTAAGACCCAGCTGCTTCCTAGAATGACTGCCATCTAGTCAGCCCTGGCTGTGCACCAAGCTCTCCATGTTGCTGCTCCCTGCAGTGCTCATCTGCAATATGGAGCCAAAACCTAGGAAGGCCGGGTGCGGTGGCTACACCTGTAATCCCAGCACTTTGGGAGGCTGAGGCGGGAGGACTGCTTGAGGCTAGGAGTTTGAGACCAACCTGAGCAATGTAGCAAGATTCCATCTCTACAAAAAATTTTATGAAATTAACCTGGCATGGTGGTGCACCCCTATAGTCCCAGCTACTCTGGAGGCTCAGGGAGGAGAATCACTTGAGCCTGGGAAGTCAGGGCTGTAGTGAGCCAAGATCACGCCACTACACTCCAGCCTAGGCCACAGGGCAAGATCCTTTCTTTCTTTCTTTTTTTTTTTTTTTGAGATGGAGTCTTGCTCTGTTGCCTAGGCTCAAGTGCAGTGGCACAATCTTGGCTCCCTGCAACCTCCACCTCCCAGGTTCAAGCAATTCTCCCTGCCTCAGCCTCCCGAGTAGCTGGGATTACTGGTGCCCACCACCACGCCCAGCTAACTTTTGTATTTTTAGTATTTGTAGTAGAGACGGGGTTTCACCATGTTGGCCATGCTGGTCTTGAACTCCTGACCTCAGGTGATCCACCCGCCTTGGCCTCCCAAAGTGCTGGGATTACAGTTGTGAGCCACTGTGCCCAGCCAGCTTTAAAAACAAAAATTAAATTAAAAAATAAATAAAACATAGGAAGATTCAAATGACTGAACACAGGTCAAGCCCCTTGCACGTGGCCACCGCTGAGAGCCTGTGAGCTGTGGGAGCCAGTGCCCTAACACTTCCTGTCATCACAGTAGTTATTGAAAGCACCAAGGGCCAGGTGTGGCGCGGTGGCTCACGCCTGTAATCCCAGCACTTTGGGAGGTCGAGGCAGGCAGATCACTTGAGCTCAAGAGTTCGCGACCAGTCTGGCCAACATGGTGAAACCCTGTCTCTACTAAAAATACAAAAATTAGCCAGATGTGCTTGCACGCCCCTGTAGTCCCAACCGCTTGGGAGGCTGAGTTACGAGAATCGCTTGAACCTGGGAAGCAGAAGCTGCAGTGAGCTGAGTTCACACCACTGCACTCCAGCCTGGGTGACAGAGTGAGACTCCGTCTCAAAAAATATAAATAAAATAAAAGCAAGCCAGCACTGAGCATGAATCCTGGCACACAGTAAATGCTCAGTTAATACACCCTCTTTTTTCCCAGCCTCTTTGGAATTCAATGAACCTGGCTCTCATCCTGACTCCGGGACCCCAGATACATCACTTTCCCTTCCCCAGCCTCGGTTTGCCCGTCTGGAAAATGGGGTCACCATGGGAGGTATGAGGCTGAAGTCAAGCCCTTGGTGGGTACAGCACAGAGAATATGGACAAGCTTGCGGCCAGCGTTCTCTGGGTTCAGGGCATCTTCACCTTGGCGGAGGTGGCACAGCCCTCTTGCGCCCTGGCAGGTTGGCGGGATAGGCTACCCCTTGGATTGTGACACCCCCTCCTCTCACCTATGACCTCATCCCCAGAGCAGCCAGTGGGAACCCTGAGGGATCTGTGAGATCACTCATTCCATTCACAGACTCTTGTCAGACGGCAGCCACCAGCTCACCTCCATCCCCAGGACTTAGAGGGACACAGGGCATTGGGAACAGAGGACACTCCAGGCGCTGACCCTGGGAGGCCAGGACCAGGGCCAAAGTCTCGTGGGCAGGAGGAGTCCTCGGAGGTCCTTCATTCAGCAATTCCGGGAGGTCTAGGAAGCCCACGGCCTGGCTGGGGCAGCGTCAACGCCGCCAGGCCGCCATGGTCCTGTGCTGGCTGCTGCTTCTGGTGATGGCTCTGCCCCCAGGCACGACGGGCGTCAAGGACTGCATCTTCTGTGAGCTCACCGACTCCACGCAGTGTCCCGGCACCTCCATGCGCTGTGGTGATGACGAGGACTGCTTCACAGGCCGGGGGATCGCCCCAGGCACCGGTCCGGTCATCAACAAAGGCTGCCTGCGAGCCACCAGCTGCGGCCGGGAGGAACCCGTCAGCTACAGGGGCGTCACCTACAGCCTCACCACCACCTGCTGCAGCGGCCGCCTGTGTAACAGAGCTCTGGGCTCCTCGAGCAGCCAGACGGTGGGGGCCACCACCAGCCTGGCACTGGGGCTGGGTATGCTGCTCCCTCCACATTTGCTGTGACCAACAGGGAGGACGAGGCCTGGGACTGTTCTCCCAGATCTGCCACTCCTCACGTCCCTGTCTCCTTCTCCCACTAAATGGCCAGAGAGGTCCTGGACAACCTCTTGCGGCCCTGGCTTCATCCCTTCTAAGGCTGTCCACCAGGAGCCCGGTGCTCAGGGAAGCACCCCCAGGCCTGATTGAGCGGCAGGGGAGCACGGCCTGTGGGTTTGATTGTACTACTCTATTCCACCGGTTCTAAGATGCAGAGCTTCTCACGTTTTAATCACGATGCTTCTCTCCATTGGTGGCACCTTAGAGTCCATGAAATACGGTAAAAAATATATATATACATATATATATATCTCATAATAAATGACAGCTGATGTTCATGGAGCATTCTTTGTTTTTCCTTTTCCTTTGTTTTTTTTTTTTTTTTTTTCTCCTTTTTGTAGCGATAAGATCCAGCTATGTTCCCCGGGGGGTCTCAGATTCCTGGGCTCAAGTGATCCTCCCACCTCAGCCTCTCAAAGTGCTGGGATTACAGGTGTGAGCCATGGCACCCAGCCAAGACTGTCTTATGTTACGTGCCACTGAATCCTCACACAAAGCTGGGAAGGTAAACACTCTTTCAAACATTTCAAACATTCCGGTCTCAACTCTAGTGGGTTCTCAAAGTGTGGTCCCTGGACCAGAAACAGCAGCAGTATCAAGTGGGAACTTACTAAAAATGCAGATTCTCAGGCCCTGTTCCAGGCACGATGAATGGGAGTGGGGTCCAAAAGCTGTGTATTGTTTTCTCTTTTTCTTTTTTTTTTTTTTTTTTTTGTGAAACAGGGTTTTGCTCTGCTGCCCAGGCTGGAGTGCAGTGGTGCAATCTTGGCTTACTGCAGCCTCCACCTCCTAGGCTCAAGTGATCCTCCCACCTCAGCCTCCTGAGTAGCTGGGACTACAAGCATGCTCCATCATGCTTGACTAATTTTTATTTCTTTAAATTTTTGTAGAGATGGGGTCCTGCTATGTTGCCCAGGCTGGTCTTGAAGTCCTGGGCTCAAGTGATCCTCCTGCCTCAGCCTCCTAAAATGCTGGGACTACAGACGTGAACCACCATGCCCAGTCTTTTTCCGTTTTCTTTTTCTTTTCCTTTTTTTTTTCTTTTTTTGAGACAGTCTTGCTTGGTCACCCAGGCTGGAGTGTAATCGTGCAATGGTGCGATCTCGGCTCACTGCAACCTCCACCTCCCGGGTTCAAGCGATTCTCCAGCCTCAGCCCCCGAGTAGCTGGGACTAGAGGCGCACGCCACCATGCCTGGCTAATTTTTTGTATTTTTAGTAGAGACAGGGTTTCACCGTGTTGATCAGGCTGGTCTCAAACTCCTGACCTCAGGTGATCCACTGCCTTGGGCTCCCAAAGTGCTGGGATTACAGGTGTGACCCACCGCGACCAGCCATTTTTCTTTTTCCTCTTCCTTTTCCTGAATTATCTGCTACAAAAGCTGTGTGGTTTTTTTGTTTTGTTTTTGTTTTTGTTTTTGTGAGATGGAGTCTTGCTCTGTCGCCTAGGCTGGAGTGCAGTGGCATGATCTCGGCTCACTGCAACTTCTGCCTCCTGGGTTCAAGTGATTCTCCTGCCTCAGCCTCCTGAGTAGGCGGGATTACAGGCACCCGCCATCATCCTGGCTAATTTTTGTATTTTTGTAGAGATGGGGTTTCACCATGTTGGCCAGGCTGGTCTTGAACTCCTGACCTCAGGTGATCTGCCCGCCTCGGCCTCCCAAAGTGCTGGGATTACAGGTGTGAGCCACCGAGCCCGGCCGAAATCTGTGTTTTAACAAGTGCTCCCAGGGATTCTGGTGCATGCACAGGGTTGAAAGCCACGGTTCCTGACCAGTGTTCTCAGCTAGGCACCTGTGCTCCCCAGCGGGCATCTTTGCTGTCTGGAGACGTTTTCGGTTCTCTAATTGGCAGGGAAAGCTGGGGGTACTGGGCGTGTGATGCTACTGACCTCTGCTGGGTCAAGGCAGAAGATGCCAAGCAGCCTCCCACAGTGTACCCAACAGCCCCCGCAACGAAGACTCAGCCAGCCCAAGTGTGGGTGCTACCCCTGTTGAGGGACCTGCTTCTAGAGGCTCTAACCCTATCAGCCCCGTGACATAAAGGGGGAAACTGAGGCACAGAGAGGTGAAGTAAGTCGCCTGAAGTCACACAACGGGGAACTGACAGAGCTAGAATTTGAATCCAGGCCGTCTGGTGCCAGAGCCCACACCCCTCTCCTCCCCGACTGTGCTGTGACCCTGTGAGGTAGGTGCTGTTATTATTTGCAGTTTCCTTTTTTTTTTTTCTTTTTTCTTTTGCTTTTTTGAGACGGAGTCTTGCTCTGTCTCCCAGGCTGGAGTGCGACAGCGCAATCTCGGCTCACTGCAACCTCTGTCTCCTTGGTTCAAGTAATTCTCCTGCCTCAACCTCCCAAGTAGCTGGGAAGACAGGGTTTCACCATGTTGGCCAGACTGATCTTGAACTCCTGACCTCAGCTGATCTGCCTGCCTCGGCCTCTCAAAGTGCTGGGATTACAGGCTTGAGCCACCACGCCCGGGTATTTTCTTAGATGCTCAGACAGGTGGAGTTATTTACCCAAGGCCGAGCTTAGACCCCAATCGAGGTGCCAATCCACCCCCAAACTGTTTGCCCAGTTTTCCAGATGAGAAAACACCAGGTCGAAGAGAAGCAGACTTACCCAAGACCACTAAACAGACCAGCACCGGGTCCGGCCGCGGCACGTATCTCCTCCCCAGGGGAGGGTGTTTTGTCCCCATTACACAGATGAGAAAAGAGAGGGCTGGGCAGGGGATGCCAGCTGTTCTCTGAGCACACTGAGGGAAAGTGGGGTATAGGACGCTGGGAGGTGGGGGGCGGGGCGAGGACTACACCTGTAGGATCCTGAGATGACCCTCTCGCCGTCCAGCAGCACGAACTTCTCCCGCACGGTGCCGCTCACCTGCCGCCGCCAGCGGCTCTGGAAGCTGCAGCCCCGCACGACGCGGACATCCATGTTCTGTTGGTGTGGGGAGTGGACGGCACACCCTTGCTGAGGCCCACTGCACGGATTCAGGCTCCCTCCAGGCTGGTTTTAACTGGAGGGACCCATGACTCCATAGAAGTATCTGTCCAAGGCCAGGCCTGGTGGCTCACACTTGTAATCCCAGCACTTTGGGAGGCCAAGGCGGGTGAATCACCTGAGGTCAGGAGTTCAAGACCAGCCTGGCCAATATGGTGAAACCCCGTCTCTACTAAAAATATACAAATTAGCCAGGCATGGTGATACATGCCTGTAATCCCAGCTACTGGGGAGTCTGAGGCAGGAGAATCATTTGAACCCGGGAGGCAGATGTTGCAGTGAGCCGAGATGGTGCCACTGCGCTCCAGCCTGGGCGACAGAGCAAGACTCCATCTCAAAAAAAAAAAGAAATATCTGCCTCGGCTTCCTCAGAGCCACTGATATCACCCCTCAGGCGTTTCTTGGGGATACCCAAACTCAGTGACTCAAGATTCCTTGGGGTGCCCACCCCCACTTCCCCAATGCCGTGGGCATCAGATCCCAGGGGACCATCCCTGCTAGCATCCATCTCAATGACCTGGGGCTCCATGGAAGGGTCTGCCCCCACCGCCCCCATGCCAGGGGAATGGGGACTCACAGGTGCCCCTGGCCCGGCCCCTACCTCCGTGGCCCAGGGGTTCACCCCCAGCTGCTGGGCCAGCTCCAGGAAGGCAGGCAGCTGCTGACGGTCCAGGAGCAGGTAGACAGGTACCCAGCGGCGCATGGCAGCATCCACCAAGTCCAAAAGCAGGTCTGGGTCGGTGAAGACGTCCATGACCACGGCCACCAGCTGGGGGTGGGGAGAGGGGAGGTGGATGTGTGAACGAAAGCTGGTTCGGGGGACATTCAGAGGGTGTGGGAAGCCTGACATCCAGAATCTGGGAGTAAAGTGCTCTGGGGGCTGGGAGTTTAACATTCAGGGGACACTAAAGGGGAGACTCCCAGACATACACTGCTGCTCAAACCGCACCGATGTGTGAATGAGCAAAACGCTGTCCCTCCATGAGATCCCCAGCCCCTTCTTGAGATTCCTGGCTCCTAAATGCTGGAAAATTGTTATCACAAATCATATGTTTGCTTGTTTTTCTTTTTTGTTTTTTTTGGGGTTTTTTGTTTTGTTTTTGTTTTTGTGTTTGAGACGGAGTCTCGCTCTGTCGCCCAGGCTGCGGTGCAGGGGTGTGATCTCAGCTCACTGCAAACTCCACCTCCTGGGTTCAAGCAATTCTCCCGCCTCGGCCTCCTGAGTAGCTGGGACTACAGGCGCCCACCACGCCCAGCTAATTTTTTGTATTTTTAGTAGAGATGTACTTTCACCGTGTCAGCCAGGATGCTCTCGATCTTCTAACCTCGTGATCCACCTGCCTCAGCCTCCCAAAGTGCTAGGAGTACAAGCGTGAGCCACTACACCCGGCTTTTTTTTTTTTTTTCTCTTTTTAAAGACGAAGTCTTGCTCTGTTGCCCAGGCTGGAATGCAGTGGCACAATATCAGCTCACTGCAACTTCGGCCTCCAGCGCTCAAGCTATTCTCCTGCCTCAGCCTCCAGAGTAGCTGGGATTACAGGCGCCTGCCACCACACCTGGCTAATTTTCATATTTTTACCAAGTTGGCCAGGCTGGTCTGGAACCCCTGACATCGGGTGATCCCCCAGCCTCGGCCTCCCACAGTGCTGGGGTTACAGGCCATGAGCCACCGTGCCTGGCCTACAAATCACAGAACATCGTCCCCTGAGCTGCGACACTGCGGTGCCCAAATGTCCACGGCAGTTTGGCTCTAAGATCAGTGGTGGATGTCCCATAGGGCACTGTGGGCAGCTACATTTCTGGGTCCTGGGGAATTTTCTGGGTGCTGGGTGCAGGAGGGCTGACCTGCTAGGCCACCGTGGCGAACCTGGGGGACACAGAGGTGCTGAAGGCCTGGATATTGCAGGCAGCATAAAATAGTGGAAAACCCTGACTCAGCAACCAGACAGCCTGGGTTCAAATCCCCACTCGGCCACTTGCAGGGAAGAGATTTAACTGCCCCGTGCCTCCGTGGTCACAGTAGTCCCTCTGGTGGCACAGGGTTCTGGCTCGATGATTCACATTAGTCCCTGGGAAGCCCTTCACATGGGAGCTGGCGGACACTAAGACTGTGAAGTACATAGTGGGCTTTCCAAGGGCTATAGTGGGGACATCTGGGTCCTCCTTGGAGGGAGAGTGGAGACCTCTAGCTTGGTGATGAGGGAATAAGGGAATGACTGAGACTGGGGGTGTCATAATTAGGCTCAAGGGGCATCGATACCTAAGGGCACCCAGGTCTTGAGGGAGGGTAGGGGCCCCCATTTCTTTTTTCTTTTTGGCATGGAATCTCGCTCTGTCGCCCAGGCTGGAGTGCAGTAGCTCGATCTTGGCTCTCTGCAACCTCTGCCTCCCGGGTTCAAGCAATTCTCCTGCCTCACTCTCCCTAGTAGCTGGGACTACAGGCACCCACCACCATACCCGGCTAATTTTTGTATTTTTAGTAGAGATGGGGTTTCACTATGTTGGCCAGGCTGGTCTTGAACTCCTGACCTCATGATCCGTCTGCCTTGGCCTCCCAAAGTGCTGAGATTACAGGCGTGAGCCACTGCACTCTGCTGGGCCCCCCTTTCTGAGAGTAAGGATGAGGTCTGGGCATGTAGGCACCTGTGTCCTGGGGCTGGAAGGTGTGGACTCCTGGGTCCCAGGGGTATAGGTCCTTTAGGGTAGGGGTGTGGGCTTGCAAGTCCCAGGAGGACAAGGGAGAGAATGCCTGGGTCCCCGTCCCAGTCTGGGGAATGGACACCAGGCCCCCGCGACACCCACCTTGTGGGCAGCCTGGATCTCCAGCCGCACTAGCTCCTTGAGGGGCGGCTGTCCCTCTCCAGGGGGCTGGGTGTACAGCTGCGCCCGGGTGATGCCCTTCCACGCTGAGTCCACTGGCCAGCCCAGCCGCAGGATGGGTGCCGGCTGCTCCGACTGCCCAGGCCAGTAGCTCAGGCTGCCCGCATCCCCATCGGCAGTGGGGGCTCCGTCTGCCATCCTGCCGGGCTCCGGCTTGGCCACTGTCCAGTCTTCAGCTGCCGCTGCCAAGCCCTGGACCTCATCTGCACTGAGGAAGGGCCGCAGCTCCTCGCGCTGCACACAGGCCTGAAACGCCTCCGCACCCTTGCTCAACAGAGCCTCCAGTGCCAGCCGCTGGCCCTCGGAATACAGGAAGCCGGAGCTCGCCCCGGGCACCCTGGGACCGGAGTCCACTCCTTCCAGCGCCGCCAGCTGGGAGGCCGCCATCGGGGTCACTCGGGTGGGAGGACTGACTGTGAGAGGCTGGGTCCCCGGGGGTCTGGCTGTCTTTGGGGACTGTGACCATCTGGGGGTTCTCCTGATAGGCAGACCCTATGTGGCCATCCGAGGCCTCCAGGGGGGCCCTGCAGATGTCCAAATGGCTCCCTGCAGCGGCCCCTGCCTCACTGTCCTGACAATCACACTGCCCAAATAAGCGACTACCCAGTGTGTCAGGCCACTCAGATCCGCCACCTGCCTGTGCCCAGGTGGCACCATGCCTGGCTGGCCTTCCGTGACCTTCCTGCCAGCCGTCTCTGCTGGTCAGGCTGACCTCCTGACACCATCCCCAATCGTGTGGCCCATCAGCTGGCCATCCATGCTCAGCCACACGACAGCCTCCAACCCACCAGTCACACAGTGCCCAGTCGGACCCTTTAATTGTCCTGAATTTGGTCAGGCTGACCAGTTGATCATTTCCAGGCGACAGGCTGTCTGCCTGTCTCCAATCACCCAGAGATCCTTAAATAAAGGCACAGCAGGCTGCCTGCCTGCCCCAGACCAAGAGCACAATGAACTGACGCTCTCTCCTTTCACTGCTCTCTCCTTTCACTGTCCGGCAAATGCCAGTGGCTTCCGACTGAGTCGCAGGATCTGGCTGCCTGGTGGAGCATGTGTCTCTGACTGAATCCAACGGCCCCCACGAGTTTCTCCTACTCACCAGCTCTCACCTGCAGACCAGCCAGGATGCCTCTCCATTGGACCTGCTCGCTCAGCCTTAGAGAAATGCTGAAGGCTTGGCATACCCTTCCCTAACCTGTCAATGGGGGACCCTGCTCCCTGGACCCTCACACTCCCTCCAGCTGCCGCAGTGGAGGGTGACATGCGCTACAGGGGTCTCCATTACTATGGGATGGGTCTAGGACCTTGGCAGCCCATCTAGGTGTGAGTGCCACCTAATCAACCGCCCTCCTGAGGCTGGCTGCCCCTGCCTGGGGCCTGGCCCTGAGACCTGTTTCAGACCGTTCTGGGATCTGTGGTGAGCCCTAACCAAGCTGCCCCCAGCCTGGTTTCTGCCTAAATCCTATCTCCTGCCAGCTGCCCGGACGCTTCTTCCCACACAGGGGCCACTCTATAACTCGCCCTGTCTCCCTCCCAAGCCCCAGTTGCCCCCTTGAAGCTCCTGACCCAACCTCGGGGATCCCGGCAACCCAGGCGGCTGCTTCCTCCAGACCACAGCAAGGAGCTGCAAAGAGAAGGAAGGAGTCAAGCCAGGCTGGCCTCCCTGCCCCACCCCCACCCCCACCCATCCCCCTCTCGCCGGGCCCATCCACACCAGCTGGTGCTGGGCTCCATGGCTTCCCTTCCGGCACTTGCCTTTTCCGAGGACACGGCTGTGGTTCTCCGGCACTTCCCGGCCTCTGGCCTGTCCTCAGGCCTCCACCTGGAATCCGGGGAGCCCTACCCCTTGTGTAAACACAGGAGGGCCCCCACAGGCCACCGGGGGAGGTCCGGCTCACACACTTTCTTTACCTGTCCTCACTCGGGGTGAACGCCCCTCCAGACTCAGGCTTCCCGGTCGCAGCGTGGGGAGTTGAGATCACCTCACCTGTTTCCAGGCAGCCTCTCCCTCCCCGCAGCCCTGCCTGCCTGCACTTCCCGGTCCACACCCCGCCCGCCATCCCAGCGCCAGGGAGGGGCACAGGATCCTTTAAGAGGGGCGGGTGTGGCTGACCCAAGGAAGCAGGTGTGGGAACACCTGCCACCTGGCTGTTGGGAAGGAGGCAGGGCTCAGACCCTAGGGGGCAGGGAGCTTCCGGGGCAGTGGGGGCAGAAGGAGGGCTGGTCTTTGCTGGCATGGCGTCCCTGTCCCCAAACCAAATGCATTCTCACCTGCAGGCACCAATCCCCCAACCCGTCCCCCAATAACACACACACAGGACTGTCAGCATTCAAAATCTTTTTAATAAGAGGGTAGGATCCAAGGTTAGTTTTTGTAGCCTCGGCTGGCCCGTCGGCCTCTGGCACGCTCGAACTTCCGGCCCTTGGAGCGGACGTAGGGTCTGCGGGGAGAGAAGAGAGTGAAAGGGGGGCCCTCTTACAGGAAGCCATCATGGAGTGGCACAGGAACCCCACACGCCTGTCACATTCAGCCCCAGAAGAGTCAGTGGCTGCTGGAAAAGCTTGGCAGAGTGGGAAGCCAAGGAGCCAGGAGGGGCTACGGAAGCACCTGTCCCACCACCTGCAGGGCCCCAGCCCAGGCAGCAGAGGCCGGTGAACCACATGCTCCCCAGGAGATGCCAGCTCAGGCCCTGGAAAACAGAGCTCCAAGCAAAGTGTTGAAGGGAAAAGCAGGCGAGATGAGGCAGCTGAGAGTTGCAGAAGGCCTGGGGCTGGCTGATACCAGGGACAGGAGAAGCAGCCCAAGTGTGGCCAGGCCCGGCTCTGCAGGTTGAGTCTGGGTAGAGGGCAGAGCTGGGGGCCTGATACTCACTTGGTGTGGCTGTGCGGGGTTCCTGGGGCCTTGCCGAAATGCCGGTACACCTCTCGGCCCTTGCGAGGACCTAGGGAAGGGGAAGGAGAACCAGCTGAGACAGGGATCTGGCGCCCAGCTTTTGGCCTCCCAGATCCAGGAGAGTGAAGGCTGCCAGTAGCCACACAGCTCACTCCAACCCCGTCGACTAGGCATCACTTACCGGAGAGCAGGACAGTGCCGCAGCCCTTGGGGGAGTCCAGGGCCAGCTGGTCGAAAGTGAGGATCTTGCCCCCTGCCCTGAGGATGCGGCTGCGGGCCCGGCTGGTTACGCGCAGTGCACATACCTGGTGGAGAGAACAAGGCTGGCGGGTCAGACCCATGTGGTCACCCAGGGGCTGCAGGGACTCACCCTCCACTGCCTTGGCGCAGCAGAGCCCTGGAAACCAACACCATCATTTATTACCCGGAGCACCCCGGGCTGAGAGCAGCTGTTCTCAACACTTTATCTCCAAGAACTTTTAATAGCACATCCCTAGTGTTACGCTAGAAATAATAGCAAGGAAGCTGGGCCAAAAAAAGACCTGTTCAGAGGTGACAAAAGAGTCTAGACTTGAGCCCAGGCTGTCTGGCTGTAGGGGCCAGCACTAACAGTTTACAACCTGCCCCAGAAGAAGCCTGCCCAGGGGACCCCACCATCAATAACCCCAGAGACGACCCACTCCAACCCTCAAAGCCACTCGGACAGGCAGGATGCTTGCCTCAGCAGAGGGGGCAAGACTGAGGAAGGACGAGCACAGGACGGCACGGGTCTGATGGGTGTGCCCGCCCCCGCCACTCACCTTCAGTTTGGGCACCTCCTGAACCCGCACGTCGTCCGTTATGGTCCCCACAACCACGGCTGTTTTGTTTTCCCGGCCAGGAAGCTTCATCTTCCGGATCTTGGGGTGGGGAGGATGCACGTTGTAACTCCTTTTGGTGTTTACATCCAGCTCAGTTTCAGGCATCCCCAGACCAGGGCAGCCGTGCCCTCTAACGGGACCCCCGACTCACACCACACCCCTTAAACCCCACAGGCCTCCCTCAGGTCCCGCTGGGGAAAGCTCTAGATAAAAACAATGCAAACTGTCCAACAGGGCCTCCCTCAGCATGGCCTTTGACATAAAACTCAGTTATGACTTGGGGCCTTGGGGGAATCTCCTGAAGCCATCAGGACACCTCCACCTCACAATAAGGAGAAGCAGCCCAGGAGCCTCGCCCACTGCCCATGAACACTCAGTTCCAACCAACAGTCCAAGCTCTCCGCTCGTGGCTGGCTGAGACAAACCCGTGATGCCCCGGTTGCTCCCAGAGCTCGAAGTCCTCCCTCCTTTCCAGACAGACAAGACCCAGTGGCTCCCAGGTCCACCGTGCTCTCTGGCCAGCCACTCACCATCCGAGAAAGGGACAGAGGAGGCCGGTTGGTGCGACTCATAAACAACCTCTTCAGCACAACCTGGTTGAATGTGGAATTGGTTCTTCTGGCCAGAAACCTATACAACTGGAGGGACGGGAAGAGAGTGAGAAGCTGGGACAGCTGGCTCCCCTGCAGCCTTCCAGTGAAGGGGCAAACACATGACGATTTGGACTAGAAGAATCTTTATCCCTTTCCCCCAACCCAGCAACCTAGAGGGAGAAAGCTGGCCCAGGTCCTTCCTGGCCAAGGACCTAGAAAATCCCAGCTCCACTCCCAAGCCAAGCTGTACACAGCCTAGAGGCTGAAAACACAAATGCAGGAGGCCCTGGGACAGAACCAGAGACGCAAGCCTGCCCTGCAGGCCCCAGGGAGGAGCCTGGTGCCAGCACTAGAATGGAGCATCTGCAAGTCACAGACCTGGGGTGACCCTCCCCAAAGACCTCTCAGGGCCCAGCCTCACCTTGACCAACAGCCTCAGGTAGATATCCTGGCTCTTGGGCTCCTTGCGCCGAACCTTTCGGTCCTTGTTGTGGCGGATGTCAACTCCCTGCGGGGGTGAAGAGGCAACCATGGACCCAATTACCCCCAACCATGGCCAATTATTACTTATTTCTGAAACTGAGAGCTGGGCCCCAGGTCCAGCTCTGAACACACCAGCTCAAATCCCAGGCCTACCACAAGGAGACCTCTGGGCTGCCACCGACCCCTCTGTAAAAAGGGGCTACTTACAATGCCTTCAGCCCATGGCACACAGAACCCCGAAAACAAAACAGCGTAACACAGCAGCCATGTTAACTTTATATAAAAAGGTTAATTCTTTACAACTTGTATTTTGCAACAATGTTAAGTTCTCAAAACTGGCTCCCATACCTGCAGGATAACCAAAAATATCAAACCAATGGCAGTAATGATGGAAACGAATCCTTATTCAGAACCGAGCAATACTACCAGAACCACCTCTCCTACAACATCAGTCAATCCAACAACCCTTACCAAGTACTGTCTTTTTAAGAAATTGTTTTTGAAGTGGAAACAGGGTCTCACTATATTGGCCAGGCTGGTCTTGATCTCCTGGGCAAGGAATCCTCCAGCCTCGGCCTCCCAAAAGGCTAGGATAACAGGTTTGAGCCACCTCGAAAGGCTCTTACCTCCCTGCTGCCTTTCTGAGTAACTGAAGTTTTTTCAGACTTTGTTCGCAATCATTAAGAACTATTTAAGTTTTAATAGTTCCACTTACTCAGCACTGTGTCCTGCAAGACCCCGTGGTGAGAATTTCCTGTGAATTTATTATTCCCAAATTCGCAAACTTGTTAGATGGGATAATTGTGTACATAACGAACAGTCACACTGGGGCAAAGGCTCAAAAACCATCACAAGGTGGGAAGGGACCTGAGACTCAGAGGCCTCCCTGGTCCCCAAATTGATCCTCCCACCCGACTTTTCATACTACAAAATGACAGGTCCGAATAGAGGCAGCAAAGCCAAGTAACTAAGAGCGGCTGCGGGTCCAGCCAGCCACCTGCGTCGGAATCCTGGCTCCGCCACTTCCTAGCTTTGTAAACCCAGTCGTATTAGCCTCCGAGTACCTCAACTTGGTCATCTACTCAATGGGGGCGGTAGGCTATGACTCTGACCCATCCCTGCTCTCCTGGCCCCCAGAGTACGCCCCCAGTATCGGGAGTTGCCCCCTCCAGGCAGCCGCAGACCCCCTGCCGCCCTCCAGCGTGCCCCTAGGCCGCGACCACAGCGGATGGCAGCGGATTGCCCAGCCCCGAACGCCGCAAAGCCAGCTCACCATGATGGCGCCTCCTGCTCGGCCAGGTCCGGAAAGAGAGAACAGCGCCGGGGTGGGCGGGGAAAGCCTCCAGCGAGTGGCGCCGCCGTGACGTCACATGGGTGCGACGCGACGCTCTACCACGATCCGGACTTCTCTGTGGTGAGTTGGACGACTGACTAGTCAGGCGACAACCTCAGAGAGCATAGAGCAGAGGAACAAGCGCAACGTCCAAGAGGGAAGGGCCAGCACGTCGGGGGCCTCTCTGGCCCTACCCGGGCCGTGTTCTCGATAGTTTTCCGGAAGAAAGGGATCTAGGAGCGAGATGTGTGGAGCTAGCACGACGCGTCGCGCTGTGACGCTCTGGCCCGACGCCGACGGCCTCTCAGTGGCTCGCGGAGGACCCGGCGGGCCGAGTGTTGGAGGTGAGGAGGCGGGGCTGGCAGGGCTAGTCGGGGCATCTGGAAACCTCTGACCCCACGCTTCGGGCGTTTCCTTATCAGGTTCACTTCTCCCTTATCTCGCGCTACACTTCGTAGGCGCAGCCGCTGCTTGGGAAGTCCTACTTAAGGTCTAACCCGAGATGATCTTGCTGCACCTCAATCTATAGCATCCTGTATTCCCATCCTTTGAGTTCCGCTTCTCCTTCTCCCCCGGCCCCCACATGGCCCTTTGCTGACCTAGAAAGAGACCTAGAAAGTGGGAGGCCCCGTGGCTTGGGGGTGGGGGGAATGGAGGCCCAAAGGGTAGGAAGGAGACCCAGGGAGAAGTAGAGGCAAAGAAAGATGGTGAGATGGGGCCTTGCAAGGCTGTAATCAAATTCAAATCCTGGCTCTGCTAGGTACTAATGGGGTGACCTTGGGCAAGTCACTTAACCTTTCTGTGTTCTTGGGAAAATCACTTAACTTCGCTGGGCCTTGCTCTCCTTATGGACAAAAAGGGGATGACAACAGGCCTGGCACACAGGAGGTTTTCCAGGATTATGAAAGTTAATAAAACTGCTGAGGTCAGTGTTTTGCACATAATAAGTGCTCAATAAAAATTAGTCTTCACTCCTATTATAGCATACATATTGTGTGCAACCAGATGGACTGGCTGGGGCAGTGATTAAAATGACTTACCTACTCTTCCCCGGCACCCCCCGCAGGGAGGCCCCTGTCTCTTGGTTCTCAGGCACATTGAGCCTGGAAGGGCCTCCTGCAGTCGACTCTCAATGCTGCTCCTCACTCACATCTCCTCCACAGAGCTGAAGGTCAGAGCTGAAGGGAGACCTGACTCCTTGCTCCTACCAGCCTACTATGGCTTAAGACCCAGGCCCAGGGCCCCATTGATGTAACAGAGCAGAGGACCAGCAGATGAATGGACTCCTTGAAGCAGAGGAGCAGGACCAGGTAAGGGCCCATCTAAAAGCCAAGATCCTCATACTGTGGAAAGACAAAATCCAAAGCTTGTCTTCTTCTTTTTTTTTTTTTAAAAAAAAAGATTGGAGGCCGGGTGTGGTAGCTCACGCTTGTAATCCCAGCACTCTGGGAAGCCAAGGCCTGTGGATCACCTGAGGCCAGGAGTTCGAGCTCAGCCTGGCCAACATGGTGAAACCCCGTCTCTACTAAAAATACAAAAGTTAGCCAGGCATGGTGGTGTGCGCCTGTAATCCCAGCTACTCGGGAGGCTGAGGCAGGAGAATCGTTTGAACCCGGGAGGCAGAGGTTGCAGTAAGCTGAGATCGCACTGCACTCCAGCCTGGGAGGCAGAGTGAGAAAAAATAGGGTCTCACTCTTGCCCAGGCTGGAATGCAGTGGCGCAATCACAGCCTACTGCAGCTGCAACCTCCTGGGCTTAAGTGATCTTCCCACCTCAGCTTCCCAAGTAGCCTCCACCATGCCTGGCTAATTTTTTAATTTTTATTTATTTTATTTTATTTTATTTTATTTTATTTTGAGGCAGAGTTTCACTCTTGTTGCCCAGGCTGGAGTGAAATGGCACGATCTCGGCTCACTGCAACCTCCACCTCCCGGGTTCAGGCAGTTCTCCTGCCTCAACCTCCCAAGTAGCTGGGATTACACACATGCGCCGCCATGCCCAGCTACTTTTGTATTTTTCCTAGAGACGAGGTTTCTCTATGTTGGTCAGGCTGGTCTCAAACTCCTGACCTCAGGTGATACACCCGCCTCGGCCTCCCAAAGTGCTGGGATTACAGGCATGAGTCACTGCACCCGGCTAATTTTTTAATTTTTTCTGGAGACTGGGTCTCTGTTGCCTAGGCTGGTCTTGAACTCCTGGGCTCAAGGGATCCTCCCACCTCAGTCTCTCAAAGTGTTGAGCTTACAGGCATGAGCCACCGCGCCCAGCCCGGAAGCCCTTCTATAAGTGATCTCAGACCTTCTCTCCAGGCAGGTGTTGCAGTGGGATAATTCAGGAATCAGAGAGACCGAGGGGTTGAGGAGGATACTTATTATTTATTATTTAGGTGCACCGACCCAGTCAGATTAACATCCAAACAAAGACTGAGCCCCGAACAAAGAGTCAGGTTAGCTTTTAAGCATTTTGTGGGGCTGGGGGAGATCTGTGCACGGGGAAGCATGTTAGAGAAGAGAGAAACAAAGAGTTATTCAATTGAGTCATACATTACATTATTTCTTGCATTTCAAGGAAAAACATGTTTTACGACTTGAGTTTATCCTGTCTAGTGATCTTGCAGCTGCACAGCTAGAGAAACAGGGTCTTCACGATGCCTGGGAAAGGGAGAGAGAAGGCTCATTAGCCACAGACAGAAAAACAGGCAGTTGGCCGGGTGCGGTGGCTCAAGCCTGTAATCCCAGCACTTTGGGAGGCCGAGACGGGTGGATCACGAGGTCAGGAGATCGAGACTATCCTGGCTAATACGGTGAAACCCCGTCTCTACTAAAAATACAAAAAAAAAAACTAGCCGGGCGAGGTGGCGGGCGCCTGTAGTCCCAGCTACTCGGGAGGCTGAGGCAGGAGAATGGCGTAAACCCGGGAGGTGGAGCTTGCAGTGAGCTGAGATCCGGCCACTGCACTCCAGTCTGGGTGACAGAGCGAGACTCCATCTCAAAAAAAAAAAAAAGAAAAACAGGCAGTTAATTTTTAAAGGACTCGACCTCTTTCTCTTTCTCAGGGGGAACTGGGTTTTTTACATACAACTGAGTTTTTGCTTACACATTCTTTAATTTCTTTTAATTCCTGTTTCAGTGTGAATAGCTTTCTTACCATGTCCCAGACAGGACAGCTGAGGCCAAGAATTCAGGGGCTTCCCAGCAGCCACACAGCAAGTCTGTGTGAGCTGCAGGGTCCTTTCGCCTTTTCCTCCTCCCTGTCCTCTCGTCTTTGTGACTTAGGCTCTGTGTTTGAATCTCAGCCTCTTTGCTCCGTGTCTCTGCCTTTCCTTCTCCCAGGGCCCCAAGCTCAGTTGCTGTGCCCCCTGTCTCAGTCTTACTGGGTTTCTGTCCCCCTTTCTCTCCGTGTCATTCCTTGGCACATACTATCTGGTGCCGTTGCTGCTGTGGGTTGGATGCTAGGTACATGATTTGACGATAAGCAAACTTCTTCCTATATTTATGTTTTTGTTTTTTGTTTTTTTTTTGAGACAGAGTCTTGCTCTGTCATCCAGGCTGCAGTGCAGTAGAACGATCTCGGCTCACTGTAACCTCTACCTCTTGGGTTCAAGCAGTTCTCCTGCCTCAGCCTCCTGAGTAGCTGGGATTACAGGCGCATGCTACCACACCTGGCTAATTTTTGTATTTTTAGTAGAGACAGGGGTTTCGGCCCAGTGTAGTGACTCAACGCCTGTAATCCCAGCACTTTGGGAGGCCGAGGCGGGCAGATCACGAGGTCAGGAGATCAAGACCATCCTGGCTAACACGGTGAAACCCCGTCTCTGCTAAAAATATAAAAAATTAGCCGGATGTGGTGGCATGTGCCTGTAGTCACAGCTACTCTGGAGGCTGAGGCAGAAGAATCGCTTGAACCACAGGGGCGGAGGTTGCAGTGAGCTGAGATCGCGCCACTGCACTCCAACCTGGTGACAGAGCCAGACTACATCTCAAAAAAAAAAAAATAAATAAAATAAAGAGACAGGGGTTTCACCATGTTGGACTCCTGACCTCGCAATCCACCCGCCTCAGCCTCCCAAAGTGCTGGGATTACAGACGTAAGCCACCTCGCCCAGCCTACAGCCTACATTTGTCACTTTCTAGCAAGCTCTGTCCTTGTCTCCTAATGCATATCTCTTTCTCTCTATGCAATTCTGTTTCTAGGTCTCTTGATATATACTTGCCTTTCTTTCACTTTCCCCATGTCTGCCTCGGTGAGTCTGGCAACATCTTAACTTTCTGTCCCAGTTCCTCCCAGCCCCTGGGCTTCCAATATTCTCTCCCTCCCTCACCTTTGACCTAGAAATACTGTCCCCATCTCTCTATGTCTCTGTCTTGCCATGTGACTGGGTCATTCACTGGGCAGATGTTTATCTCATGGCGCTTCCATTCTGGTTTGAGCCTGAGGTAAATAAGTCTGAATTAATGAGCCTCTCCTTCCCAGCTTCCATTCCAGAAGTGTCTGTCTCCATCTGTCTCCGTGTCTGTCATTTTCAGGGTTTTCTTGTATCCTTACCTTGCACATTCTCAATCCCACTGTTGTGGTCTCTTGTTTATAGCTCTGCTTTTCTCTGGGTCTCTCTGACTCTATAACTGTTAGAAAATAAACGTATCCTTCACTTTCCCCACTCTCTCCTCCCAGTTCTCTTATTGCCTCATCCAGCCTCTCTGGGTCTCTGCCTTGCTCTGTGTCTGGATCTCTGGGCCTTTGTTACGCGTGTTAGTCTCTGTCTTTGCAGCTAAAGACCTCCTCCCTCACGCCCCTTTCTTTTGTGAATTCAATGGATGGGACAGGCCCACTTTCCCTTAACAAAGATGGCGACAACGGCGCTGTCTATGGGGCCGCGACGTCGTCACCGCTGCACGTCTGCCCTCACCTACGATGGCGGCCAGTCTCCCGAAGCGCGAGGCCCCGCCCAGTTCTCGGCCTCTCCCGCGGCCAGTCCCTGCGCCAAGCTCGCGAGCTGACTGGCTCCACCCCCTGAGCCCTCGTATTGGTGCGGCCCAGGCCGGCTGCACGGCCATTGGCTGAGCGGATGCACACCCTCCCCCCCACCCCTAGGTCTGATGGGGACTGTTGGTGCTGACTTGCGGGGCCGCCTGGAGGAGGACCCGGCGTGTGAGGAGGGTGCGGGGGTCGGGGCAGGGACCGGAGTCTAGGGGACTGAGGGACCAAGAGGACGCAGGCCTGGGACTGGGGCACCGGGGTGGGAGATGGAAATGAAAAACCTGGGCCAGGACTGAACCCAGGCCTGGGACTGAGTTCTGGAAATAGGGTGCGGATGGCGGCTCAGAGGACCAGGGCCAGACACGCAGGCCTATGGATTAGGGACCAATGGATGGAGACCCAGGTCCAGGTCTCAGTGACCCAGGGACAGAGACCCAGGCGCAAGACTGGAGAACATCTAGGGCTCTATGCTTGAGCCTGATTTGAGGTTCCCATAATGGGGCCAGGGCAGGTTTAGGGGTGAGGCAGACATCCTAGACCGAGGAAGCCGCTGGGGGTAGGGGAGCAGATGTAGTTCCTAAGGGTGAGTCCACAGGCGGGACGGGGAGGGGGTGTCCTGGCGCTCTGGGTCTGGGGAATGTGAGGGGCAGAACTGGCAGGTGGCTGGGCGGGGCAGTGGGGAACAAAGGTGAGCGAAAAGAGGAGGAGGCAAAATCTGGGCAAAGGGCAGGGAGAGGGCCTGGGGGGAAGGGATTTCAGTCGTGCTCCCACCTGCTCCCTGGAGAGCAGGCGGCCAGGCACCCAGGTCAGTGCTCAGGGACCAGCTCTTGGCCCCTGCCCCTTGCAGGTGCTTGCATGTGGCTCCTCTCAGACCCCGCAGTCCCTCTGTCATATCCCTTCTCTCCAGCTGTCCACATGCCTGCCTCCTACCCCTCCTATTTGCTCTCCCTTCCACTCTGTCTTGCCTTTCTTGTTGGGGTGAGAAAGTCTTACTCTCTTAAGTATCTTTCATCAGCCTGGGTTTCACCTCATTGACCCTGTTTGTCTCCTCTCAGTGTTTCTCTGGCTCTCAGACCGTATCGCTATTGCATTTGTGATTGTTTTGCTGTTATTACCCTCTGCACCATGTGGTGGCAGGGGATGGAGGGGGTGTGTCTTTCAGTCTTTGCATGTCTGTTTCTGCATATTCCAATCCCACTATCCATTCCCCTTCCTGTGCCTTCTTTTCCCCCAAAGCCCATTATCATCACCCAACCCCCTATATATTTTAATCCTTTCTCTTGTTTATCTGTTCCTGTGAAGGCAAGGATTTGGGGCTGTTTTGTTTCCTGCTGTGTTTGCTAGGCCTAGCACTGTGATTGGCACATACAGGGTACTGAATACGTACTGGGGAATAAATGATTGAATGTTTGCATGCCCGGGTCTCCGGCCCCCTCCAGGATGCTGGCCTTCCTGCCCAGCTGGCCTCTGCCCTGCATCCTCAAGGTCTGCCCGCACCTGTCAGAGCCTGTCTGTCTCTGGTGCTCCTGTCTCACCTGCCACTGCCCCTCATTGTCTCCTCCTGTCCACAGCCCCTGCCCCTGCCATGGGGTCCTGAACTCTTACTCCTTCTCTCCTCCCTTTCCACAGAGGCCGGAACAGGAGCTGACCAGGAGCTGGGGCCACAGGCCTAGGAGCACCCTGGTCAGGGCTAAGACCATGGCCCCGCCCCCACCGCCACTGGCTGCCAGCACCCCGCTCCTCCATGGCGAGTTTGGCTCCTACCCAGCCCGAGGCCCACGCTTTGCCCTCACCCTCACGTCGCAGGCCCTGCACATACAGCGGCTGCGCCCCAAACCCGAAGCCAGGCCCCGGGGTGGCCTGGTCCCGTTGGCCGAGGTCTCAGGCTGCTGCACCCTGCGAAGCCGTAGCCCCTCAGACTCAGCGGCCTACTTCTGCATCTACACCTACCCCCGGAGCCGGCGCGGGAGCCGGCGCAGAACCACCCGCACCTTCCGGACAGATGGGGCTACCACCTACGAAGAGAACCGTGCCGAGGCCCAGCGCTGGGCCACCGCCCTCACCTGTCTGCTCCGAGGACTGCCGCTGCCCGGGGATGGGGGTGAGGCACTGGGCAGCTGCTCTGTCCTGGGGCCACCTTGGTGTCTCTGCAGAATTTCCTCCATAGGCAGCTGTGTCTATTTTTCTGTGTCTGGGTGATGTATCTCTCTGGATCCATTAGGAGTGATACACAGAGATGGGCTACAGAAGGAACAAAAAGACAGAGGGCCGGGTGTGTGGCTCATGCCTGTAATCCCAGCACTTTGGGAAGTTGAGGCGGGCGGATCACCTGAGGTCAGGAGTTTGAGACCAGCCTGGCTAACATGGTGAAACCCCGTTTCTACTGAAAATATAAAAAATTAGCTGGGTGTGATGCCACGCACCTGTAATCCCAGCTATAGGAGGGTGAGGCAGGAGAATTGCTTGAACTTAGGAGGCGGAGGTTGCAGTGAGCCAAGATTGTGCCATTGCACTCCAGCTTGGGCAACAAGAGCAAAACTCTGTCTCAAAAGAAAAAAAAAAAAAAAGCACAGGCAGAGGTCGGGTGCAGTGGCTCACGTCTATAATCCCAGCACTTTGGGAGGCCGAGGCAGGTGGATCACCTGATGTCGGGAGTTTGAGACCAGCCTAGCCAACATGGTGAAACCCCGTCTCTACTAAAAATACAAAAATTAGCTGGGCGTGGTGACGGATACCTGTAATTTCAGCTATTTGGGAGGCTGAGGCAGGAGAATCACTTCAATCTGGGAGGCAGAGGTTACAGTGAACCGAGATCACACCATTGCACTCCAGCCTGGGCAACAAGAGCGAAAGTCTGTCACAAAAAAACAGAACAAAAAGGCAGACAGAGAAGTGATTTACATCTGCTGTTCTCTTGCTAGATTTATGTTTCTGTCTCCTGCCCTCTTCCCCTTTGCATGGGTCTTGACCACAGATGAGTCACCCAGGCTGGTGAGAGCAGCAGCCTGAGACAGGACCAGGCACCACCCAGAGTGATGGGTGCCAACAGAGGTCTCCTAGGGCTTCCCTGGAGTTCAGAGGTGGCATCTAATCCTGCCTGGGGCCCCTAAGGGCTGGAAGTAAACTGATCCTGGGTGATAGGTGTTTGGGGTGAGGAAAGTGGGAACCACAGCTCCGAACTACAGCTCTCATGCCCTCCTCCCACAAGTGGGGACAAAGGGCATTTGGTTTCACACCTAAGCTCTGCCTTTGTCTCAGCACCTGGGTGGTGGGGCAGGGCTGCATACCTAGGCCTGGCCAGATGAGAGCCAGCAGGTGCCAGGTGCTAGCCCTCCACCAATTCTGTAGGGGGCTGTTTGAAGGGGCTGTTTCCAAGGTGGGGGCCCTGGGTCGCTGGTCTCTGCAGACCCTAACCTCTCTCCACAGAGATCACCCCTGACCTGCTACCTCGGCCGCCCAGGTTGCTCCTATTGGTCAATCCCTTTGGGGGGCGGGGCTTGGCCTGGCAGTGGTGCAAGAACTACGTGCTTCCCATGATTTCTGAGGCTGGGCTGTCCTTCAACCTCATCCAGACAGGTAAGGGCCAGTGAGAATGGGAGCTGGGGGCTGGGACAACTGAGTCCTAAGGGAGCAAAGTGGTGGGTGGGACTCCTGGGGCTATGGGGCTGGGGTGGGACAGCCTTCCTAACAGCCCGGTATCCCACTTCAGAACGACAGAACCACGCTCGGGAGCTGGTCCAGGGGCTGAGCCTGAGTGAGTGGGATGGCATCGTCACGGTCTCGGGAGACGGGCTGCTCCATGAGGTAGAGCAGGAGCACCCTGCCCCTAACCCTGGGCCTTGGGGCACTGCAGAGGCTGCCACCAGGACCCAGGCTTCTGGTCTCCCACCCTCCAGGTGCTGAACGGGCTCCTAGATCGCCCTGACTGGGAGGAAGCTGTGAAGATGCCTGTGGGCATCCTCCCCTGTGGCTCGGGCAATGCGCTGGCCGGAGCAGTGAACCAGCACGGGGGGTAGGTTGAGAATACCACCAAGGGAGGGATGAGCCCCTCCTGGGGTGATAGGGACCCCTATATCTCTCACTCAGGCAAACCCACAGTCAGTCAAGTAAATCAGCCTGCCTGGCTCCCAGCTGTATCCCTAGTGCCCAGAACTGTGCCTGGCATGGGAGGCGCTCAGTGACTTGTAGGGAGCAAATGAAAGAGATGACCGGGAACCTGGCCCCGTAAGGAATTGCCTAGAGGTGGCCCCACGGCTGTGGTGGGCCTGGGCCATGGCCTTCCTGGCCTCATTGCCACCTGCTTCCCTGCCTGTCTCTTTCCCCTACCCCTATTTGCTTCTTCTGTGTGTCTGTCCATCTCTGGCGGTGAAGATTTGAGCCAGCCCTGGGCCTCGACCTGCTGCTCAACTGCTCACTGTTGCTCTGCCGGGGTGGCGGCCACCCATTGGACCTGCTCTCCGTGACGCTGGCCTCGGGCTCCCGCTGTTTCTCCTTCCTGTCTGTGGCCTGGGGCTTCGTGTCAGATGTGGATATCCAGAGTGAGCGCTTCAGGGCCTTGGGCAGTGCCCGCTTCACATTGGGCACGGTGCTGGGCCTCGCCACACTGCACACCTACCGCGGACGCCTCTCCTACCTCCCCGCCACTGTGGAACCCACCTCGCCCACCCCTGTCCATAGCCTGCCCCGTGCTAAGTCAGAGCTGACCCTAACCCCAGACCCAGCCCCGCCCATGGCCCACTCACCCCTGCATCGTTCTGTGTCTGACCTGCCCCTGCCCCTGCCCCAACCTGCCCTGGCCTCCCCTGGCTCACCAGAACCCCTGCCCATCCTGTCCCTCAACGGTGGGGGCCCAGAGCTGGCTGGGGACTGGGGTGGGGCTGGGGATGCTCCACTGTCCCCGGACCCACTGCTGTCTTCACCTCCTGGCTCTCCCAAGACAGCTCTACACTCACCCGTCGCTGAGGGGGCCCCTGTAATTCCCCCATCTTCTGGGCTCCCACCGCCCACCCCTGATGCCCGGGTAGCGGCCTCCACCTGCGGCCTGCCTGACCACCTGCTGCCTCCGCTGGGCACCCCACTGCCCCCAGACTGGGTGACGCTGGAGGGGGACTTTGTGCTCATGTTGGCCATATCGCCCAGCCACCTAGGCGCTGACCTGGTGGCAGCTCCGCACGCGCGCTTCGACGACGGCCTGGTGCACCTGTGCTGGGTGCGTAGCGGCATCTCGCGGGCTGCGCTGCTACGCCTTTTCCTGGCCATGGAGCGTGGTAGCCAGTTCAGCCTGGGCTGTCCGCAGCTGGGCTACGCCGCGGCCCGTGCCTTCCGCCTAGAGCCGCTCACGCCGCGCGGTGTGCTCACGGTGGACGGGGAGCAGGTGGAGTATGGGCCGCTACAGGCACAGATGCACCCTGGCCTCGGTACACTGCTCACTGGGCCTCCTGGCTGCCCAGGGCGGGAGCCCTGAAACTCAACAAGGTTGGAACCCGCCGGGGGCGGGGCCTACATTCCAATGGGGCGGAGCCTGAGCTAGGGGTGTGGCCTGGCTGCTAGAGTTGTGGTGGCAGCCCGCAAGTGCAAGGGCCCTGGCCCCGTCTCAGGATTGCGCCCGCCTTCATGGGACCAGACGTGATGCTGGAGAGTGGGCGTCGTCACGAGGGTAGTGCCTGATCAATGAGGGCGGGGCCTGGCGTCTGATCTCGGGACGCCCTTAAGGGGCAGGGCTTAGTCCTGAAGCTAGCCACCTGCTCCTACCCGGCCAGGCTGGCTGAGGGCGGAGCCTGTTTTACGCGTCGCCCAATGACAGGACCTGGAATGTACTGGCTGGGGTAGGCCTCAGTGATTCGGCCCTTCGGGGCCCGCAGCCTCGCCCCATCCACTCCGGTGCCTCCATTTAGCTGGCCAATCAGCCCAGGAGGGGCAGGTTCCCCGGGGCCGGCGCTAGGATTTGCACTAATATTCCTCCCCCCCGCGGGTGGGGGCGGGGAAATTCATATCCCCTGTTCGTCTCATGCGCATCCTCCGTCCCCAATCTAAAAAGCAATTGAAAAGGTCTATGCAATAAAGGCAGTCGCTTCCTTCCTCTCAGACCTTCTGCCCTTCCTCCATCCGACAGCCCGCGGGAGGACTCAGACTCCAGCACTTCCAGCAGCGCCTGCCCTCTATGGACGGCAGCCCGGAGCTGCCCACGGGCTGTAGCCAGTATGCCAGGGAGCTGCCCTCCTCTTCCACAACAGCTGGCTCTGGGGTTCTCAAGATTTATTCAGGATCGTGTTAACGGAGGCGGTGGGAGGATGGGGTCCCTGACGTGCCGGGGACACACAGAGGACCCTCCCCGCCCCCGCAAGGGAGGGGGGAGGTTCGCTTTTTCTTAAAAATATAAATGTATTTATCTGCATTATCACGTCCCTGGGGCACCCAGCTGGCCGGCCCGTGCGCCACAGGGCAGGGAGGGAACAGGGCGTAAGTCTCAGCAAGGCGGAGGAGAGCTCCGCCAGGTGGGGATGTGGGGCAGCCTCACAGGGCCCCGTGTTGGGCCTGGTATCGAGACAGCACGGCGCGGTAGTGGGACAGCTCCTGGCGCACAGCCACCACTTCCTGCCGCAGCAGGGCGTTCTCCTTCTCCAGGAAGGCCGCCCGCACCGATATCTGGTTCTCCTTGAGCCGCCGGGCGTCCCGGGACCGCTTGGCTGCCTCGTTGTTCTTGTACCGGCGGCTCCAATATTTCTCGTCCTGGGGGAGGAAAGGGGGAGGACACTGAGGTCCACAGGGACCCAGGTCCCAGTGAGAGAGTAAGGGAGCCACAGCAGCGGGGCTTAAACCATACCAGGTCTCTGCTGGGATAGATACCCATGGGTCTGCCTTTCTAGGGCCCTGGTTGCTAAGGAGATTGGGCCCCTAGCAACAGTAAAGACACGAGATAGACCCCCACCCTTAAGCAACTCACTTTAAGTCTCCATTCTGCAAAGCGGGGCCCCAGCCCTCCCCACGATAAAGGGCCTGCAGTTAGCTCCTGCTTGCTAAGGATGCTTGTTCCCTAGCAACAAGGCCTTCATGGTCTGAGGGCTTCTCCCGTTGAAAAGCACTGCCCTGCACATCGCCTTTCCAGATCTTGGTTGCTAAGGAAATCTTGGTGCCCTGGTGATGGGGTTTGGTGTCCCATAAAATCCTCCCAGAGCTGGGGCCTTCTGACCTGGTTGCCAAGGCAACCTCATCCATCCTTGGCAAACAATAGTGAGGTCTAAGTGGTTTCAATGGCTGTGGCCAGTCTCTGACCTGCTGGCCTTGAACTGAGGCCAGAGAATAGCCTCCTCCCCACCAGGACCTGACTGAGAGAAGAGCTGTCCCTTAGGAAAGGGGACTATCCTGAGACCTCCCCAGAGGATTATACCTGAAGTCCTCCCATCCTGGAAACTGGTTCCTAAGGAGGACTCCTCCTTAGTAACTAAGGACCGCTGGGCTCAGAGAGATGCTCTCCACTCCACCATTTAATTAAAGCCCAGTTCCTGCTTGTGAGGGTAAATCCAGTCCCAAGCAATAGGGCCCTCTAGCAGGAGAAACCACTGGTGTAAATTTGACTTATAGGCCCGTCCTAGCTGCTTCAAGTAGCTATGTCTTGCACAAGGGTATGGCAAAGTCTTGTTTTTTGAGATGGAGTCTCGCTCTGTCACTCAGGCTGGAGTGCAGTGGCATGATCTTGGCTCACTGCAACCTCCACCTCCCAGGTTCAAGCGATTCTCCTGCCTCAGCCTCCTGAGTAGCTGGGATTATAGGTGCCTGATACCGTGTCTGGCTAATTTTTTTTTTTTTTTTTTTGAGATGGTGTCTCACTTTGTTGCCCAGGCTGGAATGCAATGGCACAATCTCAGTTCACTGCAAGCTCCGCCTCCGCCATTCTCCTGCCTCAGCCTCCTGAGTAGCTGGGACTACAAGTGTCCACCACCATGCCTGGCTAATTTTTTTTATTTTTAGTAGAGACGGGGTTTCACCACGTTAGCCAGGATAGTCTCCATCTCCTGACCTGGTGATCTGCCCGCCTCGGCCTCCCAAAGTGCTGGGATTACAGGCATGAGCCACCACACCTGGCCTGTTTGTTTTTGTTTTTGAGATGGAGTCTTGCTCTATCACCAGGCTGGAGTGCAGTGGCACAGTCTCGGCTCACTGCAACCTCTGTCTCCCAGGTTCAAGCGATTCTCCTACATCAGCCTTCCAAGTACCTGGGCTACAGACACGTGCCACCATGCCCAGCTAATTTTTGTATTTTTAGTAGAGACGGGGTTTCACCATCTTTGCCAGGATGGTCTCCTGATCCCGTGATCCACCAGCCTCGGCCTCCCAAAGTGCTGGGAATACAAGCATAAGACACTGCACCCAGAAAATGTCTGTACTTTTAGTAGGGGCGAGATTTCACCATGTTGGCCAGGCTGGTCTCAAATTCCTGACCTCAAGTGATCCGCCCACCTCAGCCTCCCAAAGTGCTGGGATTACAAGGCGTGAGCCATCGCGCCTGGCCTGGAATGACAAAGTCTTGTAACAGAAGCCCAAGCAACTCTTGCTAGGGAAGACTCCAGTAATGGCCAAAAAAAAAAAAGGATGCAGGCCGGGCGCGGTGGCTCAAGCCTGTAATCCCAGCACTTTGGGAGGCCGAGATGGGTGGATCACGAGTTCAGGAGATCGAGACCATCCTGGCTAACACGGTGAAACCCCGTCTCTACTAAAATACAAAAAAAATTAGCCGGGCGAGGTGGCGGGCGCCTGTACTCCCAGCTACTCGGGAGGCTGAGGCAGGAGAATGGCGTGAACCTGGGAGGCGGGGCTTGCAGTGAGCTGAGATCCGGCCACTGCACTCCAGCCTGGGCAACAGAGCCAGACTCCGTCTCAAAAAAAAAAAAAAAGGATGCAAAGATGCAATCACTGCTCAAATCATCCCAAATCAGAAAGTGGCCCTGGCTGTTAACAGAAGCCTGAAGCCTCCCACCAGTGAGAAGCCCAGGCCCAGGAAACAAGTCCTAAAGGGGCTGGCCGAATCTGCATCCTAGCCAAAGGCAATCACTCCAAAGGAAGTCCCACATCAGAGATCAAAGGCCTGCTGAGTAAGGAGAGACAGGCCACAGGCTGATATCCCATTGCCAAGGAAGACTGTCCTTCGCAGTTGTGCCTGGTGGAGCCTGAGACCTGACCCACTGAGGGTTCTGGATCCAAGTAATAGGAGAAGCTCCAAGTCTCTACAAGTAGGCCTAGCAGAGCTGGCTGAGTCAGCACCCCACAGTGACACTGTCTTTTGTTTTAAGACAAGGTCTCGCTCTGTAGTCCAGGCTGGAGTGCGGTGGTGCAATCTTGGCTCACTGAAGCCTCAACCTCCCAGGCACAAGCAATCCTCCCACCTCAGCCTCCCGAGTAGCTTGTAGAAATGGGGTTTCACCATGTTGCCCAGGCTGGTCTTGAACTCCTGAGCTCAAGCGACCCTCTTGCCTCAGCCCCCAAAGTGCTGGGATTACACGAGTGAGACCCCTCGCCCAGCTGACACTATCTTCATAAACCTCAGGCTCCTGCCCCCTTGTGCCCCATGGCCAAGGAGAACTAATCCATGGCTGCAGGCCAGGAGAGGCTGAGCACTAATCCCAGTGAGAAGCCCAGGCCTGAATGTGAGAAAAGGCCCCTCCCTGGCTGTAGGGCATGTCTCCAGCCAAGCCTATGTCCCACATCCAGCTCTGCTCACCTTCTGCTCCTCTGGCACCTGGATTTTCCTCGCCTTCTTCATGATTGGCTGGGGCTTAAGTTCCTCCTCTGAGAAGCGGTGTCTTCGAGGGTCAAAGGTCTCATGGCCAGGAATGCTTGATAGGGCAAGATCAGCTGGGTCGGGTTCAAAGGTCATCAGCACCTCCACGGTGTCTGGGTCCACAGGGCTGGGTGTGTCCCGAGAGGTCAGGCCTTGGAGAAACAGCACATGTCAGCTGAGTGTGTATTTTAGGGAAGGGGTTTCCAGAAGCTACCTCTTGCTCTGGTATAGCCACATGGAGAGCCCTTCTGAGATCTAGCATAAATTTGGCCAGGGACTAATCTCCCTAATATAAAATATGAAGGTTCCCTTGCACGCCGATAACCCTAGCACTTTGGGAAGCCAAGGCGGCAAATCACCTGAGGTCAGGAGTTTGAGACCAGCATGGCCAACATGGCAAAGCCTCATCTTCACTAAAAGTATGAAAATTGGCCAGGTGCAGTGGCGGGTGCCTGTAAGCCCAGCTACTAGGGAGGCTGAGGCTGGAGAATTACTTGAACCCGGGAGGTGGAGGTTGCAGTGAGCCGAGATCACACCACCGCACTCCAGCCTCGACAACAGAGCAAGACTCCGTCTCCAAAATAACAAGAAAAATGAAAGTTTCCCTAAGCCATAAAGATGCTTAGAGATCATGGAGCCATATCCACCTTTACAAACAAGGAAACTGAGTCCCAGTCATAACTGACTTGCCCTAGATAGCACATGAATCAGGGCTATTGCTTCTACACTTAATCTTAGCCAAAAGGCCAAGAAGCGATGGAGCTATTGCTTCTAAAACCTCAGAACTTCAGATGCACAGTCTAGCCTGAATCCTACTTACCGAATCCACGACCTAAGCTTAGACCCCAGATTGTCCAGAGAAAAATAATCTACTGCACTGAAAAGCTCTCAAGTTACAGTCTAAGAGCTACTCGCTGGGAAGAGTAAGGGAAAAGAAGAGGAGAAGCTACTCTAAGATTCCAGAAGATTGGTTCGAAAGGAGGCCCCTGTACCTTTAAGCACCAGCCAGCCGGGGCCAGCTAAGGACACAGGTTCAGGGCCGAGTCACGTGCTGACGCCTGCTTCCCTCCTCCTCCCTCCCTCCCAGGCCCCCCTGCCATCGGCGCCCTCACGTTCCCCGGCCCCGCCCCCTCGCGCGTGAAGGCGCCTGCGCGAAGCGCGGAGGAGGGAGGGGAGACTCACGTGGCGTAGGAATGTGCGGCTGGGAAGGGTAGGGCCCTGGTTCGGCCCGGAGGTCGGACCTGGGGCAGGTGTGCCCAGGAATTCCCAAACTGCAGTCCGTCCCTGGAGACCTCAATATGCCCAAAGGGAAACATCTTTCCTCTTGCTCTTCCAGTCACTTAGCTCCAACATCTCACCCCCCAAAGATCCCAATCCCCTGCTCTCCAGGGAGCATCGGCCTCCTGGACCTTCCCAGGCCCCCCGCCACTGGGGTACACACGATTCTGGGATCCCACGCCTCTCCTAGGAATATAGGAAGCTTGGTCCTAGCCCCAGTTGGAGAATCCAGAAACAAGATCCCTAACGTCTTCCCTTCTGAAGAACTCTGGGACCCGGGGCTGCAGCACGCCCCACTGGGGGACCCAAGAACTGGGCTGCCAGTCTCTTATGTCCTGGGTAAACAGAATTCTGCGCCCCTCCTTTGCTCCTGTAAAGGACCTAGGGGCTCCAGTTCTATCCCAGTTCCATCGATTATGGGCCCAGATTCTGGGGTCAGTCCACTGCCCAGTAAATAACTCTGGTGTTCCGGACTTCCAGTTCTGGCTTCACGAGTATCCACTTCCTTTGTCCCCACGTCCCACAGAAAAACCCACAAAATCTCATTGGGCAGGCTTCCTGGAATTTAGGGTTCCAAGTCTCTCCTCCCCTATGGAGCCAGAAGATCAAGTTCCTGACCCATTAAGAGACACAGAATCTGGCCCCCTCCCACGACACCGCTCGACAACTGGACACAAAATTCGGGGCCGCAGCCGGGTCCCACGGTCCCAGCCCCCAGCGTCGCACAGCCCCGCCCCCTGAGTCCAAGCCCCGCCCCGTCAGGACCCGCCCCGCCCCCTTCGCCGCACCTGCGCGGTGGCCGCTGGCGGCCCCGAGGGCAGCCCGGGCGGGGGCGTGCCCAGGAGAGGAGCGGGGGGAAGCGGAGCCGCACGAGCCCGGCCCTGGGGAGGGTGCGGGCGTCCGCGCGGGCGACGGCTCCGGCGATGGGCCACCGGGGGGCGGCGGGCTGGGCGGGAGCCCGTGCTCCAGCAGGAAGGCGTCCAGGTCCACGTACTCCACATCGCCGAACGGCAGCGTGCGCTCCCACAGCAGTGGCGCCAACAGACCCGGGGCGGAAACTGGCCCCGGGCGCCCCCGCGGGGACCCGCCGCCCACCACCGCCCCAGCCGGGGCATCCGCCGGGCCCGCAGTCTCCAGGCCTGGCCCAGGGGTTGTGGCTGCGGGCAGGGCCGCCTTGCGCTCCTTTTCCTTCAGGAGACCTGCGGTCCGGGAAAGACGGGTTGGGATGGCGGGGGGGTGGAGATAGAGATGGGAGACGAGACCCCGAGTCCGAGAGGCACAGGGCGGAGATCCAGAGAAAGAGGGGATGGGGAGTCGGAGAGGAGAGACGGGAAATGAAGGGACGGAGACGCAGAGTGGGAGAGAGACCCAGAAAGAACGGAGACGGGGGTGGCAGAGACAGGTGGACAGATTCACAGAGATGGGGACAGAATGCCGGGAAGGGATTGAGACACAGAAAGACAGCGACCCAGAGAAAGAGGGACGGAAGTTCAGGAATAGGGGGGCAGGGAGAGGGTAGGTGGAGGGTTGGGCAGGTGAGAGAAAAAAATGACAGCTCTGTAATTCCACTGTAATTACCCAACCCCATCCCCTGCGCGCTGTACCCCCTTCCCCCTCCCCCACCATCTGTAAGGGACAGGAAGGGGCTCTATTCCTGGGGCACATTCCTCATCCCTAGACTCCATGTGACCCCATGACGCCCCGCCCAAGCCCGTGTCACCACCGTGTGAGCACCCGACACACCCCCTCCCTGGGACCCCAGGGGTCCAGACTCCCGGACCAAAGGAAGAGGAGGTTGGGGCCTACACTCTTGTGAACCGAGGGAGGAGGACTTTGGGGACCTTAGGGTGGACGGGCTTCAGAGCCGGCGCTTTTGGGTCCTGGGCGCTGAGGGATCTAGGGGCCTAAACACCTGAGTAATTGAGTAGATTAAGGTTGGGAAGATGGACTCCCCCCACACAGGAGGTGTCTATGGGCCCCCACCCCCCACCCAACGGCATTTGAGGCCTTAAGGGGGTGGGGTGTCCGAACTGGGTGAGATGGGGGTTAGAACTCACAGCTGGCCGGCTCTTTGGGCTTGCTGGTCCCCTGCAGAAGGCTCCGCAGCCCAAGCAGCGCTCCCCCGCCAGGGGGTGTCCCGACCGGGCCGCCCAGCAGCAGAGGGGCCGGGGTCCTGTCGCTCACAGGCCGCGCCATCGCCTGGCACCTGCCCCCAGGCTCACGGGTTCATGGAGAGGCGAAGGGCTGGCCTGCCAGTCACCGGCACACTCCAGTGGTTTGGACGACTGTCTGCCCAGGGGCGGGCGAGTGTAGCCTGCAACCCTCCAGTATCCAGAACGCTGCAAATCCTAGGAGCGACGGGAATTTGAGGTCCTCGGTGCAGAAACGTGCAACTCAAAAGGGTCCTGGGAGATCATGCAGTCTGGGCGAGGGGGTGTCCAAATCAAGCGGCCGGCCCTTTGCAACCGAGGGTGAGAGGGGACCCAAGGCGCCCCTTCTACAAGGTGGGCGAGCCTGGCTCTTGCAAAATCTGCAGCTCTCGCAACGGAAGGCGCTTTGCAATCTGCACCGAGAGGTGTGCGCGGAGGGGCGGAGGAGGGGGCAGGAGGAGGCGGCCGCCTTGAGGCGTGGCCAAAGCAAACTTCTTTCGCGGAAAAAAAATCCAAACCAAAACACCCGACGCCACAGCGCGCGCCCCTCCTCCGGGTCCCCGCCCGGCGCGTCCAGCCCCGCCCGCCTCTGTGGGCATGCACCCCAGCCGCGTGCCTCCCTCCGGCTGCAAACACAGGCCAATCGTCTCCGACCCCTTGAGACGCACAGCCAATGGGGCCTCTGGATACGCCAGGGCCCAGGAGGGCGCGTGAGGGGCTTAGCGCGTGAAGTTGCCTTGCCTTTCGGTGGGAGGCGGGACACTGACCTACATTTGCCCAATGGGAGGCGGTACTGGGGGCGGGACCGTGACCCAGTTTGGGCCAATGAAGCAGGCGGGAGGGGGAAGCACATGGCTCTGCTCGTGCTGCCTGGTGGTAAGGGGTGTGATGGGGGAAGAGGGGTGCCGCTTAAAGGGGCCGCGGTCCTAATGATGGTTTTGAGAAGCAGGAAGCCAAAATGCCGAGTAGCGGGGGCTTAAAAAGAGGAAGATTGGTTTCCGGAAGAAGTCTGTTCTTTAATACCCAAATGTTTCCCCACCGCGCCTAGAATCAGACCACTGAGAAACAAGAAGTGTTCTGTCCCTTTAATAGCTTTGTTTTAGGAGTAACTCCCCTAGCCGTGTGGGGAGGCTTAGGACGGGCGGGTGCAATACTCGAAGGGGAGTCTCAGCGACCATGGGGGGCACCATCCACTGTAAGACAGAGAACAACGGCAGGCGTCAGTTTAGGATGGAAGGGGCAGGGGGCGTGCAGGGGGCGTGGGCTGGGCCGCGCAGGGCTCTACCATCGGAAGTCTGTGAGCGGGGAACCGGAATGTACCAGGTCGAGAAGCACTGGGCTGAACCACAAGAAGCCAACAGGAGGGGGGAATCGGGATGTCCAGATTCAGCATTAGGCTGAACTACTTGAAGGTCTTCATGGGGGGTGTGGACTGTACCATGTTGCGAAGCCGGGGGGGTGTGAGATCCCTGGGCTGAACCACAGGGAGGCAGTTGTAGATTCTCAGTAAGGGGGAAAGGAGCATCAGATTGTGGAACAGCGTAGAGTAGTACGACTTGGAAAGGGAGAGAGGATCCAAATTGTACCATTTTGGAAATTCACAGTAATAGGAAGCACAGAACAGTAGGTAATCGGACCATAGGAAGGCAGGGGTCAAAGGTTATAGACCAAGTTACAAAGCAGTGAAGAGGAAAGACAAATCGTGGGACAGCAATGACCTAGGGCTGGAAGGTGGACTGTACCACGTTGATATGTAGGGAGAGAGAGAAAAAGAGACAGCTCAGGAGGCTACACCATACAGACTCAGGAAGGGGGATGGGACTGAATCACATGGAGACACCAAGGGGAGACACATATAAGCGGGTTAGCCCAAGACATAGAGCGGGTGCAGACTGGACCATACCATGCAGGCGGTAGTTGGGGCCTCGGCAGCGCCTCTCGGGGTGCCGGGGGTCCCTGTTGCCCCTCAGTGCCCTGTGGGCCAAAGGCTGCAGGGGCCGGCCATTACCGCTGAGGCTCTGGAATATCTGCGATGGAGGATTCTGGCTCAGGAGTCTCAGGGAGTGCATCTGCCATAGAAGGAGGGTGGGAAACTGGGAGTGAATAGTGAACGGTCTTGGTGACGTCACGCGGGAAATCCCGCCCCTGGGAGCAGGTGGGCGGGGCCTGTTATCAGCCCCACCCCACCCCCAAAGGTGGTCTGACCCTCTTACCTCCTTAAATTCAGTCTATGAGGAGAGGGAGGACAGGTGAACAAGGGGATACCCAGGCCAGTGAGTGGAGTACCCAGGCCTAGGAAGGGCAGTGCGGACAGAGGGTCACCTGGAGGGAGGTGATATTGAGGGCCCGGTCGATGAGGATCCAGGTGACAGTCTCGGAGCAGGGCGGGGTGCTGAGAGAGCCCTGATAGGTGATAAAGCCGAAGGACTCTGGGAACAGGAGCTCCAGGCTCAGGTCTTGAAGAAAGTAGGCGTCATCTGCAGGAATATCAGGCCAGAGTAAGGAGGGCGGCACTCTTGAACACCCCCTCATGTGTGACCACTGGCCCCAGTACGCCAGGGACTTACTCTTGTAGGAGATGCGGGTGATGGTGTCGCGGTTAAGGAGGCGACTGAGGAATGGGTTAGAGCTACCAGCCACCTGTGTGGGGGTACAAGGTGAGGACACAGGAGCCCAGAAGTCCAAGCCCTCAACCGTCTGCTCCCCCAGGACCCAGGAGTCTGGGCCTCCCAGCACCCCTCTTCCCTCAGACCCCGGGTTCCAGGCACCCAAGTGCTCCCTCCCTCCGAATCTCGCCTCCGCTCACGTTGACAAAGAGGCTGAGAATGGCCAGGCCATTGGGGCTTCGGGAGGCAGCGCTGAAATTCCCGTAGAGTTCCTGGTTGAAGTGAATGAGCTGCACCTGGGGGTAGCACAGAGCATGGGGTCCCCCAGCAGAAGGGGAGGAGAGGATAACCCCAGCTTTGGGGGCCCAAATCAGGCTGAGGATTAGTGCTTAGGGTGGGAGGTCAGTTCTGTGGAGGAGGATGGGGTGAGGCATTACGAGGGTGAGGTGGGAGGAACTGGGGTGACTCAGGGTCGCCGGTAAACAATCAGTGGTCACTACCTCAGCAGAGAAGCCCTGGTGGTTGATCTGATGTTCGGAGCCGGCTCCGTCGCGAGCTCCAAACAGCAGCCGCAGTTCACTGAGTCGGTGGCTATAAAGGAGGGGACCCCCAGACACATTGACCACAGGTCGGGGTGCAGGCAGGAAGGAGACATGTCGGCCGGTGTTGTACAAGGTTCCCCGGAGCTGTGGGAGAGGCAGGAGCTGTCAGGGGGCAGGGAGAAATCTTTCCTTTCCCGTTTCCCATGCTTACATTTTCTGATTACAACAGTCTTTTTTTTTTTTGAAACGGAGTCTCGCTCTTGTTGCCCAGGCTGGAGTGCAATGGTGCGATCTGGGCTCACTGCAACATCTGCCTCCTGGGTTCAAGCGATTCTCCTGCCTCAGCCTCCCGAGTAGCTGGGATTACAGGCATGCACCACCATGCCCAGGTAATTTTGTACTGTTAGTAGAGACAGAGTTTCTCCATGTTGGTCAGGCTGGTCTCAAACTCCCGACCTCAGGTGATCCACCCGTGTCAGCCTTCCAAAGGGCTGGGATTACAGACACTGAGCCACCGCGCCCGGTCTTTTTTTTTTTTTTTTCAAATAGAATCTTGCTCTGTTGCCGAGGCTGGAATATAGTGGCAGGATCTTGGCTCACTGCAACCTCTGACTCCTGGGTTCAAATGATTCTCCTCCCTCAGGCTCCCAAATAACTGGGACTACAGGCGTGTGCCACCACACCCAGCTAATTTTTGTATTTTTAGTAGAGATGGGTTTTCACCGTGTTGGCCAGGCTGGTCTCGAACTCCTGACCTCAGGTGTTCCGCCCACCTTGGCCTCCCAAAGTGCTAGTGTTACAGGCGTGAGCCACCATGCCTGGCCTCCAACAGTCATTTAATCATTCAACGTAATTTGAACACTGACCACTTTTCAGGCTCTGTGCCAGTCTGTAAGTTGGTGCCCAATATTGGTGAATTTCTTTGATCAACAAATATTGACTGAGCTGGTGCTATGTGCTGTGGATACAAGAATAGAGCAATAGGCCGGGCGCAGTGGCTTATGGCTGTAATCCAGCACTTTGGGAGGCCGAGGCAGGTGGATCACCTGAGGTCGGGAGTTCAAGACCAGCCTGACCAACAGGCTCTACTAAAAAAAATACAAAATGGCCGGGCGCGGTGGCTCAAGCCTGTAATCCCAGCACTTTGGGAGGCCGAGACGGGCGGATCACGAGGTCAGGAGATCGAGACCATCCTGGCTAACACGGTGAAACCCTGTTTCTACTAAAAATACAAAAAAACTAGCCGGGCGAGGTGGCGGGCGCCTGTAGTCCCAGCTACTCGGGAGGCTGAGGCAGGAGAATGGCGTAAACCCAGGAGGCGGAGCTTGCAGTGAGCTGAGATCCGGCCACTGCACTCCAGCCTGGGCGACAGAGCAAGACTCCATCTCAAAAAAAACAACAACAACAACAAAAATACAAAATTAGCCAGGGTGGTGGCGCATGCCTGTAATCCCAGCTACTCGGGAGGCTGAGGCCGGAGAATCGCTTTAACCCGGGAGGCGGAGGTTGCGGTGAGCCGAGATCGCACCATTGCACTCCAGCCTGGGCAAAAAGAGTGAAACTCTGTCTCAAAAAAAAAAAAAAAAAAAAAAAAGACTAGAGCAATAAACAAGTAGACAAAACTCATGGGCCTCATGGAGCTTATGTTCTAATGAAGGCAAGAGAGACAATTGTGAATCACATAAGTAACTGCTTCATTAACTACATCCTGAGGTCATGCTTGGGGGAACTGGGAGCTCTGAGGTGTCATGAGGAGCTCAGCTTAGATGGGGGGGGGGGTGTCAGGAAAAATTTCCCTGTGAAGGTGACATTTTATTTTATTTTTTTTTATTATTTTGAGACAAAGTCTCACTCTGTCACCTAGGCTGGATTGCAGTGGCACCATCACAGCTTACTGCAGCCTCAAACTCCTGGGCTCAAACGATCTTCCTGCCTCAGTCTCCCAAGTAGCTGGGACCACAGTCACATACCACCATGCCCAACTAATTTTCAATTTTCAATTTTTTTTTTGGTAGAGAGGGTTCTCCCTGTGTTGCCTAGGCTGGTCTTAAATTCCTGGGCTCAAGTCATCATCCTGCCTTAGCCTCCAAAAAATAATGGAATTATAGGCATGAACCACTGCACCTGGCCAAAGGTGACATTTTAATGGGGACCTGAAGGATAAGCAGAGGTGACTTGCAAAAGAACAGAGAGAAGGGCATTCCGAGAAGCGAGAACAGCAGTGCAAAGGCCCTGAGGTGGCCTGTTTGAGTAACAGCAAAGAGATTTCACCGAAGTCCAGTGAACGGAGGAGAGAGAAGTTATGGGGGCTGAATGGTGCAGGACCTTGTGGAAAACAGTAAAGAGTTTTGCATTTTTATTTAGATAAACTGCATATATAGGCTGGATGTGTTGGCTCACGCCTGTAATCCCAGCACTTTGGGAGGCTGAGGTGGGCAGATCACCTGAGGTCAGGAGTTTGAGAACAACCTGGCCAACATGGCCATCTCTACTAAAAATACAAAAATCAGCCAGGTGTGGTGGTGGCGCCTGTAATCTCAGATATTTGGGAGGCTGAGGCAGGAGAATCGCTTGAACCCAGGTGGCGGAGGTTGCAATGAGCCTAGATCGTGTCACTGAATTCCAGCCTGGGTGACAGAGTGAGACGCTGTCTCAAAAAAGATACAATTAGATCCTGAGGGGGGTGGGCGCTAGGGCTCAAGCCTGTAATCCCAGCACTTTGGGAGGCCGAGACGGGCAGATCACGAGGTCAGGAGATCGAAGATCGAGACCATCCTGGCTAACACGGTGAAACCCCGTCTCTACTAAAAAATACAAAAAAACTAGCCAGGCGAGGTGGTAGGCACCTGTAGTCCCAGCTACTCGGGAGGCTAAGGCAGGAGAATGGTGTAAACCCGGGAGGCGGAGCTTGCAGTGAGCTGAGATCTGGCCACTGCACTCCAGCCTGGACAACAGAGCGAGACTCTGTCTCAAAACAAAACAAAACAACAACAACAATAAAAACCATAAATAAATAAATAGGCTGGGCACAGTGGCTCACGCCTATAATCTCAACACTTTGGGAGGCCAAGGTGGGCAGATCACGAGGTAAAAAGATCAAGACCATCCTGACCAACATGGTAAAACCCCATCTCTACTAAAAATACAAAGGTTAGCCAGGTGCAGTAGCTCGCACCTGTAATCCCAGCACTTTGGGAGGCTGAGGCGGGTGGATCACAAGATCAAGAGATCAAGACCATCCTGGCCAACATGGTGAAGCCCTGTCTGTACTAAAAATACAAAAGTTAGCCAGGTATGGTGGCATGTGCCTGTAGTCCCAGCTACTTGGGAGGCTGAAGCAGGACAATTGCTCGAACCCAGGAGACGGAGGTTGCAGTGAGCTGAGATTGTGCCACTACACTCCAGCCTGGGCAACAGAGCGGGACTCCAACTCAAATAAATAAATAAAAATAAACAAATAAATAAACTGCATATATATAACTCATTTGCCAGAGTGCCAAACATATAGTAAGTGCTACGTAAATGTTTGCTATTATTACATATCCTAATAGGAGGATTGTGAGCAGGAGTGATATGATCTCATTTGTGTTTTAAACATCTCTCTAGCTGTGGGGTGGAGAATGGATTGCAGGGAGTAGAGAGGCAGGCCAATGAGGAGGCTACGCCACCAGTCTGGGTGAGAGATTATGGTGCCTGCGTGAGACTGGGGGCAGTAGAGGGCGTGATAGGTGAAAGGATTTAAATAATATTTAGTAGCAAGGCTAGAAAGAACATGGAGTGGAAATGGATGTGAGGGAGAGAGGATGGGATGGGAAATGGCTTTAAGGCTTTTGGCTGGGGCAGCTAAATGAAAGGTAATCCCGGTTCTTGTAAGAAATGATATTGGCCAGGCACGGTGGATCATGGCTGTAATTCCAGCACCTTGGGAAACCAAGGCAGGAGGATCGCTTGAGCCCAGGAGTTAAAGACCAGCCTGGACAACATAGTGAGACCCCACATCTACAAAAAACTTAGCCAGGCATACTGGCATACGTCTGCAGTCCTGACTTCTTTTTTCTTTTCTTTTCGTCCTTTCTTTTCTTTCTTTCTTTCTGTTTCTTTCTCTCTCCTTGTTTCCTTTCTCTCATCTTTCTCTCTCTCTTTTCTTTCTTTTTCTTTCTCTTTCTTTCTCTCTCTCTCTTTCTTTTCTTTCTTTTTTTTTTTTTTTTTTTGAGACGGAGTCACGCTCTGTCACCCAGG